>NC_084736.1:50111058-50436058 GCF_033978785.1 Entelurus aequoreus
GAAAAATGTTATGAGCTAGGGAATATAACAACTACACTACCCATCATGCAACGGGAGTGACGAGCATGCGCGGTAGCCCCGAAAAGTGTTGTTGCATGTCGTCACCCGTGAAAGTAAACGTCAAGAACTCAGCCAACACGCCTCGTCTGCATTATTTATAATTAGACAGACAACACATATACAGTGTGAAAAACAAAAGTTAAAAAAGGGAGATGTGTTGTATATATATGTATGTGCTGCGGTTGCTTTAAGAACGTTGCGCCAGCTGCCGTAAAGGAGGTGCGTTGCTAGCCTGGTTGCTATGTTTCCGGTGGGTCGTAAAAGTGTTCTTCATGAGTTTGTACCCTGCTCAAATCTCTCAGTAAAGTTATTCATTGGATTATACCTTTTGTTTTGAACTTTATTACACCTTGGAGCGCTTTTTCCTGTCCATTGTTTTCCTGCTTTCGCTATCTGCGCCTAATGACTGAGCTACGTGACTGATTTATTGTGATGTCCCACGGAGAATTTCTGGTCGGGACGGGATTCGTTCCGAGGGATTCGAATAAAGAACCAACTCTCTTCTTTACTATAGTGGTCTCGATAACGGGTACAGGTTCTCAAAAAGGGATTCGAGTCCGAGGACTCGGTTATTTTCTTATCGAACAACCGGGAAAACCGGTTTCGAGTATCATCCCTATTCATCATTCTGGACCAATGTCGGATTAACCGCTGTGGCACACGAGCTTGCTCGCTGCAAGCACAGACTGCCAGGCTCCACTCCAGCTCAATGGCTAAGTTTTGGCTCATCGACCATCATAACCACGGTCCTCCATCTCCATCATCGCTTGTAAAATTGCCCTGAAAATGGGCCAGAAAAACTGGACACAGATGTGAAATAACAAGGGCGTCTGGCGAACGGGAGGACAAATAGGATTGCCATCACTAATGGGGTGGTGGGAAAATACACAAAAGCGATCTGCAAGATCATAATAAATGCTCACAATGTGTTTTTTCCACTAAAACAGCAAATATAAACGGGAAAAAAAAAATTAAATACGCCTGTCAATTAATTAACGATAGTGCTAATGGTACAGAATCCCAATAACCGTGAGCGTAAATAATGCATGATTCAATGTCAGACATGTTTCTATGAGTAGCATTGAATACTAATAAGGAATTAACATACAGAGAGCCTCAATATCACACCAATCACACAGACAGCCGGAAGACAATTATGGATGCTGGCATCTCCAGAAGCTGCAAATATAGCCCATTCCATTGTCGAAAGATTCAAATTGTGTTCCCAAACATACCACAATAACCAAGCGCAAAGTATTTTATAGTACTGTAATTAGGGATGGGTACAAAATGTGTTACTTTTATATGTGTCAACTGCTTTCTGTTGGTACTATCGGGTACTGATTCACATAAAATTAAATGGTACCATATACTGATACTTTTTTGTTGCACTTGACGTCACGTCCGTTTGCAGACTATGCACCGTTTCAGACCCTTGAAAGTACAGTACGGCTCTACTTCTGAAAATGTGCTGGATTGATGCTAATTTACATTGGATATGCTGTAGATATACACTATATTGCCAAAAGTACTTGGCCACCTGCCTTGACTCACATATGAACTTGAAGTGTCATCACATTCCTAACCCATAGGGTTCAATATGATGTCGGTCCACCTTTTTTAAGATTAAAGTACCAATGATTGTCACACACACACTAGATGTGGTGAAATTTGTCCTCTGCATTTGTCCCATTCCCTCGGGGAGCAGTGGGCAGCAGCGGCGCCGCGCCCGGGAATCATTTTGGTGATTTGCAGCTATTACAGCTTTAACTCTTCTGGGAAGGCTTGTTTACAGGAATTTTCGACCATTCTTCCAAAAGGGCATTGGTAAGGTCACACACTGATGTTGGTCGAGAAGGCCTGGCTCTTAGTCTCTGTTCTAAATCATCCCAAAGGTGTTCTATCGGGTTCAGGTTAGGACTCTGTGCAGGCCAGTCAAGTTCATCCACACCAGACTCTGTCATCCATGTCTTTATTGACCGTGCTTTGTGCACTGGTACACAGTCATGTTGGAAGAGCAAGGTGCCCGCTCCAAACGGTTCACACAAGGTTGGGAGCATGGAATTGTCCAAAATGTTTTGGTATCCTGGAGCATTCAAAGTTCATTTCACTGGAACTAAGGGGCAAAGCCCAACTCCTGAAAAGCAACCCCAGACCATAATTACTCCTTAACCAAATTTCACACTCGGCACAATGCAGTCCAAAATGTACCGTTCTCCTGGCAACCTTCAAACCCAGACTCGTCCATCAGATTGCCAGATTAGCATTAGCCATTTTACATTGCGATTTCAACACCTCAAAATGTGGTCATCATAACTACAACAAAGATGCACATTACAATCAAATATGTGGTGTGTAAAAAGTACAATACTGAAGTTTAAATACTATGTAAAACTCAACCAAAAAAAACACAGAAACATTCAACTCAACAAATTCAAAGACTATGTCCTGGCTGAGCAACAAACTGTGTGTCTTGGAATTGCAACTGCATGCAAAGTCTACTATATAATACTTGCAAATGAAACTTAGAAGTTTAAGAAAATAATATAACAACTGGACACCACAGTTGTTATCAGAGCACTGTTAAATGTTACAAAAAAAATGTATTTGATAAAAAAATATATATATATATATTTATTAACACATGAACAAACACAAAAGTGTTGGTATCGTTGAGTACTGGTATCTATTGCCAGGTACCAATAATTGGTACTGTGATGATTTAAACGTGAAAAGTACCCATTTTTGTACCACTCTTGAAAGACCAAACATCAGCCTACTGGTTCCACAAAGAATGGCGCTTTAGAAATCTGTATATTGGCAATCCAGTCTGGACGGTTAGCATATAAATACTTTATTAAGATATGTGTACAAGTGCAACTGTTGATATGAAAATACTAACGACAATGTTGTATTCCACAACCTTTGTCATGGCAGTAAAAAAGCTCATGGGGGAAATGATTCATGCAGACGCCACTGGGTCTGAGACACAATTACGGTGTGAACTGCAGTCTTTACCGCCGCTTTTAGAATGTAAAAGAACGTTTGAATTGAAATTCAGAAGGAGCCAAAAGCCGAGCACTTTCCCAAATTCTCCTCTTTTTGGCAGCAGCTGTTCCTCTTTGTATTTTTTCCCGAGAACATTCCACGCTTCACTTAGTGCTGTTTTCTCGCTGCCATTCCCTCGCTTATGGTTCCATAAGGGTCAATTGGACGCACACAGCATTGACATGCTCGCAAAGACGAAACAAATACAAACACGCCTCAGGGTGCAGATGATTTTTTCACACCCACACATGAATAGAAACCGTGAGAAGATTTCAACGAATGTTGGCTTTATCACTTTTTTTATCCAAGTGTGAATAATAAACATGCATAAAATACAGAGCTTCATACAGTGGCCCACCCTAATATTTGGCTTGAAATGGAGATTCTTCCTAAATGAGCACATTGGTTGGAATAATTCCTGTGGGTTTTGACATCATAGATGAATAGATGTATTATGTGTCAGAAAGTTACAGTTAGAGGTTGTACTTAATATCTTATATTTTTAAATTTATTTATAACATACCATGTTAGCCAATTTGCAAATGGACAAAGAAACCCTGTCCTCTTTATCCTTAAAAACTTGTGTGGCTCCAAAAAGACACTTTAAAGAGGTCATACTATGATTTATTTTGGTTTTGTTTGCATTTAAAACACTCTCTTGTGGTCTACATCAGTGTTTTTCAACCACTGTGCCACGGCACAGTAGTGTGCCATGAACTACAGTCTGGTGTGCCGTGGGAGATTATCTGATTTCACCTACTGTATTTGGGTTAAAAATATTTTTTGCAAACCAGTAATTATAGTCTGCAAATGATATGTTGTTGTTGAGTGTCTGTGCTGTCTAGAGCTCGGCAGAGTAACCGTGTAATACTCTTCCATATCAGTAGGTGGCAACCGGTAGCTATTTGCTTTGTAGATGTCGGAAACAGCGGGAGGCAGCATGGAGGTAAAAAGGTGTCTAATGCTTAAACTAAAAATAAACAAAAGGTGAGTGCCCCTAAGAAAAGACATTGAAGCTTAGGGAATGCTATGCAGAACAAAATTAAAACTGAACTGGCTACAAAGTAAACAAAAACAGAATGCTGGACGACAGCAAAGACTTACTGTGGAGCAAAGACGGCGTCCACAATGTACATCCGAACATGACATGACAATCAACAATGCCCCCACAAAGAAGGATAAAAACAACTGAAATATTCTTGATTGCTAAAACAAAGTAGATGCGGGAAATATCGCTCAAAGGAAGACATGAAACTGCTACAGGAAAATACCAAAAAAAGAGAAAAAGCCACCAAAATAGGAGCGCGAGAAAAAAACTAAAACACTACACACAGGAAAACAGCAAAAAACTCAAAATAAGTCAGGGCGTGATGTGACAGGTCGTGACAGTACACCTACTTTGAGACAAGAGCTATATTGATGCACGGTTGGTTATGGTTTAAAGTCCAACCATCCATTTTCTAACGCTTGTCCCTTTCGGAAGTTATATCCAACAATAGCGACAATTTTTTACTGTCAACTGAGTTTCGTTTTTTAATGATTTCTGCTGGTGGTGTGCCTCTGGATTTTTTCAACGCAAAAAATGTCCCTTGACTCAAAAAAGGTTGAAAAACACTGGTCTACATAACATGTAATGGTGGTTCTCTGGTGTAAATTGTCCATAGCTAATGTTTTACAGACCATCTTCAAGACACATTCTGGCGATCTCTTCAGGATGCCATGTTTTGTGGTCGGTCTTATTTACGTGGCTCCATTTCGACTACATCTTCTCCCCGTCAGCCATGGTGTAGTTTTTAGCGCGTCCATATCGAGTTATAAGTTAAAACTGTACGCTACGTTGTATTACAAATGACAACAGCAGTGGATGCATGTGCATGTACGAGCCAGTCTGCCCGGAACTTATTGACTACACTGCCAAACTCGCGCAAAACTCTTTGGGTGAAACTCTACCATATATGGAGGTATCCACTGACGTCACCAATGGGGCAAATTCCTAACAGAGTGTTTGGAGGAAGTGATTGTTTCATAAATATCTCCGCCAAGCCTCTATGGTTTGATTTAAAATTTTCAGGACTTATGGAGATCCCAATTACAAACAAAGCAAGTGCCAATAGGTAAGAAAAGTTGTTTTTGCATATGTCTACTTTAACTACAGAGCCTATTAGGGTTGCCACAATTTCAGTAGTCGATAGGGACACCTGTACATTACAATGTTTTCTTATTAATATTATTAACTACATTAAAAATAAACAACTGGACCCACGTACTTGGAAACTCACTACTTTTATTAAACTGTTTCAAACTGTCAAGTATTTAAGATCAGTTTGCTTCAACATCTTTTTGCACAGAATTGAAATAGCAATAACTATACATCTAAACAAGAAAATTGGCCTATAGCCTCTGTTGTGTTGACCAGCTCTTCCTCCCAGGGATTCTAAGCTGCTGGTCATTCCCAAATTCTTAAATGGCACATAAGCTGATGTTTATATTCAATCACCAGGCAGTAGTTGGTATTTTGTGGTTTATTCTCCAAGCTTAGAGGACAAACGTGAGACCAACCCAGTACACCAGCGTTCCCTCGCCCAGTCTCGATCGGTCTCCCCAAAACCCCGGAACTCCTGTGTACTTCCTCCTTCCTCTTCCCCACCTGCTGTTCCCCCCGTCTAGCACCGCGCTGTGCTTCTTATTTTAGGAATGTTATGGCAGTCTCAACAGAGAGAATATTCAACACTCTGACTCTCATCAAGGACACTCGAATGCAAGCACTTTGTACCAGACGAGACATTAGCTGATGAAAATATGACTATAGGAGTTTAGAAAGAAGTAACACTTAAATATGGATATGGTTCTGATCTGGTTACAACACCTCCCAGTATACTAAAACAAGCAACACGGTGCTTATAAATATGCTCATGAATAACAATAGTCAACTATTTTGCATGAAAAAAAGAACAGCCTTCATTTAATTTTGTAATGAAATAAGCTAATATAAAGGCTAACAAAATATATTTAAAGACAAATCGTTGTGCTTTTATTTGTTATTAGTATCAACATTTCAGTTTTTGTTTCATGACACGATGGCTTTTTGCTTCCGTTTTCTGTGTTGCACACATAAAGCACACTCCCTGGGCTTGTGGTGGCGGATCTCTTATGTCATGCAAATACTTCGGCATTCACGACCGCTTACATTTGATTAGCGAATAATTGTATGGCCGCGAGACTCGTTCCGCTCTGTCGTTTACGTTATATATATATATATATATATATATATATATATATATATATATATATATATATATATATATATATATATATATATATATATATATATATATATATATATATATATATATCTGTATCATGAATCAATTTAAGTGGACCCCGACTTAAACAAGTTGAAAAACGTATTCGGGTGTTACCATTTAGTGGTCAATTGTTCGGAATATGTACTTCACTGTGCAATCTACTAATAAAAGTTTCAATCAATCAATCAAAAAACGTCGCTCTCTTCGTTACAAACGATATTGAAAAATCGAAGTAATTGTTCCATGTTAGTATCGACTTGGTGTGAAAGTGTCGATACTTCTGGCAACCATAGAGAGTATTTAACATGGTGTTCACTTTTTACAACTTGTTCTATTTTGGTTGTTTACTATCCCTCCATGTTGTGATTTGCAGTATTCAATCATCACGGCATACACTGACACATGATCAAGAAAACACATTTGTTTAGTTGCTTAAAACAAACACAAAACTACATGGACATACATTGAGCCAAAAAAATAATTGAAGCAAACGAAGAAGATGACTTTTTAAATATTTGCTTTCCTAAAGGAGGTCCACTATGAGGCATGATAAGACTCCATCTTGGGATGTATTGGTTTAATCTGACTGACAGCCAGGAGGCAGTAATGACATCCATAATCTAAATGGGACCAGCCAGGCTGTCCAGCACGGTGCTGATCTGTCTTCAAGGTGTTCAGTGGAGATAGAGGGTCCCGTGCGCAGGGCCCACGTGCAAAATAAAACCCACGACACATTCGAATGTCATCAATGTACTTGATGATGCGGATGGGAAACATTTGTGTGTGTACTAAAACACACGCAGTCTCTTACAAAGCTGTGTAGCCAACCCGATGATGTGTACAGTCGTTCCAATTTGGTTTCAGGCCTGATTGTGGTTAAAAAATGTCCGCAACATAATATTATTATTTATCAAATATGTTCATAGTTCATAGTTCGAGCATTAAAGAAACTGTTAACAAACTTCAAAATATTTTTCTTAACATAATCAGAGCTTTCTAAACATGAAATAACACACGTTTAGTCAATGTTGCACGACAAAGTCTAACCAATGTCATGTGGAGCTGATGATGTCCAAGATGAAAGAGTTCTCCTTCCGAAGGTTGGTCAACTTGAATGTCACGGTGAAGATCGGGCCGATATTAGCTGCTGTGTTGTTAGCATTGTCACCCTTAACACTGAAACGGAAGTCCCACTTTGTAAATGGCATTATCCATTGCCACCGCATAATAGAAAATAACTACTGAACTGTAATACACATAAAAGATGGATAAGACCTAATTTAGCACTTAATGTAGGCAAGGAGGGTCAAACTAATTTTAGCTCAGGGGGCCACAAGGAGGAAAATATTTTCCCAAGTGGGCTCGACTGGTAAAATCATGGCATGATAACTTCAAAGTGAAGACAACTTCAGATTGTTGTTTTTGTTTAAAAATAGACCAAGCACAATCTGAAAATTTACAAATCATAATGGGGTTTTTTTGTTTGTTTTTTACACTTACGTATTGCGGTTAATCATATTCAATCTTAAATTGGCGTTATTAATGCTTTCTGAATAAATGATGTTATGTTCCTCAGTCAAATAGCTGGAATTGAGTCAGCCAGATTTTTTAAATGCTCCCATTGGTGTTGAATTGTAATCTATCAGAAGATTAAATGAATAATAATATAAATATCATATTACAGGATGTTACTGATGTAATTTTATCAATTTTCCTTAACTGATGTAATAACGTCATTTGGTTTCGTCTGTACATATCTAACATCATCTACAACAAAACTTGTCAATTTGGACTCTTTTCAAACATGAAGTTAGAAGAGGATACATATTATTTCAGCATATTTATGTGCGCCCACAAAATGTGTCCTCGGTCATAAATACAATATGAAATGTAAAGATTATCAAAAGCATGTATTTGTGTAGAAATGTCAAAGGTTACATTACCAACATCTTTGACGATCAAGGCATGAACATACCAGTCCACATGTTGTATACTATCATTAATAAGCATACTTGCCAACCCTCCCAAATTTTCCGGGAGACTCCCGAAATTCAGCGCCTCTCCCGAAAACCTCCCGGGACAAATATTCTCCCGAAAATCTCCCGATTTTCAGCCGGAGCTGGAGGGGGCATGGCCTCCAGCTCCGGCATGCGGACCTGAGTGAGGACAGCCTTTTTTCACGACGGGAGAACAACAGGGTGACAAGAACTAAATCATCCAGACTAGAGATAAATTGTATTATTATGTTTATCTTACCTAAAAATATTTTTTTTTTTTTTTTTTTTTTAAAACCTAAATAAATGTTTACTATATTTTGCTAAAAACATCAAAATTAATTGTATTTGTATTTGTATTTTTTCTGACTCCTTATTACATCCAGCCATAAAATTATACATTAAAATAAACATATTTGAAATAATTAATTTTAAATTATCAAAATAATTCATTTAAAATTACCATATTTAATTATTAAAATAATTGCTTGTTTATCAACAACTTTAGCATTTTATTCATTACATTTTGAAGCTCTCAGAAGCCAAGTTATGTTATATTCCTTAAGATTTATTTATGCAAGTTTGAAGTATCAATTATCTAAACACAGTTTTGTTTGCATATATATATATATATATATATATATATATATATATATATATATATATATATATATATATATATATATATATATATATATATGAAATACTTGACTTGGTGAATTCTAGCTGTCAATATACTCCTCCCCTCTTAACCACGCCCCCAACCACACACCCCGCCCCCCACCTCCCGAAATCGGAGGTCTCAAGGTTGGCAAGTATGTTAATAAGCAGCATAAGTACGTAGTGTCCAGACACGTTGTCAGGCTTGTCACTGACAGTTTGGTTATGTTTTAGTTTCCCCTCTGTGTTTTATTTCCTGTCAGCGCTCTTATTTTGGTTCAGTTTCCTGCTTGTCTCCCTGAGCGCTATTTTCCCCTCACCTGTCCCTGATTGGCAGTCTGGCACACCTGGTGGCAATTGCCAATCAGGCTCCTATTTATACCTGCCTCTCCCTCCAGTCAGTGCTGGAGTATTACTACCTGTAGTAGATGTCACTTGGTGATTTTACATCATTTGAATACCTGTGTGCTGTGTTGAAATGCTCTCCCAAAATTCTCTTGTTAATTATCTACCGGCCACCTAAATATTCTGCAAATTTTTTCGATGATTTTACTGAATTATTGTCTAGCATCTCCACTGACTTTGACTGCCTGGTTATAACTGGTGATTTTAATTTTCATATTGACGATTTGAATGACAAGGGCGCAAAATAACTGTTTACTATTTTAGACACATTTGAACTGTCTCAACATGTGAAAGAGGCTACTCATTGTAAAGGACACACTCTGGACCTGATTATCACAAAAGGTCTCAATGTTTCTGATGTTCTTGTGATTGATCCTTCATTGTCTGATCATTTCTGTGTTCTCTTTAATATTTCTGTAATTTCGGACACACAAACAGAATCAAAGAGGGGGCGGCGTGGCGAAGTTGGTAGAGTGGCTGTGCCAGCAATCGGAGTGTTGCTGGTTACTGGGGTTCAATCCCCACCTTCTACCTTCCTAGTCACGTCCGTTGTGTCCTTGGGCAAGACACTTCACCCTTGCTCCTGATGGCTGCTGGTTAGCGCCTTGCATGGCAGCTCCCGCCATCAGTGTGTGAATATGTGTGTGAATGGGTGAATGTGGAAATACTGTCAAAGCGCTTTGAGTACCTTGAAGGTAGAAAAGCGCTATACAAGTATAACCCATTTATCATTTATCATTTAAAGAATGTCAAAAAGCGGTACATAAATGAACATGCTAATGTTCTCTTTAAAAACACCATCTCCTCACTACCGCCTCTAAACTCATGTCCTGCTGATGATCTTGTAAGCAATTTTAATTCCAAAATTGTGAATATCATAGACATCATTGCACCTGTTACAGTTAAAACGATTTCTGGTAAGCAAAAGGCACCCTGGAGAAAATCTGCTGTTGTAACAGCCCAGAGAAGAGAGTGCAGGAAGGCTGAACGAATCTGGCGGAATACAAAACTTCATATTCACCATGACATCTATAAAGAGAGCCTCCAGGCCTACAATTTAGTCTTGAAAAGTGCTAGAGAAACATTATTCTCCAATATCATAAACAGCAACACAAATAAGGCCAAAACCCTATTCGCAACCGTTGACAGACTGACCAAACCCCCAACACAAATACCAGCCAAACTCCATTCCACGCAGAAATGCAATGAGTTTGCATTATTTTATACTGATAAAATTGAAGGCATCAGACGCGCCATCAATATCTCAAGTAAAAAAGTTGGATCACCAACCCATTTAGGCAAAAGTAACACGGCAATGATGGCAAGCTTTAATGCCATAGACTCTAAAACTCTAGTGGAAACGGTGACAGCTCTAAAGTCATCCACCTGCTGTCTTGATGTTATACCTACCAACTTCTTTAAGAATTTTTTTGACTGCCTATCAACAGACGTATTGCAAATAGTTAATAATTATATTCAATCGGGCAATTTCCAGAAGGCTTTTAAAACTGCAGTCATTAAACCTCTTCTAAAAAAGCAGAGCCTAGATGCCTCTGTTATCAACAACTACAGACCAATTTCAAATCTACCATTCATAAGTAAAATAATTGAGAAAGTTGTCCTCCAACAACTAAATCACTTCTTGGCTTCTACTGGCTGCCACAACAACTTCCAGTCAGGATTTCGACCTCTTCATAGCACAGAGACGGCCCTTCTTAAAGTTATAAATGACATCCGTCTAAACACAGACTCTGGCAAAACTTCAGTATTGATGCTATTGGACCTCAGTGCTGCATTTGACACTGTCGACCACTCAATACTTTTGGACAGGTTGGAAAACTAGGTGGGGATCTCAGGCACAGTTTTAAGCTGGTTCAAGTCATATCTACAAGATAGGAACTATTTTGTTTCCATTGGTGACTTTGTATCAGAACCAACCAACGTAACGTGTGGAGTCCCCCAAGGTTCAATCTTGGGGCCGACTTTATTTAACATCTGTATGCTCCCACTAGGACAAATCATGCAAAATAATAACATTGACCATCATTGCTATGCCGATGACACCCAAATCTATGTAGCGCTATCACCAAATGACTATCGCCCCATAGATCTTCTGGGCCAGTGCATTGAGCAAGTCAAACACTGGATGTGCCAAAATTTCCTACAACTAAATGAAGATAAAACTGAGATAATTGTTTTTGGTGCTAAAAAAGAAAGGTTTAAAGTCGTCCAACACCTTCAAACACTGTCCCTGAAAACCTCAAATAAAGCCAGAAATCTTGGGGTTATTTTAGATTCTGATTTACATTTCGACAGTCACATCAAATCAGTAACAAAATCGGCCTACTATCACCTCAAAAATGTAAAAAGACTTAGAGGGCTCATGTCAGCTCAAGACTTTGAAAAACTTGTACATGCCTTTATTACCAGTAGGCTAGACTATTGTAATGGTCTCCTTGCAGGTCTTCCCAACAAAACTGTCAGGCAGCTACAGCTTGTTCAGAACGCTGCTGCTAGAGTTCTAACAAAGACCAAAAAATGTGAGCACATTACACCAATTCTTAAATCCTTACATTGGCTCCCTGTACATCAGAGAATTGATTTCAAAATCCTCCTGCTCACATATAAATCACTACATGGTCTAGGGCCGAAGTATATCACTGATATGCTCCCACTATATAAGCCCTCTAGATCACTAAGATCTTCTGAGACCAATCTGTTAGCGGTTCCAAGAGTAAACTCAAATCAAGGGAGCGCATCATTCAGTCACTATGCAACACATAGCTGGAATAAACTTCCTGAAGATGTCAGACTCTCCCCAACTCTTGACTACTTTTAAAACTAGACTGAAGACTTTTATGTTCACCTTAGCTTTCAGCTAAATCTTTTAATCTTTTAACTTTTAACGTCCGCACTGTTTTTATTTTTATTGTCTGCATTTTAATTTTGCTTTTATTTTCTTTCATTTCACTTTGTTGTCTGTGAAGCACTTTGAGTCTGCTTTGAGTATGAAAAGCGCTATACAAATAAAGTTGCCTTGCCTTGCCTTGCCTTGTAAGCTGTGGATTGTTTGCTGGTTGCTGTCTCCAGTTTTCCTGGTTCCTGGTTCCTGTTCGCTGTTTTCCTGGTATCCTGTTTCCTGTCTCCTGGTTCCTGGTTTGTGTTTTTCCTGCATTTATTGGACATTAAAAAGCATGTCTTCCTGTATCAAGCTAGCCATCTCTGCATTTTGGGGTTCGTCACCACCAATACTTGACACACTTAAGTTTTGCCTCTATCGTAACACGGCACATAGCTCCGCCCCCCTCTGAAGTCATGCGCGCATCCGTGGCAGGGGTTACAAAGAATTGGTATTTCAACATCCAGTGGACACATGTAGAACAGCAGTTTCTTTCATTCAAAAATTTCAGCTCATTTTTAAACTTAGCAAACTCATCTCGCGGGCCAGATAAAACCTGTTTGTGGAACTGATTCGGCCCGCGAGCTGTATGTTTGACACGCCTGATTTAGGCCAACAATATGTAAAATATGCTTAAATAAACAATCTTCATTCGTGAAGTTACAATATTTGAAGGGACGACTGTAAACTGTAGAGACATATTTTTCTTGGACATGATTGGTTGAACTTACAACTGTACAACTTCTGGGGCATTCAAAGTTGAAGGTTCCACTGAAATTATTTTCATTTTGACATTCACTGATTACTGGAATGTGGCCGTATTGATCGCCACTCCACACACGGACTCCCTACTGCTCATCACTTCCACTGTCTTGGCCAGTCCCCGCACGGCAAAGTCAAAAACAATGTGGCTAATGGATTGTAGCCTCACTTAGCGGTGCGGCATGAAGAGTGACAGTCGGCTCTCACTGCTAATGCCGGCAGCCCTGACAGCACTCACTGGGGCTGACAAATCCTGTTTGTGTCTGTCAAGACGTCTCCCTTGTTCTAAATCTTAAAAGGTGAAACTTTTTGCACTCATTTTGTTTTGGCTAGTCAAACGTGGAAGGATTTCACATGCATTGTTATTTGCATGTCTGGTATATTTGTTTTATATAACAAAATAGTGCTAAACAAACAGATTGGTCGTATTTGGGTATTGTCAGATATGGTGGCGTGTAAAACAAATATCACTCCAAACATCGCCAGAGGCTGAGATGTAAGGATCACTGCTGAGGCATTACGCTTAAATGCACACAAGTCTTTATAGCTCCATTCACCATACTCAGAAAATGGTCAATTACTGTCTATGTACAGCAGGGGTGCCCATTACGTCGATCGCAAGCTACTGGTCGATCGCGAAGGGTGTGTCAGTCGATCGCCACCAAGGCATTAAAAAAATTGACCTAAACATTAGCGATCATCAATCTTCACCAAGACGTCACTTTTGTCACTTGATAGACATTAACGGCACCCGAGGGTCTCGTGAGATGACGCTGGCTGCTGCCAGATCATTATTAAGAAAAAATGACCGACTCTTGTCAAAATGACAGACTCTTGTCAAAACTCTAAAGACCAACTGCACAGTTCCTGTCTTCACAATAAAAGTGCTGCTTCATCCTGCTTGCGCTAACAAAATAAGATTCTCAGAGAGCTGGCGTGCACGAGCTAGCAAGCTACGGAGTTTGCCGCCAATGTATTTATTGTAAAGTGTATAAAAAGGAGTATGGAAGCTGGACAAATAAGATGCCAAAAACCAACCATGTTCATGTGGTATTGGACAGAAAGGAGGACTTTGTTTCTCCTCCATTTGAAAATGTGGACGTTATCATCACCACTGTCTGATTCCAATCAATGCAAGTCATCAGAATCAGGTAATACACCAACTTATATTCTTGTCTTCATGAAAGAAAGTAATCTATGTGTTAAACATGCTTGTATTATCATTAAACACATTTAACTTGTAATGGGCACCCCTGGTTTATGGTGGTATTATTTGCACCAGGGGTGGGTAGGTTATTTTGGATTGTTCAATATAAATGTATGCATAAACTAATCTGAAACATCATAAAGAATCATGAAGATGCCACTGTTGCTATGTAATGACCATTTTTCTGTAACAATGCTAACCTGAATGTAGGTCAATTTGCAGGGCAGGTCATCAACCGAGGTTAACTTTTTTAGGTTTCAGCAGCAAATGCTAAATGGAAGGTATAGTTCCAGAGTCGGGATGACAAATACATTCTAAATGGAATGTTAAAAACCCCGATACCATCTATTGATTGTGCGGACACAGTTAAGCAACAGCATTTACTCCCACAATTGAACTTTTTTCAGGCACAGAAAATTTTTAAGGCATGCTCTGCATGTACTTTCGGGCGGCATAGCTCAGTTGGTCGAGTGGCCGTGCCAGCAACTTGAGGGTTCCAGGTTCGATTCCCGCTTTTGCCATCCTAGTCACTGCCGTTGTGTCCTTGGGCAAGACACTTTACTCACCTGCTCCCAGTGCCACCCACACTGGTTTAAGTGTAACTTAGATATTGGGTTTCACTATCTAAAGCGCTTTGAGTCACTAGAGAAAACCGCTATATAAATATAATTCACTTCACTACTGTACTTTCAAAACATATTTCAGGGGTTTGCACGGGGTTTACCGGTCAGAAGATCACATTGTGTTTAAACGAGTCTGCCTCTAATGGGGATTTAGTTAAGTTGTCACACACATATGGCAGTATGTGTGAATGTGCCATATTGCAGCTCCAAATATCACTTTAGTGTCTATGACCAGCGCGCACACAAACAAACACTACTCAACCCCCAGCAGATGCTCAGCGCACATCTATCTCCCACATAATGTCACCCTTAGAGGTGTTTGCTCCATCATAGCCGTGCTTATTAACATTAAATCTCAGTTTGGAGTGGGTGGCTGACTGTGGAATGACTCACACGCACACAAGAACAGCAATAATTAGAAAGGCATTGTTGGTGTTCTATCCGAGAAAAGGGAGCACGGCTTTAGCAACACCATGTTGCATGTGAATAGCGTCTCCATCCCGATTTAAATTCTTTGTCAGCAGAGAAGAATATAAAAGTAGTTTTTTAAAAGGGCTCCAGTTTACCCATGACCTGAAAGAGGATAAGGAACATAAGGACTGTAAAAACCTTTTTTATATTGCAAACTAATGCATGATATAAGCAGTCCATGTTAAAGCTATTGCTTCGACCAGTGTTTTTCAACCACTGTGCCACGGCCGTGAGATACAGTCTGGTGTGCCGTGAGATACAGTCTGGTGTGCCGTGGGAGATCATGTAATTTCACCTAATTGGGTTAAAAATATTTTTTGCAAACCAGTAATTATAATCCGCAAATGTGCCGTTGTTGAGTGTCTGTGCTGTCGAGACCTCGGCAGAGTAACCGTGTAATACTCTTCCATATCAGTAGGTGGCAGCAGGTAGATAATTGCTTTGTAGATGTCGGGAACATGGTTTGTCGTGATCACAATACGCGGGAGGCAGCGTGTAGGTAAAAAGGTATCTAACACTTACACCAAAAATAAACAAAAGGCGAGTGCCGCTAAGAAAAGGCATTGAAGCTTAGGGATGGCTATGCAAAACAACTATAACTAAACTGGCTGCAAAGTAAACAAAAACAGAATGCTGGACGACAGCAAAGACTTACAGCGTGTGGAGCAGACGGCGTCCACAAAGTACATTCGTACATGACATGACAGTCAACTATGTCCACACAAAGAAGGATAGCGTCCGCACAACTTAAATAGTCTTGATTGCGAAAACAAAGCAGGTGCAGGGAATAGCGCTCAAAGAAGACATGAAACCGCGACAGGAAAGTACCAACGAAACAGGAAAAGCCACCAAAATAGGAGCGCAAGACAAGAACTAAAACACGACACACAGGAAAACACCAAAAAACTCAAAATAAGTCACGCCTGATGTGACGGGTCGTGACAGAACTTTGAGACAAGAACTATAGTGAGGCATGGTTGGTTATGGATTAAATTCATATCCAACAATTGCGAGAATGACTTTTTACTGTCAATATCGGCTGCTGAGTTTCATTTTTCTGCTGGTGGTGTGCCTCTGGATTTTTTTCAATGAATAAAATGTGCCTTGGCTCAGAAAAGGTTGAAAAACACTGGCTTAGACCAAGGGTGTCAAACTCGTATTCATTTAGGGCCACATCGCAGTTAATAATATATGAATTTGCCTAAACATTAATTTATTTTTTTTTCACATACACTGTAAAAAGAATTACAGTAAAAAAAATAGTACTTGAGTAACCAGACTATTAGTGTTAATACAACATGTTACGGTAAATGGAAAAACTGTACCACTGTTTTCTTTACGAAAAACAAACATCAGCTTAGGCTTCAGAATTTTACTGTAAGATTTACAGTGTTTTTTACGACATATTACCGTAAATGGAAAAACGGTACCACTCTTTTTTTAATTGTGGCAACTCAGCCACCAGTTTTTTGCTGTAAAAAAAAAAGAGAACCTTTTTCCATTTACAAACCCTGTTTCCATATGAGTTGGGAAATTGTGTTAGATGTAAATATAAACGGAATACAATGATTTGCAAATCATTTTCAACCCATATTCAGTTGAATATGCTACAAAGACAATATATTTGATGTTCAAACTGATAAAAAAAATGTTTTTGCAAATAATCATTCACTGTAGAATTTGATGCCAGCAACATGTGACAAAGAAGTTGGGAAAGGTGGCAATAAATACTGATAAAAATGAGGAATGCTCATCAATCACTTATTTGGAACATCCCACAGGTGAGCAGGCAAATTGGGAACAGGTGGGTGCCATGATTGAGTATAAAAGTAGATTCCATGAAATGCTCAGTCATTCACAAACAAGGATGGGGAGAGGGTCACAACTTTGTCAAAAAATGCGTGAGCAAATTGTTGAACAGTTTAAGAAAAACTTTTCTCAACCAGCTATTGCAAGGAATTTAGGGATTTCACCATCTACGGTCCGTAATATCATCAAAGGGTTCAGAGAATCTGGAGAAATCACTGCACGTAAGCAGCTAAGCCCGTGACCTTCGATCCCTCAGGCTGTACTGCATCAACAAGCGACATTAGTGTGTAAAGGATATCACCACATGGGCTCAGGAACACTTCAGAAACCCACTGTCAGTAACTACAGTTGGTCGCTACATCTGTAAGTGCAAGTTAAAACTCTCCTATGCAAGGCGCAAACTGTTTATCAACAACACGCAGAAACGCTGTCGGCTTCGCTGGGCCTGAGCTCATCTAAGATGGACTGATACAAAGTGGAAAAGTGTTCTGTGGTCTGACGAGTCCACATTTCAAATTGTTTTTGGAAACTGTGGACGTCGTGCCTTCCGGACCAAAGAGGAAAAGAAACATCCGGATTGTTATAGGCGCAAAGTTGAAAAGCGAGCATCTGTGATGGTATGGGGGTGTATTAGTGCCCAAGACATGGGTAACTTACACATCTGTGAAGGCGCCATTAATGCTGAAAGGTACATACAGGTTTTGGAGCAACATATGCTGCCATCCAAGCAACGTTACCATGGACGCCCCTGCTTATTTCAGCAAGACAATGCCAAGCCATGTGTTACATCAACGTGGCTTCATAGTAAAAGAGTGCGGGTACTAGACTGGCCTGCCTGTAGTCCAGACCTGTCTCCCATTGAAAATGTGTGGCGCATTATGAAGCCTAAAATACCACAACGGAGACCCCCGGACTGTTGAACAACTTAAGCTGTACATCAAGCAAGAATGGGAAAGAATTCCACCTGAGAAGCTTCAAAAATGTGTCTCCTCAGTTCCCAAACGTTTACTGGGTGTTGTTAAAAGGAAAGGCCATGTAACACAGTGGTGAACATGCCCTTTCCCAACTACTTTGGCACTTGTTGCAGCCATGAAATTCTAAGTTAATTATTATTTGCAAAAAAAAAAATTAAGTTTATGAGTTTGAACATCAAATATCTTGTCTTTGTAGTGCATTCAATTGAATATGGGTTGAAAATGATTTGCAAATCATTGTATTCCGTTTATATTTACATCTAACACAATTTCCCAACTCATATGGAAACGGGGTTTGTACATCGTAAAAACAACAATCGTACATTTTTCATTAAAAACTAGCAACATCATTTTACTGTGTAAAAAAAACAGTGGTCTAATTTTTTCAATTTACAGTAATGTGCTGTAAAAACCAGCCTAAATTTTACTATCAAATCTATTATCATTTTTACGGTGTACTATTTGACCAATAACTTGCTTTGAAATTATAAATCAAGCAGATATTTATTTATATTTTGGAAAGTATGACAATAATATTTGTTGTGATATTGGATACTATTAAAGTTTAAAAGTTATGCAATTTCGTGCAGTACCTTTTTTTCTGTCAAAATGGAAAAAACTAATACATTTAGTAAGAAAATAAATTAGTACTTTGACGGATATTTCCAGGCATTCGAGGGCCATATAAAATTATGTGGCGGGCCCCCGGGCCTTAAATTTGACACTTATGGCTTAGACCTACACAAAGTCCCTCCATCTATTTATTGTGTGTGTTCTGTTGCTTAGCTCTTGTCAGTGTCACTTCCCTGCTGGCTTTGGACAGACTACTCCCTGGACTGATCAACATTCAATCACAGGGTGATTGTGAGCAGCCGCACACTAAGTCGGGTCTACCAAACCACTTCACACCTTCGACATTGCTGCTCTAAAATGTGAAAAAAAACTCATAATATGTCATGTCCCATTCCAGTGTCATGATTGTTTCATGTGTTCCTACTTTAGCTTGTTTTACTTTGCTTTTACATCACATTTCTTGGCTTACATTTCTTTTACATTGTTGTTGCACCAAGTATACCGTAAATTCCGGACTTTAAGCTGCTACTTTTTTCCTTGTACTTTGAAAACTCCGGCTTATAAAATGAAGCGCCTAATTTATGGATTTTTCTTTGCTAATGGTCATGATACAAATGTTTTTTTTAAAAAGCACCAAGCAAAAACACTAAGAGGGTGTTTTAGTGTTTTTAATATGGCGCTATCTTTTTGACGAGTTCCATTTACTTTTTTTTTTTTTTAAACTGGAGTGCCTTTCAGTCTTGTAGCTTTCCATAGCGTTTCTACTTGTATGGATTATTCATTCATCACTCCAAGCAACTTTTGTAAGTTTTACAATATAACTAAAACTGTTAATACTTACTAAACTTTCCCATGTGTGATGTCTGTAGGAGTGTCTTCATGCATATTCGTACATGCTATCGTAATGTAATGACACTAGCTTTGTTAGCATTAGCTGATATGCCAAGACGTTTACGACTGTCTGCGTTAGTATCATTAACTCATAACGGCCTTCTTTTTGTATTGTTTCAGGTTCACAAATTCCTCTGTAAGCTAAGTCTTTTTAGCTGATTGGAGAGCTAGCTTCCACAGCTAGTGGGTCCATGACAATGACTTCTGTTTTGTTTTATCAGCCACTGCAGTGTTACAGGCACTGTTTGGAAACCATTAAGGTATGTAAATAAGCATTTTGTCATGATCCGTGGTCCGGATCATGTTTTTGTATTTTCTGTTAGTTTTGGACTCCTGAAGTTCCTGTTTGTGACACCTCTGAGTTTGTTTTGGTTGCCATGGTTGCTCATTGTGTTCACCTGTCTCTGATCAGTGTTCGCTCGCTCACCTGCTACCCGAGCACTAATCAGAAGAATTATTTAAGCCTGCCTTTGCCAGTCAGTCGGCCTGGCGCCATTATTTGCTTCATGCAACCTGCTACGAAAGTTGTTTGTTTCATGCCAAAGTTTCGTGAGTATTACTTGTCTCAAGTCCATGCTAAGTGCTAGCTTCTATGTTTCCTGCGCTAAGTTTTTGCCTTAGCCTCCGCGTGCGATCGGCAGGCATCCTTTTTGCTTGTCTTGTGTTTTGCATGATTTATGGACAATAAATCATTCCTGCCTTCACGCTTTCGTCCGGAGTTTTCCGTCTGCATTCCTGGGTGAACGACCCCGCAGTAAGCTGCATAAACCCCGCCGTGACACATTTAAAGATTCTTAATCTGTAAATAACTAATTCGCAACGTATACATCTGCAGCCTGATATATATATATATATATATATATGCAGCTAATATATGGATTGTTTTCATTATTTTTTTTGATTATCCAATTCTACTTTCGATTCTGCTCAAAGATTCGATTCATTGTCAGTTCTCCTATCGATTACCGTATGTGGGAAAAAAAAGAGAACAAACAGGTGGATTAGCATCAATTTTGTTTAGTTTAGAAGTAACATTACCTTACAAACCCAACAGTGAGGTCATTAGAGGCACATATCATATATATATATATATATATATATATATATATATATATATATTTTTTTTTTTTTTTTTTTTTTAAATAAATATAAGAAATAAATATTCTTCTGTAGAATTTAACAAAATATTACACAAGAATGTAACATTAGAATATTTGTCATCGTCCTAGAAAAAACATATAATGGGAATGACTGGTGAGAGGAAAACATGCAACCTTTCTCACTACATTCACCTACAAAAGAAGCATCTATGTGGCAAATTGTTGTTAGCTTTTGACCACAAACCGAGGCACTTCTCTCTGACACCTGGCCTGAGTCATTGTACCCTTCCTTGCCGCAGTGAAAGGAGAAGTTCGAGGTAGACAGGAACTGGAGCTAGTGCTGCCAGCCTCGGAGCCACTCAGAATCAGTCTCTTGCCATGCTCATTTAAATGAGAAGGCATTCTTTCAATTCAACAGGTAATAGCAGCTTATATGCAGCTAATATGATAGGCGGTGTCAATACTTGTTGTATTTACGGCATATGATATGCTAGCGTTACTGTTGCTGGGATGAGATCAGTTCAAAATTCATTAATAGTTATTGCACACTATGTGTTCAAATGGTTCAGCCTATTGCTTGTATTTCATCCTTCTAAAGAAATAGCAACTTTTAAAGTATCGCAGGTAGCACTGTTGCATTCTTTTATCGTAAATTGTAGCCAAACTTTGAGGCTTTCCTGAAGCCAAGGCGCCATGTTTCTGGCTGTCTGACGTCACTCTGCGCATTGCATAGTGATGTCATTCCTGCCTGCAGGAATTTCAAGGAATTGATACACTTTTGAACAATAACTGTTTTTTGATTCCCATCCTTAGTGATAGCTGACAAGATTCCTGAAGCAAATTACTAATCCAAATTAGTTTGGAGGGCCTTTGTCTGATCATCTTAGATATATTGTTTAGAATAATCTAACTGTTCAATTAATAAAATATTGCACAAAAAAGGGTCAACACTTGGCAAAACATGAACCCTACGTTATTGCATGTGTTATTTTATAGCTCCTTTTGTTGACAAATACAGTTATGGTGGCCCTTTTACTTAACGTGTTCCATAAATAATGAGGGTTTTATGTTGCCGATTTTGATACCGCTTATTCATGAGTGAGATCGGTGGATACCCTTACCGATACCAATCACATGTATTCAGGGTTCGAATTTAACCACGGCAACCGCGGCAAGTGCCGCGACCGCCCTTGTTACTTGCCGTAATGCCCTAAAAAATTGACCAGCATCGACGGCAAGAACATGCCATGACCGCTCTTGACTTTTTACTTGTTAATTGACAATTGTAACGTAATTGTTTTGTCGAATAAATTGATAACCACCCCGACATTACTTTTTTTTCTTTCATTTTCAACTGTTTAAGACATCGCATAACAACATGGGCGCAGCAATTTTGGGCGTAAGGGGACACTATGCCCATTTTTTTTTCATATATATATATATATATATATATATATATATATATATATATATATGCATGCTTTGGAGCGCCTGCCTCGAAAGAAAACAATGTTTGCCTTGGTGCCCTTCCAACTTGCCTTGGTGCCCTAAAATATGAACCCTCCTTTAAGGCAGCACTTGCCTTGACCTTAAAAATTTAAAATTTGAGGCCTGTGTATTAACTGTACATTTTTCAATGTATTTTGTGTGAGTGCTATTGACAGTTTAACAATATCAACACAATAGCTACACTAGTTCCCTATTGTCTTTTATAACATACAATTGTTTGAGCAAAACAAAGTCAATATTACAATAAACAAACAAAATCAAAAACTACTCTACTCTTCTTTTAAATGTTTAGGTTTTTGCCCCAATAGTCCTCCTGTGTCCAGGAAATGATTCCCTAAGTTTGTAAACATAACCCAAAAAAATTATTTTAAGAAAATAAATATACTCAATGAAAATAATCACTCTATTAACAATCACATATTGATACTACCCTTGGTATCGACACCACCAATTTATGGATCGATCTGCCCTCCTCTTACATGTTGTGTACTGACTGTGCCAATGTTGACACATCAACAGTTGTTGTTATATTATCCTCTCTCTGACTCTTAATTCTGGCTTGCTCTCGGTGAGCAGTTAAGAATAGTCAACACATATAATGCAGTTTTAACAAATTGTTGAGTTAAAATAAGAAAATGTACAAAGATGAATACATAATCACCAAAATGATTCCCGGGCGCGGCGCCGCTGCTGCCCACTGCTCCCCAAGGGGATGGGTCAAATGCAGAGGACAAATTTCACCACATCTAGTGTGTGTGTGTGACAATCATTGGTACTTTAATCTTAATCTTAAAAAACAAGTATCTCACACCTAGTGTGTGGTACTTTAACTTTAACTTAAATGAGCAACTGTTTGAGCTTGTTGGGCTAACAGCATCACAATGCTGCTTCAAGAATAAAGAATCAGAATAAAACTATTACTGTATATTTAGAGACATATATTTTCTTTGTACTGAAACCATGTCATGTTACTTTCGAAAAACAATCACAATCAAACACATTTTAAGCCTCGAGTGTCAATGCACCAGACCATGTCTGTAAACAATGCACTGCTGGTCATCCAATGGTGTTTCGGGTCAGTATTGATTGCATGTACTGTATCCTGCAGCTAGCAACATCAAGAAGTAGAATAATTGGCAACATACAGACAAATATCAATAAAATGCAATATGTGCAATTGGAGTTGCACGATCAGGCTGATTGATCCTCAGACAGCTCAAGCATGTTGTACCCAATACAGTCAAATTTCAAAATGTTTGCTTAAGGAGCAGCAGAATGTAACCTGTAAACTGGTGTTGTACTTGAAATTACTGAGCAGCAGCAGGATGCCATAGCCAGAAGGCTGACATGGTTGTGGGAGTGAAGGTAGAATACAGATAAATGATTGCATAAAGTAAAAGTCTTCTTCCCTTAGCTATCTAAATGTGTCATTTTGTCATTTATGAAAATGTATTTTATTTATGCAATCTAAGTATAAATTAAACTGTATTTGTGATAAACCGCAGTAAAACTCCCAAAGGTTAGCCTTACTATTTTAAATTACAATTAATGTAAAACCGGTAATACTTACTGGGTGGGGGTGGGGTGGGCGCGTGGTCGGGGGGCGGGGTTAAGGGGGGATTTTCGTTGTTCTACTAACTGTCCTGTACTTGCTGCTTACTTAAAAAAAAAAAAAAACCTTACCTTTCACTATTTGAGTAGCCTTTGTTCTGCCATTTGAGTACTGGCGAGCGATCTCTGAATCCGGGAACATATCCTTCACGGATTTGTTGAAAACATCCGCAAATGAGAACGGGATGTTTCTTGCAGCTACAGTATCAGCATAGCCATCTTTGTCTCGGCATATGTTACACCCTCGGGTCTTCATTTAGCAAGATGGCCCATAATACTGGGCTGTGACCACCCTTGTGCTTCTCTGACCGTTCATGAGTGACTATGGGTTATAGATAAACCTATGGATAACGGAGACATATATAATAGTCTCCTTTTCAGGTGAGAGAGGACGCTAAAGGCAGTGCCTTTAAGGCATGCCCCCAATAGTTGTCCGGCTGGAAATTTTGGACTCTACTACTTGCCGTAGTTTTTAAGCAATGCATGATGGGAATCCGGATGTTGTGTGTCAGTGTATTAATGTGCCGGCTGGAATAAACACACGCTGAGAAATAGGTCCGTGCCTGCCTACTTTATGGGTTATAGATAAACCTATGGATAACGGAGACATATATAATAGTCTCCTTTTCAGGTGAGAGAGGACGCTAAAGGCAGTGTCTTTAAGGCACGCCCCCAAAATTGTTGTCCGGCTGGAAATCGGGAGAAATTCGGGAGAATGGTTGTCCCGGGAGATTTTCGGGAGAGGCACTGAAATTCGGGAGTCTCCCGGAAAATTCGGGAGGGTTGGCGAGTACGCCTCCCGGGGTCTCCCGACGCGTTCCCAGGCCACCCGGGAGACATAGTCTTGCCAACGTGTCCTGGGTCTTCCCCGTGGCCTCTTAACAGTCAGACGTGCACCTGACGTACACCTCCCGTTCGGGTGGCATCCTGACCAGATGCCCGAACCACCTCATCTGGCTCCTCTCCATTTGGAGGAGCAGCGGCTTTACTTTGAGCTCCCCCCGGATGACAGAGCTTCTCACCCTATCTCTAAGAGGAGAGCCCCGCCACCCGGCGGAGGAAACTCATTTCGGCCGCTTGTACCCGTGATCTTGTCCTTTCGGTCATAACCCAAAGCTCATGAACATAGGTGAGGATGGGAATGTAGATCGACCGGTAAATTGAGAGCTTTGCCTTCTGGCTCAGCTCCTTCTTCACCACAACGGATCGATACAGCGTCCGCATTACTGAAGACGCCGCACCGCCTGTCGATCTCACTCTTCCCTCACTCATGAACAAGACTCCGAGGTACTTGAACTCCTCCACATGGGGCAAGATCTCTTCCCCAATTCGAACATGGCACGCAATCCTTTTTCGGGCGAGAACCATGGACTCAGACTTGAAAATACTTAAAAATACTGTGACTTAATGATAACCATGATGTTTTTTACATCCCTAGAATCTATACATTCAATTTAGGACTCATGAAGAACTCAGGTATAGTATTAGTAGTTTCAGTGAAAACCAAACAACTACAGTACACTGTATAAGTGATCCATTATCTGACTGTGAATGTTAGTTAATCAGCAAAGGACAAATAAGCCAAACTTGAAACAGCAATCAGGACCTTTGTTTCCTTGCCAAAATTAGTATATGGGGTATAGTTTACTCACATCAAAGAATGGACAAATCTCTGACTCACTCCACATTGTAGTAGAGAAGGTGGAAGCCTCAGTCTTCGTAATTGGATTTATTAGCTTTTGGGTGTACTTGATTTGGCTTAGGAGGAGGACAATGTTTGGTGAAGGCTAAAATACCCCACAGGCAGTTGTGTCTCTATTTGTTGACATAAAAAACAGAAACTAAATGTGAAATGAACATGCAGAATCTTCACTGGAATTATAAAGTCATAAAAGATTGGATGAGATAAATGAATAGAAGTGCACCAAAAGGACGCAGCAATCAATGCATGCTGCCCATTATAGGGCTTTAAAGAAGAGAAAACATTCAGGTCTTCATTGGAAGTCCATTTGAAGATGAGAGATAGACATGCCTTTAAACTTCTGCCCTCGTTAACTTCCATAGCAATTAGTGTCTGCAGATGATTTGCACATTTACAGGACTGCACTTGATCTGTGACACTGGGTTTAGAGTGGGGTGTGGGGAAACTTAGACATCATTGTCTAATTTGCATAATTGGCCATGGACACGATAGCAGATGCAACATACTTTGGTATCTGAAATATCCAAGTAAAATATTTTCTTATTTTTAAATGATAACTCAAAGTCGGATTTTTATATTCATACTAGGGCTGCAGCTATCGATTATTTTACTAATCGTGTAGTCTATCGATTAGTTTGTTCGGTTAATCGAGTACCGGGTAATCGGATAAACCACACTTATCACCTCAATGCGTATTTTAGTGGAAAATAGTTAAAATAAACAGTCTTTTTTCTGCTTGTCATAGCCTTCATTCTTTGTGTATAGTGTATGCACATCATCAACATTAAATTGCACGTTTAACATGTGTGCATTAATCAAAATTTAAAAAATCAGATCACAGAATCCAGACCACTGTTCTCATGTGCGCTCTGTTAGAGCGGCTGTGTGGAAACTATGTCCGCGTATTTAAAGTTCCGGGCACTGAATGCGGTCCAGATTTAATACATTTGTATTAGTTATACTCATTAAAACATTAATTGAAGCAACCAAATATAAATCAAATATTTTTTAATTGAATTAATCGTAGCAGCCCTAATTCATACAACATAAATATTATTATGAATACATGAATATACCTGCATATAATTAGTGTCAATACCTCTGTAGTCTTAAATCAGCATGCAGAAGTGAGCCATAATAACCAGTAAAATGCTATTTACTAAGTAAACAGCTGTTATTCTGACTTTCTTCTGATAATCATATCAGAATCGTCATTACCAATGTTTGGTACTTTTCTGTGTGGTAATAAATATTAATTGTTAAAAAAAAAAAATCTTATTTTATCGCAACATTTTAGATGAGCTGATTATAACAACTGATGTCCAGTTGTCAAATGTTGGTATTATATGTCTGAGTCAATTTCTTTGTTGGCATTGAAAATTGCAAAATTACTTAGTGGCAGAAATGCTCTCAGTGCTGCTGGAGTGATGGCCAAATGTTAGAGTGAGAGGTGTAACAATCTGAACATTTTATATTGCGGTTATCCTGGCCAAAATCATCATTGTTATTATAATCACAATTTTGTTGAATGTACTTATACACAGACTAAAATAACTAGATAGAGACACGCTGTTAGAAAACTCACTATGTTGCATGTTTTATGATTTGTATCTTAATATTTCATCTGTTTTAATGGCTAGGCTTTTATTATTCTAAATATTGGTTTGTACTGTAGCATTTTAAGATTCATTAAAATGAAAAGTGTGTTGCATATAAAATCTATAATTATTATTTTCTGGCAGGTGTTGTACTCTTTGGTTGTCCTACTCTTTTCAGCAGTCTTTGAATGCAGCCTAAAACCACCTTGTGTATTTCTTCGATCAATCATTATGTGATATGACAGCACAGTGTCTATGTTCAATGTGCACAAGTGAGTATCTTAGCAATGTGTTTGTAAGTTAAGATTGGGGTATATCGTTTCTTAATGGGGAACGACGTTAATGTCTCCGGTTTTCATGTTAGCATTTAAGCTAGCGGGCTAGCACCAGTCAGTCCGTGAGTTTTTCAAAGTGCAGTCATCAATCACGTTTATTTTAATCATTTTATTGTCTACGTAATGCTAACCGTTGAGGTTTTGCTGCAGTCAGCATTAATACCGTTTATTGCTACATCCCTAGTTATATCCGGCTGAGTCTGCAAATAGATGTGAGGTCAGCCGCAACCCAAGTATCGTAACATGGCACTGTTGGATTTTACGTGAACGTAACCAGTGGAATTTGATCGGTACCCATCCCAAATTGTATATATAGTATATGTATAAGATAGTCCACCTTGATGCAAGGGAGTACAACATGCTGCAGAATGAGATGGTTGCTATGATTAATTTGTCTAAGTTATTGATAAATCAGTGGTCTTGAGCTCAAACTGCAATTATCTCAGAGTGATTCCAATAGGGCTGTCGTCGACTAAGGATTTTCATGGTCAAATCTGATTCGCTAGATTTTGCCCATAGTTGGCTAATATAATGGAGATGCCCACAAAAAAAAACAGATCTCATTCATGACATTTTCCACCTTAAAGAAAGAAAATTATAAAACACTAAGATGAACAAATAAACAAGGTAGAGAATACATTGTTTAGTGAGGTTCCTTGAAATGATACGGTACGGGTACGGCGGACTTCAACCCGTGTTGCTGCAGTGGGCTTCATGTCAGTCTGCGGACTCTGGCGGACCTCATATAACCCTTATCCAAACATCCTCACTATACACCCACTGCACGTGGTGGGGGCCTCAGTTACTCAATGTCCGACAAATGGACTGCGAGGTTGATAGGCAAATCAGTATCCTGAGAATCGAATAGTGGAATATTCTAGTACCCTCCAAGATTTTAAAATATTTTTGCAGGGACACAAATTTGGATTATTATCATGCCACATTAGTAAGACTCAGACATTGTATTATACAAGTATGGTTATGGTTATGGTATTAGTTTATTTCGAACACGCATATACGGTAGTTACAATATGGCACATTACATATTTACAGTTTGTCATTACAACATGTCCGAAAAGGAGTAGGAAGATGCAGAACTTATTTAATAATTTCCCTTGTCTGGTTCATAAACATTTCTAACACTGCCTGTGCTAAATCTGTACTACAAACAATTAAACAAATATATAAATAATCTAAGTTATAATGAATACGTAGTTGGTTATCAGTTGTGATTCACGTATTGAGATGTATACAATTTTGGATAAGTTGTACGAGGTTAATCAATATTCTTCTTCCTTGTACTTTGTTAACACTTGAGTTTGAACAGATTCCTAAACTGCATCATATTAGAACATTGTTTGACTTCTTTGCTTATTCCATTCCATAATTTAATTCCACCTACTCATATACTAGATCAGTGGTCCTCTTTTTTCACCAAGTACCATCTCAGAAAACACTTGGCTCTCCAAGTACCACCATAATGACAAACATTAAAATACAGTAGCGTAGTAGGCATTAGTATTCATTAAAAACAAGGCAGAGGTTTTATTTAAAATGTATATTTAATATTTTTGGCCACTGTAACAATATGCACAGTTTCAACCGCAACACTGTGTTTGAATATTTAGTTAAGTTATTGGTGTACTACTAGATGGAGTCCGCTGTACAGTACTAAATGTTTTAAGTGTTTGTATTTGCCTACAAATGTGTTAATTAAAATGTTTTCCTTAATATTATAGTTCTCTTCTTTTTTGTTTAGAATAATTATTATAATTTTTTGGGTAGCAGGTAACTAACTGTATAGTTTGCTTTGTGCATAATTTTATCAGTTTTTAAATGCACCAAATCATTAAATTTCAATGTTTGAACAGTTTTAAATGTTCTTTATAAACAGCATTATTTTCCTAATTACCTTTTTTTTGGAACACAGTTAGTGAATTAAGCTTCCTTTTAGTAGTTATGTCCCTATAGTTCTACACAATAACTATATGTCTACACGATATGGCAATATTAGAGAGAAGTAGGTTCGTCAACATGACGTATATTCTGGGTAAGCCCAAACAAAACCTAAATTATTCATTGAACAAAATCAATTCCCATAATCACCGTGGTGTGGCTCAACTTTTGTATTCACAGGTTGCCTGAGGCATCATCCTCACCTCAAAGACTTTCACATGCAAAGTCCTCTGTCTGGAGTCCCTGTCATGAAAACAAGTTATCCAGTCACAAAAGCCCCAAACCACAGCCTTCAAAGAACAGAGATCATCCTCCACAGCCAGAGGTATTGCCGAAACCTAAACCCAACTATTATCAACTATTTTTCCATAATTATATGTGAAAATGGAGAGATTAAGCGAAAACAAACATAAAAGGGCAAACCATATTCTATTGGTAATGTAACAGTTTGTCATTGATAAGAATGTGCCTTAATGCCTACAGTATAAATGTGTGTATCCCACTTCTGCTTCCATAAGCCATGCAAAGACTACAGTAAATTCCGGACTATAAGCTGCTACTTTTTTCCTACACTTTGAACCCTTCAGCTTATAAAAATGTGCAGCTAATTATCAGACGTTATGCAAATTGCTTAAAGAAAAAAAACAAGCAAATAATGGGAAATAGTGTGCTACTATTTGTTTTACGGCGCCATCTTTTGGACGAGTTTGTTCACTGCAGATGCTGCAGTGTCCTTCTATTTAGTTAATTCAACTGGTAGTAGAAGTGCCGTTCTGTCTTCTAGCCGTCTAAAGTGTTTCTACTCGTATGGATTCTTAATTCATCACTCCAAGCAACGTTTGCACGTTTTACAATATAGCTAAAACTGGTTATACTTACTAAACCACCCAATGTGTCATGTCTATAGAAGTGTTTTCATGTATATTTGTACATGCTGTCATAATATAATCAAGAGAGCATTGTTAGCATTAGCTAATATGCTAACACGTTTACAAGTGTCTGTGTTAGTATTATTAACTTACAATGGCATTCTTTTTGTATTGTTTCAGTTTTACAAATTCTTCAGCAAACTCACCAAAACGTCACAGTGGAGTTATTGAGCCTGTTAAACTGATTGGAAAGCTAGCTCCCGCAACTCGCAGGTCCATGACGATGTGATGTATTACATCATATTGTATGCATGTTCGAAATAAACTGAAACTGAACTGAACTTCTGTTTTGTTTGATCAGCCGTTTTACTGTCGTGTTACAGGCACCGTTTAGAAGCGATTAACCTATGTAAATAACTTTTACACTCTTTCTGTGTAAATAACACATTCCACAATGTGTATATCTGTGGCTTATAGTCTGGTGCGGCTAAAATATGGAAACATTTTGTTTCCTTTTAAATTTAGTGGGTGCGGCTTATATACTGGTGAGCTCTATAGTCCGGAAAATGTGGTATGTGCTTTTGTTTAAAAATAAAATGCAAACCTCTTCTACTACATTATATGGCAATATGTAGTGTGAGGTGCAGTCGTATTTAGTGTGACAGGTAGGGAATTTAATGGGCAAACATGTCACTTTCACAACCTAATAAAGACATCAAATCTAGACATACACCCTCAGCTTTAAATGAAGTGATGAAATCCCCCCTGGTGCTATTCTTTGATGCAAATGTAGGTACATACTTAAAGTGAGAAAAATATCAATGATCTTTTTAACTTTCATAAAAAACACTAAAAATACATTCCAGAGTGTGCCTGAAAGTTGAAAGTCACACTCTGACAGAAGTTAGCGTTACAACTATTTGATGGTAATGTTTGTTTTGTAAGCACTATATAAACACTGACATGGACTGTCTGTATTATGAGTATAAAGCACGGATCATGTTTGTCTGCAATGGTTGTGGACTACCACAGGCGAGTGGGAGGTTTCTGAGTGCAGCTATGGGACCCCGGTTGCTCTGCAACCCTCGCAATCTGGTGCTTCGGACCGGAGATGACCTAGCTGCACGCTGGAGTATTAAGTTTTCACTCTTCACTGATTTTAAAATACAGTAAGGACGGTGCTATGACTGGCTGACCATTAGCTTGATTATTCTAATTAATAACTATAATTATTTCATTGGGTATATGATGGTAAACCCCAATGGCAGACATGAAAGGTGTCTAAAACTATTGATTTTCACAGGTCCCTCTCTTTCTCCTGAAGTGTACAGTTAACGTCACAGCTTGTGGCGACATTCAGGTTTACAACACATCTCTAAGCCCCCAACTCCAAGCTCATTACAGGTGCCCTAGTTTGCTCGCGAGCCAGGAGAGCTTTTTTAGCCTCATTAAAAAGTAGGATGCCGCCCATCGTTTGTACCTTTTTTTCCTAGACAAGGTCTCTCACATGCATGCTTGTATATCAGAAGTGGCTTAGAGCGATTAATTCAACACGAATTAGGAATCCGACCCGGATCTTCACGTTCACCATAGAAGACAGCAGCGTGGGTACAAGGGCAACTACAAATCACCAGATACTGAATGACAATTCGAATTGTTTCATTACCTGCATTAATGTGGCGAGTGCATCGTCAGCAGCACACAATGCTAAGTTTACGTGATCCTGTTAGTTAAAAGGGCCGTCTTATGCAAAACCAACCTTTCTTACCTGTTGGTACCTGTTTCTGTGTATTTGGATCCCAATAAGTCCCGAAGATGTGTAATCAAACTACAGTATGGATTAGGGTTGTACGGTATACCGGTACTAGTATAGTATCGCGGTACAAATGAATCAAAAACAGTACTATACTTTGTTTGAAAAGTACCGGTTTTCCATATTTTTTATAGGCATAACGGCGCGTCGTTGTCACGTCGTGACATTGCTGGTTTTACGAGCAGAGGAGCATGTTCGGCAGCGCACAATCACAGAGTACTTACAAGCAGACAGTGTGTAAACAGAAAAGGGACAATGGACTCATTTTGGCTTAAAAACTAACGATAAAGGTGAAGCTATAACACTGAAACGACCTCAGGCTAATGTCTTTCCGCAATCGACAGTGTTTTAGCTACTTCTAAATCACTAATCCTCGCCTCCATGGCGACAAATAAACTGAGTTTTTTCAGTATCATCCCTGCAGGCCGAGGAATAGCTAAACATGCTTCACTACACACCGTAGGAGGATACAATAGCTCACCGGCCTCACAATGTAAACAATGGGTAGATCTACACCTGACATCCACTGTAATGATACCAAGTCTAAGAGTGTATCTAGTCGATATTACTCTGATTAGTTTAGTCTTTATTTTAAGGGACAATGCACAGAAACATTAAGCTCAAAGACAGATATGTTCTGTACCAGATTATAGCTAAATAGCTAATTTCCATCTGCATTAAAGCAATGTTTTTTATCGTCGCAAAATCGTTTTTCTTTTAAATTAATTGTATATACACACATTTAAGAAATACGTCCCTGGACCTATAATTTAAAACCTTTTGTTGAATGTGACGTTACGTCCACTTAAAGACTCAGCAGTCAAAGTGGACTCAGCTAAACTGTAATGTTACAATTGTCCATTCCAACAAAGCTAGAAGAAGGTACTCAAAAGTACAGTAAAGCTCAACTTTTCAAAATGCGCTAGCTCAATACTAATTTGTATTATATTTGCCAAACACATGCTGCCGATTAGCATTAGCTATTTTTGATTACAATACAGTACTTACAGTTTAAACACTCTTTAAGGGCTCAACAAAAAAAAAGACTGGCACATTCAACTCAATGGACTAAATAGACAAGACTATTTCCTGGTTAGAGCAAAACACTGTAGTCTATACACTACTGCTATTTCCGGTCTTTGAATTGCAACTGCATGCAAAGTCTACTATGCATTACAGTTCAGTACTTGCGATTGAAAAACAGAAGTGTAAGAAAACAAGTTAACTGGACAGCTAAAAAAATATATTTACTTTTGTCGAAACACATACCATTTTTTACAACATTTGAATGCACACAAAAATACGAAAAAAGGGTGCCATTTAGAACTGGTATGGATTCACAGGTACCGGGAATTGGCACCGTTTCTATTCAAATGTGAAATGTACTCAACCCTAATTGAAACAGCAACAAGAATCTGAATACAAAATAGATAATGCTATTAATATTATCTATATACTTGATTCACTGTATCTTACAAAATACTCATGTCTATTGACCTACAGTACGTTGATCTTGCACATATGGTAGGATGGACTAAAAATGTAAAATTGTGTACATCATCTACAAAGACAATAAAGTAACACACTGTGTGCCAAAAAAAAATTAAGAAAATTTGCAAGAAAATATTGCAGCAGCAGACGGAAAGAGGAATTAATAGTACAATACACAAAATGGGTATCGTTACTTTCATTTGACTTTTTTTTACCTCCATGAGCTTGATACACATTTTCAAGCAGGGATCCGATGAAAGTTAATATCCAGCTATCTATGTTTCTACAAAACGTGTCCATTCATTTTCACAATACATTACCCGTCAATTAACATCTTTCAAATGTCCCATTGAAGCAAACGGTTTAATTCATCATCACTTTAGTGGATAACAGCTTTTATTTGATGCTTTGCTGGGGTAGTAAGAAGTCTCAACAAGAGTTTCATTGACTCCAACAAATTTTAAGTTTTACATTACTAAATTTTAAACTTGGGCTGCTAAATCAATGTGGGAGAAACTTCAAAGTTAGAGACAAGATTAACAAGCACAGCGTTCACCACGTCCTTTGGTGTGATTATGCCAGTGTGCGCAGTATTCCAGCTGCCGCGAGTTCACGTTAGTAAATATTTAATACACTTCAAATAGTGGTAAATAATAGAGGCCAAACTGTCAAACTAACTGGTCGAGATGATACAGAATGATGCTTGATTAGGTGTTGCTTAAGTATCACACTTTTCTGTTTTCTATGTGTCTCATTGAAACTGGACTAAATCCTAAATAGACTATGAAATACTTCATATTATGGGTTGGCAATACAGACGTACAGTATCTCCACCAAAAAAGTATGTTTTCACCAGCGTTTGTGAACAAAAAAAATGTGAAGAAGTTTTAATACAACTGGGTGAGTAGCCTCTGTATGACTAATATCATAATAATAATGATCCAGAATTGCTATATTCCTATTCAAAATAAATGCACTAAATACAGGACAAAGTATGGACTTGCATGTTTAGTTTCATAATTATTGGAAAAAACACAGAATTATTGGTGTATACACTGTGGCACCAATACTGTACCCCGCCTTCCGTCCGAATGCAGTTGGGATAGGCTCCAGCACCCCTGCGACTCCAAGAGGGACAAATAGTAGAAAATGGACAGATGGATTATGGTCATTGAATACAAATTTAAATAAAAACTGTGACCTGTTCATATCCTAGTCAAAAGCACCATTCTCTAGAGCATGGGTGTCAAACTCTGGCCCGCGGGCCAAAATTGGCCCGCCGTGTAATTTCACTTGGCCCTTGAGGCGATATCAAATTAACACTAGAGCTGGCCCGTCGATTATATACAGCGGCGGTGCCGCGGTAACACCGCATTCACCGCTAATTCTCATACTTGCCAACCCTCCCAAATTTCAGTGCCCCTCCCAAAAATCGTCACGTCCGCTTTTCACCCAGTCCAACGAGTGCTGGCCCAGTCACATAATATGTGCGGCTTCTGCACGCACACACAAGTGAATGCATGCATACTTGATCAACAGCGATACAGGTTACACTGAGGGTGGACGTATAAACAACTTTAACACTGTTAGGAATATACGCCACACTGTGAACCCACACCAAACAAGAATGACAAACACATTTTAGGAGAACATCCGCACCGTAACACAACATAAACACAACAGAACAAATACCCAGAACACCTTGCAGCTCTAACTCTTCCGGGATGCAATATACACCCCCGCTACCACCAAACCCCGCCCCCCCCTCCCCAACCCCGCCCACCTCAACCGACGCACTAAGACAAAATGTCAAGAGACATGGTCTAACATAACACAACCTGCTCAGTGAACTTTGTGAACATTATAAAAAATGTCCATGCACCTTAAAATTGTTTCAGTGGTCCCCAACCACCGGGCCGCGGCCCGGTACCTGTCCGTGGACCGATTGGTACCGGGCCGCAAAAGAAATTTAAAAAAAATATATTTGTATTTTTATTTTTTATTTTTTTAATTAAATCAATCACATGATTGTATTTCTTTATGACAAAAAAAAATACAAAATAAAAAAAATTACCATACCAATTTCCATTTTTTCCTGACCTAACGTATATATATATATATATATATATATATATATATATATATATATATATATATATATACTACCGTTCAAAAGTTTGGGGTCACATTGAAATGTCCTTATTTTTGAAGGAAAAGCACTGTACTTTTCAATGAAGATAACTTTAAACTAGTCTTAACTTTAAAGAAATACACTCTATACATTGCTAATGTGGTAAATGACTATTGTAGCTGCAAATGTCTGGTTTTTGGTGCAATATCTACATAGGTGTATAGAGGCCCATTTCCAGCAGCTATCACTCCAGTGTTCTAATGGTACAATGTGTTTGCTCATTGGCTCAGAAGGCTAATTGATGATTAGAAAACCCTTGTGCAATCATGGTCACACATCTGAAAACAGTTTAGCTCGTTACAGAGGCTACAAAACTGACCTTCCTTTGAGCAGATTGAGTTTCTGGAGCATCACATTTGTGGGGTCAATTAAACGCTCAAAATGGCCAGAAAAAAGAGAACTTTCATCTGAAACTCGACAGTCTATTCTTGTTCTTAGAAATGAAGGCTATTCCACAAAATTGTTTGGGTGACCCCAAACTTTTGAACGGTAGTGTGTATATATATATATATATATATATATATATATATATATATATATATATATATATATATATATATATATATATATATATATATATATATATATATATATATATACATACATACATATATACACATACATATATATATATATGATAGATAGAGATATTAGCTACTTTACATGCAATCAGCTATCAGCCCTCGACCAAATTTTTTAGCCCAATGCGGTCCCCAAGTCAAAAAGTTTGGACACCCCTCTTTCACATCATGCTCCTAAACTTAATAAATAGTTGATAAAAACTATACAGTGTTTATAATGTAATCATAACATATAATAATAATGCAAGTAACATTTAAAAGGATACAAAACTTATATTTTTCATTACTGTAAAATTGTTTTATCATTGTACTGTAATTGAAAGGTAAATTTGTTATCCTGAATAAATCAAAAAATTAAATGGACCCTCATTTCTTTAAGCAACAATTTTACTTAAATAAATATTGAACATCTCAAAGTGCAGTTTTTTCCAAGTTGGAAAAACTAGGTTGAGTTGTCTTTTTGTTGTTGTTGTTGCCATCATGGCATGCTCGCTTGTTTGTCCGTGCTGATGGGCTCATATTGCCCATCTGATTTGAAGCTAAAATACTCCCACAACGGGACATTTCGACATTTTGTTACTTTGCAGAACTTCTCACTAGCAAGTAGCGAGGCTCTCTGTACGTGTTTCCTGTGTGAGTGAAGCTGGCGGTCATGCTCAATCTATGCAATGTATACTAGGAATACAAGTAATCATCAAAAGGAAATTAAAACATAGCTTACACTACAGCAGATAAGGGTACATACATAGACAGAGAACGCGTATTTACCCTTCTTACTTGCCATGTCTGAGACATGATGTCTCTTCTTCTTCTGTTTTGATTGTCACACTCGACTTCGAGGTGTAACCGTTATTTTTGTCCAGCCGGAAACGGCGCCCAGTGAAGGATGGTTTACCAATATGTCCGAATGGAAATCGAGAAAAATATGTGTATTTTGAAGTGATATTTACTGGCAAGCACACAGACGTATGCATTGACCTGCTCTGCCTTTCAGTTGATGTTTTTGTGATTAATCGTATGTGTTAAATCAGTAACTTTGACGGTCTGATTTATTATCATCACAAGAGGCTGTAATGTATTTACCGATGTGGATTTTAGGCAATTTTGTCCACCGCTAAGTGAGAGTAAGAGGAGTCTGAAGTGAGCAGAAAACTAAATATTTTTTGAGGAGCAGGGGAGGATGCTCACTGCACCACACTTTGAAAACCCAATGTTCCATATGAACGATGTATGTATCTTACATCTAAATATTTTTTCTCTGAAAATATACAAAAAGTGATTCATATTGGGTAGACACTTCAGTGGAGCTGAAGAAGCCCCACCCTTATTTCACTCCTCCATAGTGTGTGTTTAATTTAATGAAGTGACAGTTTCCATGTTATAGTCCCTTTAGCCCTTTTAGCCCCGTTTTATACCTGCATTTAACGATTCCCAAAGCTTGTTAGAACCCTTGGCCTTCACCTGATAATGAACTGTGATAACTTAGCGGTCATAATAGTTATTTCCCTCAGTTTTCACTTCGAGCTTGAGAATTAGTAGTTGTCGTTAAATGAATTTATCATTTCACTGTTTTAAGCTACCTCCCTGTATCTCCTTGCCATGCTGTACACTCAAGGGCAATCTACAACATCAGAGCTAGAGACAATCTGTCTTAATAAAGTGCACATCAAATTGCAATGATTGACATATGCTGTATGCCATTATCCTTCTGTAAAAAAAAAAAAAACATTTTGACACATGGGTTAAAATCAGAAGCCAAGAAATGCAAGACCTTACCAAGCACATTCACTCAGTGGACAAAAACATGTAATGTACATGAGAGGATGTCAATGACAGTAAGTTGGACTGTGACGTTCACATTGTTTTTTTGTTTTTTTTGTTTTATTTTTGTCCTGTCTAACTACTCAGGCAAGGCATATTGTTGATGTAAATGCCCATATTTGCTGTACAGATTTAATTTACAAAAGCGAAGTGTGGGATACTTCTCTTGTATTTGACTATATTAAATGGACCCTGCGATGAGGTGGCGACTTGTCCAGGGTGTACCCCGCCTACCGCCCGAATGCAGCTGAGATAGGCTCCACTAGCCCCCGCCACCCCAAAAGGGAGAAGTGGTAGAAAATGGATCGATTGGATGGATATTAAATGAATTTATATTATTATTTGGTGCAGCCAGATCGGAGCAGGAGGTGATAAAAAAAGAAAAAAAGGAAGACAGAGGCACAAAAACAACAACAACAAACAAAACAATAACAATACCAACCACAACAACAACAGAACAGTATCAGCAAATATGATAAGTACAAATATGATACGAAGAGTGAAAGCAAAGAAGGAGTTAGTGAAGTAAATAAAAATAACACAGAAATGACAATGAACATTTTTACACTGCAAATGGAGCAATACTTATACCAATAGAAATAGCACTATTGATAATAAATAATAACAATAATTACCTCTATTGTCAACAATACAATTGTTTGAAATGCAACAATACATATATGTAATGATAACTTGAATTACAAAAGAAAGCAGACAAATGGAGGTGAAGAAAGAGAAGCAAACTGTATTAACTTTGTAGATTGTTATAGTAACAATAGGCTAAGCTTTGTCAGTGTACCGTGTGTTATTCATTTCCCCCCAGGGGAACAACGTTAATATATGTTTGATGAAATGTGATTATATGAATAAGTTTATGTATGGATATGTGCTTGTTTATGTACAGTATGTGTATTTGTATGTTTGTACAGTGAATGTATGTGTGGATGTACAGTATGTACCGGGAGTGTGTATGTATGTACTGTATTTGTGTATGTACAGTATGTGGGAGCGTAGTTACCTTTGTGTGCGCGTATGTATATATTAATGAATTAATATACGTATGTGTGTATATATGTATGTATAATTGTGTGTATGTGAGTAAGTATGTGCATTTGCATGTACAATATATTTGTCTGCCAGTGTGTGCGGGAGCCAAAGTACGGCCCCAGCCACCCAGAGAGCCCAACCCTAAACAGCAGGTGTGGCGCCCAGGGAACAAGGGACCACCGGCACCGAGCTGCCACGATAGGCGCGGGGACTAGACCCAGCAGGTCTCAACCAAGACGGGCATCCGGAAGGGGTGGACGGTGGGACCCAGGGACCCCAGACACGCAGCCGGGTGCAGTAGCCTGAGGTGCCGATCCCCGCCGGACAAGCAGGCCCCGAGAGTGCCCCCAAAAATATAAATGTATATTTATATACATACATACACACACATATATGCATACAGTATACACACACACATATATGCATATATACACACTAGGGCTGCAACAACTAATCGATTAAATCGATTAAAATCGATTAAAATCGATTACCAAAATAGTTGGCGATTAATTTAGTCATCGATTCGTTGGAACTATGCTATGCGCGGAGGCTTTTTTTTTTTTTTTTTTTGGTTATTTTTTTGTTGTTGTTTTTTTTTTTTATAAACCTTTATTTATAAACTGCAACATTTACAAACAGCTGAGAAACAATAATCAAAATAAGTACAAAAACTGTACAAAACAGGCTACGTCTCATGAGGTGGCGTAAGCTAGCCAATGATGTGTCATGTGCAGCTCAAGTGACGACGGCGTCTCCTTTGCTGGAAAAATTCGAAAAATGGCGCAGGAAAACACTACAGATAGTTTAGCGGAGAAACATCTTGAGGTTATTGCTTCAATGGAGAAAAGTGTACGACCTAAGTCGTCAAAAGTGTGGGAACACTTCACTTTAAAGACTTCAAAGAAGACCGTTTCCTGCAAAATGGCACGGAAGTACAACATTGCTTTAGGAGCACCTGAAGAAGAAACATGTTGTAGCCATGGATGAAGGGAGGAACTCACAGTATGTAACTTTTTAAGTCCATAGTGGCAACAGGCATTCATGAGTTCAGCTTTTTTGTGAGTAACGTTAGATGCCTTTGTTGCAACGCGGGGCTGATAATGTGTCTCCGGCACATTTGACTCCATTTTGAGAGAGAAAACGCACGGTTACCAATTTCGAAATAAACGTAACGGACAGAAATATCTCAGGTTGGTTTCATAATGGATCAATGTAGCCGGGCCGATAAAGCTATATAAATCTATTTAGATTTGAGTGACGCTTTAGTATAACTAAACGTTATGAAGGTGCTGGAATATTTCATGCTATTATTCAGAGGCAGCCTAAAATGAATCCTTTATTATTCACAACAGAAACGTGTACAATATCTGATTCAGTTCTGGTGAGTTACATTTATAATAATGATAAATGGGTTATACTTGTATAGCGCTTTTCTACCTTCAAGGTACTCAAAGCGCGTTGACAGTATTTCCACATTCACCCATTCACACACACATTCACACACTGATGGCGGGAGCTGCCATGCATTTCTGTGTTATTATTGGTGTATGCTGCACCCCCAATGTCCACAACATGGTGCCAGTATGCTGGTTTGTTTCAATAAAATGCTGGAAAGGATAGAAATGTAGTTTGTCTCTTTTATCCGATTATCAATCGATTAATCGAAATAATAATCGACAGATTAATCGATTATGAAATTAATCGTTAGTTGCAGCCCTAATACACACACAAGCATACATACACATACACATATCTACACTACATCCATCCATACATACACATTTACATACTTACATTAATCCATACATTCACACACACACACACACACACACACACACACACACACACACATTTATAAACCAACAAATCTATACACAGGCCGGCAGGGCAGCGATCAAGCCCCAGCACCCACTGACCACCGAGAACCAGCGGATCACCTCACCCCCCTGCCCCCACAGGTCCGGAGATCGAACAAGCTTTAAGTTGAAATTCTTCTAAGTTTTACAATCACATACCACATCTAAAATATACCTTTGTTAGCACTGACTGCAATTTAAGGTTAAAAAATTATGGCATGATAAATAAAGGATTTTGATCTATGGTAAATGAGTGAACTAGGGACGCACATCAACGAAGTGCAAAAAGACTGAATTGCCTTCCCGGAATTTGTGTGATGACAGTTCTGGGTTACCTTTCCCTAACTGCAAGTACACAAACCCACACAAGTTTATCTCAAAAGCTCAAACTGACTTCAAATCATATTCTCTCTACAGGTACACTCATAATCAGAAGGAGCTCATGTAAATGCAGAACAACTGAAGCTGAAAATAAAATAAAATGCTCAAAGTACTAATCTGCAAATAAGCCTTGATGGATCTACTAATAATTGTAGTAGGAGACATGCAGAAATATATTTGGTAAAATAGGTTTCAGTTGCAGTAGCTAAACAAAGTATACAAGAAAATATAACAACACAAGATAGATTTTATCTTCCAAAGCAAACAGAACATGGAAAAAAAGGTGTGCTGTTCGTGTGAAGATATATCAACAAAAACATATGTTATTTATCCAACCATGTATTGGTATTAACTCTTGAAATTGATCAAAACACCCTCACTTGTCCAGATAAACTGGCTGATGCAGTTTAACACGCTATCCAAAGTCATTTTGCCTCCTTATTGATCTTCTGTCGAGTCTCCCGTGGCTGACAGTTATCCTGAATGTCTGACACCTAGCTCACCGAAATAATAAGCGGCCCCTGAGCCCTTTGCCACGGCTAGAAAAACTGTAGTTGGCCCACGTAACTAAATGCAATAATCATTCAACCTTGAAAACTGCTGCTCAACTTGGTGTTCAAACGCCCTTCCTCAGTAAACGCAGACCATAACAGTATTGTATTAAAGGCCTACTGAAACCCACTACTACCGACCACGCAGTCTGATAGTTTATATATCAATGATGAAATCTTAACATTGCAACACATGCCAATACGGCCGGGTTAAATTATAAAGTGCAATTTTAAATTTCCCAGGAAATATCCGGCTGAAACGTCTCGGTATGATGACGTATGCGCGTGACGTAGTCAGTTAAACGGAAGTATTGGTACCCCGTAGAATCCTATACAAAAAGCTCTGTTTTCATTTCATAATTCCACAGTATTCTGGACATCTGTGTTGGTGAATCTTTTGCAATTTGTTTAATGAACAATGAAGGCTGCAAAGAAGAAAGTTGTAGGTGGGATCGGTGTATTAGCGGCGGGGGCGGACTACAGCAACACAACCGGATGACTTTGTTGGAGAGCAGATGCGCTAGCCGGTGACCTCACCTTGACTTCCTAAGTCTCCGGGCCGCCAACCGCATCTGTGATCGGGTGAAGTCCTTCGTCGCACCGTCGATCGCTGGAACGCAGGTGAGCACGGGTGTTGATGAGCAGATGAAGGCTGGCTGGCGTAGGTGGAGAGCTAATGTTTTTAGCATAGCTCTGTGAGGTCCGGTTGCTAAGTTAGCTTCATTGGCGTCATTACACAGCATTGTTAACCTTCGCCAGCCTGGAAAGCATTAACCGTGTATTTACATGTCCATGGTTTAATAGTATTGTTGATTTTCTATCTATCCTTCCAGTCAGGGGTTTATTTCTTTTGTTTCTATATGCAGTTAAAGCACAATGCTATCACGTTAGCTTGTAGCTAAAGTGTTTCACCGATATATTGTCGTGGAGATAAAAGTCACTGTGAATGTCCATTTCGCGTTCTCGACTCTCATTTTCAAGAGGATAGAGTATCCGAGGTGGTTTAAAATACAAATCCGTGATCCACAATAGAAAAAGGAGAGAGTGTGGAATCCAATGAGCCAGCTTGTACCTAAGTTACGGTCAGAGCGAAAAAAGATATGTCTTGAACAGCACTCTAACGTTCCTCATCCACAAATCTTTCATCCTCGCTCAAATTAATGGGGAAATCGTCGCTTTCTCGGTCCGAATCGCTCTCACTTCTGGTCGCCATCACTGTAAATAGGGAACTTTGTGGAAATGTTCAGCTGACTACGTCACGCTCCTTCCGGTAGGGGCAAGGCTTTTTTTTGTCAGACACCAAAAGTTGCGATCTTTATCGTCGTTTTTCTATACTAAATCCTTTCAGCAAAAATATGGCAAAATAGCGAAATGATCAAGTATGACACATAGAATAGATCTGCTATCCCCGTTTAAATAAAAACAATTCATTTCAGTAGGCCTTTAAATATGCACATGTACTGTACCTACTCTGTTAATGTCTTGACATGTTAAGGGCAGAATAATTCCTTGCTCAGTAATTTGGAAAACAGTATAAACAGATGTTGCCACTACAATGCAATCTCTGACCTACTGAATCTGCAATTGTCGTATCCTGTAAAAGTTTCACCTTTCACTTTACGCTGATTGTTTTCAAGATAATGGCTTGATTATAATAGTATGTTGTCTGCAATGCAAAATTATTGAGACAATCATTCAACAAAAGAAAATAGACATTATCCAGTTCTGGGTGTATTCCTAAAATTATAGTCAAAAGCAATGGAAAACAACTGAAAATATGCATTTATTCCCTTTTTCAGTGTTTTCAGCCATTTTTCTCTTCCTTGTTGATGCTGATCGCCGGCCGCATTGACCCAGAAACATCCGAAAAAACACAAGCGATGACGTGATGATATTAGACTTGACTAGTAAACCAAGCTACTTTGGAAAACGTATTACAGCTCTTTTCACACAGGAACTGCAACTGTGACTCTTTGCAGGTTTGTACACCATGAAAAGACCGATATCAAGTACAAAACGCATAGTGTGATAAGCTTTATGTCACTTTGAAATAAATAAAAAAGCTGGGCCTATGTGGGTTCTAATATTTGTTCTGGACAGGAGATGAATCGACTAGCAGGGGGCATATCAGATACCTAGGCATGACATATTGTTTTGTTTTAGACTGGATGCTCCCATGTGTGCTGGCGCAAACACATTTACCCACATCTCTCTCTGGGCAATATTACAGTTATTTGGTAAGCATTTCCTCATGCATGTGTCCTTGCAACTTCCATAAGTGTCCCTCTACTGTCCTTCCAATCAGTCAAGCTTGAAATGTGGGCAGGGCAACAGAGACTCGAGTGGCACAAAGACAAATAACACAGTATCCATTAACTTGTCAGCATTGTAGAAAAATACAATCTCCTTCCAATACTAATGGGAATCAAGTTCTGCGAGAGGGAGAAAATTAAGATCGACTCAAATTATTTTCTACCGTTAAGCATGGCTTGTCTTCCAGTGAATGGCGTTGACACCTTTTGGTTGTCATGGTCAATGGTCAGACAGTGGCATGACCTCTCACGACTGATTGAAAGCCGTGGTATTTCAAAGTGGAGTCAAGGTCGCAGTAAAGGTCAGCTGCAAGCCACTGCCATTCAAAGTCACCTGTACTTCAACCATAACCTTCACCAGCTACTAACTGTAATGAGCTTTTCCATATATTGCCATCATCAGCATCCATGTAGGCAGTCAGCTGCCTAATTGTATGCATTCAACTATGAATATAGGCTTTTTTCTCTTATTAAAAACCAAGCATTAAATATATACTAATACCAACTTATTTTGTCTTCATATTTTAAAGCGGATTTGAAAAGCTTCAGTCCTAAAATCAGTACAACAGGACTTTTGATATTGGGGTAGGTAGGCTTTACGCGATCAGGATTTTGGGGCTAATCACCAATTAATGAGTTTGAATAAACCAATGAATGATGAATATCTGATCACATGCAGAAGCAATATGACTACTTAAAGGCCTACTGAAACCCACTACTACCGAACACGCAGTCTGATAGTTTATATATCAATGATGAAATCTTAACATTGCAACACATGCCAATACGGCCGGGTTAACTTATAAAGTGCAATTTTAAATTTCCCGGGAAATATCCGGCTGAAAACGTATCGGTATGATGACGTTTGCGTGTGACGTCACGGATTGAGCGGAAGTATTGGGACACCACTGTGTCCCAATACAAACAGCGTCTGTTTTCATCGAAAAATTCCACAGTATTCCAGACATCTGTGTTGGTGAATCTTTTGCAATGTGTTTAATGAACAATGGAGACAGCAAAGAAGAAAGCTGTAGGTGGGATCGGTGTATTAGCGGCTGGCTACAGCAACACAACCAGGAGGACTTTGAGTCGGATAGCAAACGCGCTATCCGACGCTAGCCGCCGACCGCACCGATGATCGGGTGAAGTCCTTCGTCGCGCCGTCGATCGCTGGATTGCAGGTGAGCACGGGTCGGGATGAGCAGATGAGGGCTGGCGTAGGTGGAGAGCTAATGTTTTTAGCATAGCTCTGTCGAGGTCCCGTAGCTAAGTTAGCTTCAATGGCGTCGTTAGCAACAGCATTGCTAGGCTTCGCCAGGCTGGACAGCATTAACCGTGTGGTTACAGGTCCAGGGTTTGGTTCGGTGTCTCCTGATAGTAGAAGTAATAGTAGTATTGTTGATCTTCTGTCTATCCTTCCAGTCAGGGGCATGTTTCTTCTGTTTCTATCCGCAGTTAAGCACGATGCTATCACGCTAGCTCCGAAGCTAAAGTGCTTCACCGATGTATTGTCGTGGAGATAAAAGTCACTGTGAATGTCCATTTCGCGTTCTCGACTCTCATTGTCAAGAGGATATAGTATCAGAGGTGGTTTAAAATACAAATCCGTGATCCACAATAGAAAAAGGAGAAAGTGTGGAATCCAATGAGCCCTTGTACCTAAGTTACGGTCAGAGCGAAAAAAGATACACCCTGGGGTCCTGCACTGCACTCTAATCCTTCACTCTCACTTTCCTCATCCACAAATCTTTCATCCTCGCTCAAATTAATGGGGTAATCGTCGCTTTCTCGGTCCGAATCGCTCTCGCTGCTGGTGTAAACAATGTGCAGATGTGAGGAGCTCTTCAACCTGTGACGTCACGCTACTTCCAGTACAGGCAAGGCTTTTTTATCAGCGACCAAAAGTTGCGAACTTTACCGTCTATGTTCTCTACTAAATCCTTTCAGCAAAAATATGGCAATATCGCGAAATGATCAAGTACGACACATAGAATGGACCTGCTATCCCCGTTTAAATAAGAAAATTTCATTTCAGTAGGCCTTTAAAGAATGTGCTTATCGGCTGCATTAAAGTATTTACTGTTTTACTAAAAAACCCAAAAACATTTTAAACCTTTTTTGACCATCTACTCTGAGATGTTTTTTTCAACCATTAATGATAATATAAGCAGGCCGATGATGTTTTTGTTAATATTTTGATCTGAAAAATTTTACTTTGAGAATGTTGCAAACAGCCTCTTTAACTTCTTATTACACAACTATTAGGATAGGATAGGATAGGATTTTATACATCCCACAATGGGGAAATTACATTGTTGCAGTGCAGGTTATTACATACAGTAAAGCATAATGAAAATCAAAACAATTGTAATAATAAATACTACATATTGCTCTCTAATATGTATAGCTAGAAGACAAAATACAACTAAAAAACACTAACATCGGCATTGCACACCACGAAAAAAAACATCGCAGTAATCACATAAGTGTGTTGTAAAGTCTTACAACTTTAAATTGCCAGCTCCCTGGAATATAAACTAAGGGACACCTTGCAGGACTGGTCAATCCAATTATTGTTTGCCTTTTTTATTTGTGTTTAAAGGAGTTCTACAATATTTTATAATAAAAAGTTGAATGGAGGCAACTGGATTATTCTGGTTGGTAGAAGATGTTTCAGAAGAGTCCTGATGCATTGATTACAACTTTGAGGATTTTATGACCTGATGACTGACGATTTACACACACATTTATACTATATGACGCCAACCAGAATTTGAACAGATGGACATATTTTAAAATAACACAAATATATGGCAAACAAATTGTTAAATAATATTTATTTTGTGCGAAATTACAAAGTTAACTGAATAAACTGAACAATGTTCTTAAAATTTTGTTTTTTTTAACTTAACAATGAAAATAACCATCTTTCATTACAGACATATGTACTGCTTAACTTCAAAAAGTGTAAATTCGGTGTTTAGCTTTATGATAGAGCAGGTCTCCAACTTTTCATCACTATGAAAACTACTTTGACAAAACCAAAGGAGACCTGAGATACTTGTTTTTTAAGATTAAGATTAAGATTAAAGTACCAATGATTGTAACACACACACACTAGATGTGGTGAAATTTGTCCTCTGCATTTGACCCATCCCCTTGGGGAGCAGTGGGCAGCAGCGGCGCCGCGCCCGGGAATCATTTTGGTGATTTAACCCCCAACTCCAACCCTTGATGCTGAGTGCCAAGCAGGGAGGGAAACGGGTCCCATTTTTATAGTCTTTGGTATGACTCGGCTGGGATTTGAACTCCAACCTACCGATCTCAGGGCGGACACTCTAACCACTTTTATTAATAAGTCTGCCAACATTTAATTTGTTCTTTTTTTTAACAAAACACATGATTATTTCAGAAGTGTGATCATTGTTTTTAGGCTATTTTGTGGTAATTTGTCATTAAATAGAATCATAATGTCGGAACTGAACAATTATAAAAATACTAAGAGTTGAAACAAATATTATCTGACCCTCTGGTGAGTAACTGTATTGTTGGGAGAGTTGCGTAGTGCCACTATCATAAAGTGTAGTGTCATTATCATAAAGCTGGACACACTATGTATATGTTTAACAACTTAGATAAACTACAAGAGTTTTGAGGACAAGACAACAAGAGAGCAGAGTTGCTAAGTAGTATAGTAGCTAAGCTAGCACATTCCTCTCAGACGCTTCCAGGTTAGACGAAAACGATCTCCAAACTTTCCCAATTTCTAATTTTTTACAGAAAAACTCAATTGCGGTCAAAAGTCACATTGGAATCCCAAATGCTAGAAACTTGGAAGCTAAGTCTAGCTAGCTAGCCTGAATGGCAGTCAAGGCAAAGTTAATTCCCAGATGGCAGAAAGGTCGATCTGCAATGAGTTTGACAGGTGAGCGATCAGGCACTTTGGCAACGATTAGCTAAGCCTGTGGAAGACTGATGTAAAACCGTTGTCAATTGATGGTATCTTTTGATATTTTACGAGCATTTTTTAATCCTCACGGTAATAAAAATACGGGACAAAGTGCATCTCTTAACAGCTCAATTACGGAACGCATACTTTTGTTTCTAAATACAGGATGATTCCGTTTTTCAAGGGACGGTTGGCAACCCTAGTCTCTACAATATCCATCTCAATTGTAGTAAATAAACTTAGTATTTAAGTATTTGAGTGTCATTATCACTGAAGGACGAGGTTAAACATGTTACACCGCGAACAAGCCAAGTGCAGGCATGCTAATAGATAAGCTAACCGCTAAGCCATCTTTAAACAACACCAAGAAATAAATGCTTTGCAAAATTTAAGAAGTGTAGATGGAAGCGCTTTGCAGCAGAAAGTAAGCCGCTATTAACAGGAAATTAACAAGTAGATTAATAATAGTCTAGAACGAGGATAATATAACAACAACTGTTAATATGTCGCCATTGTCGCAGTCAGTACACGACACGTAGCAGAGGGCTGATCGATGCATAAATTGGTGGTGTCGACATAAAGGGTAGTATTACTAAATGATCAATACTAGATTGATTAGGTCCACAATTTTATTTTCTCAAAATCTGTTGTCTTTGTTATGTTTACAAACTGAGGTAATAATTATCTGGACACTGTTGGACTTTGAGGGCGAAAACCAAAGAATGTAAATGAGTGGTAGATGGTAGCTTTTGCGTCTATTTTTTAGTGTGTACTATTGACTTTGTTTTGCTCAAACAATTGTGTAATAAAAGCGAAACAATGAACTAGTTTAAATGTTGTGTTGATATCGTTAAACTGTCAATAGCACTCACCATAAATACATAGAAAATATACAGTTAATACATGTGATCGGTATCAGCCGATCTCACTCATGGATGATCAGAATCGGCAGCAGAAAACTCTGATTGGAACATTCTAGTCAGTAATGTTTTTCATATTGCCATTTCTAAGTTACAGAGGTCAGTAAAAGCATTTTAGGCATGGCTTGGTCTGACCGTGACGATTGGTGGTGGGGAAGAAAAGAATGTGAACTGTGTTTAGTGCACACGTGTTTTGCTGTTGATATAAGTTAAGGTTGGCAGTAACCTTTGAGTGTCTCGTTGTCTTTGTCTGGTTGCCACAGAATAAACAGAGAACGCAATGCACAGTTTTAAGATCAGCAGAGAATTTGCCTTTGCACTTTGTATACCTTCTGCACGGCATTCTGACTAAAGATACTGTAGTTATAGATTGCAAATGTCTTGACTTTAATTAATCGCATTAATCTGAAGAAGTTCCACATCGCCGCCATGTCTCTGTTTTTTTCGAAACAGTGGAGTCGAGTTATTGTCATGTGTAAGGGGATGTTGTCGTTCGTCCAGGTTATTGTATTTTTAAGGCATTCAATCAATTGCAACTGAACTGTTCAGTTAGTCTTGGAAGACGTTCTGCCTCTAATCCGAGCAAGCTTCATTGGTCAGATCTATTCCGGAAGACTAGACTAGGTCTGACCAATCTAAGTCTATGAGCATGAACTGATTAAACCTGCTATGATGTGTCTGATCTAATCACTGCAGATCAGATTGGTGAGTAGCCTAATAGTAGGTAATAATTATTCAGTTCATGCTACTGTCTAACTACTGTATGCAACTGATATCAAAAGTATTTAGCACCATTCCAGCTAGGTAATGTTACTTATCTGGAAGTATTTGTTTTGCTTCTGCCTGTCATGGAAAACCCTTTGTGTCTGCTTTGTCAAGTTCTAAAACAAATGTAAGCAAGGGCTGCAACCATGGAAAGCCCCAATGGTCACCAAAATAACCTCCTGTCCTGTTAGCAATCCCAACATTAACAGTGACCAACAGTACAACATTAACCATGACTCACCAATAGTAAATAATATCATCACCACTTCTCCAGATGGCCGTCCATTTGCCTAAAAGGCTGTAATTCCACAGCCATTACAAACAAATTGAGCCAGGAATGAAGATAGCATGAGCACATTTGCATTTGTGTGACGATACGTGCAGATGGACGGCTGCGACTCAAACAATGTGCGCAGGTGACTGAGCAGGGGGTGAAGTGATGTATCGCGACGCTCCCTTGAAACAATGCAGTCGGTTTTACCTGAAGGCACAGGTTTCCACCCCATTAATTTGTTTCAGCAGACAAAGACAACCCTGTGATATCCTCTTAAAGGCTTTTTTTTTTTTAGCGACTGTCCCTCGGTGGACACTTGCCACCTTGAGCAAGGACTTTGAAAAGAATGTGTAGCACGTCTTATTCTGTAACTGGCTTGGAAGGAAAAATAAAATCGCATAGAGATGCACATTTGCCTCCAACTTTGTCCTCAAGCTCGTGCACAGATTTCATGTAAGATTTTATTTATGAACAGAGCTACTAGTTCTAAGTATCAGTCCACTCTGCCGCCATCATTACCGACCACACAGTTGACACTGAGAGGCTTAGGGGAAGCTTTGGTGTAGACACTGCAGTTCTGTATGACATGTGTGACACCTGAGGCGTGCATGTTACTAAATGAGCAGAGACAGAGAGGATGACATGACCCACTTCCACAGGGCTTATGCTGTTTTGTTTTGTTTTGGGTTTTTTCTCCATCCAAATCCCACAGGTAGGCTTATCCTGTCACCACACAACTGGAGGGCAAAAAATGCATGGGGATGTTTAATGTCAAGCAGCCAGAGGAATTTAACTCCAATTCAGAACAATTGTAAGGTGGGCTCAAGTCAGTGTAATGAAACAGAAGATCCCTTGTCAAAACACACCTTTCCCTTGGCTAATAATTCAGTTTGAGAGGGAATTATTGTTTGTTTGTTGTTCAAATGTGCATTTATACTGACACATATGCACATGTGAAGTATAGTAAGGTTGATTTTAGGGTAAAACACTTGAAATAACAAGAGGAAAATATACACTTTTTTTTTTTTCAGTATGGACACTTAGTGTAGTGTTGTCCCCCCCGCACTCACCTTTCGCATGGTGCGGGACAGCGGCGGTCACACACAGGGCGATGGAGAGGAGCAGCGGTATCATCCTCACCAGGAAGCACGTCTTCAAAGAAGAAGACAGGAATGATATAAATCACGAAAGCCAAAAGTTGTCCTCCTGTTGAGACCGCTCGAGATGATAAATATGTCCTTGTTAGCTCAAGTCCTTATTTTCTGTGGTGAAGTGTAGCGAGATGGGTACCGGAACAAGTGGAGGTTTGCGGGTCGCCCTCTGCCGCCTGCCTGCCTGCTTGCTTGCCTACTTGGCCCGCTACTACCGCAGTGGAGACAGCGGTGTGTGTGCGCTCTACGCTCCGGGACCAGCGTCACTGAAACAGGATGTGGACACAGTACTTCCGGTTTGAACCTCCAAAATTAAAGGAGACTAACGATAGACTTGAGGTGAGGAAAATGGTGTTAACTTTGACGCTATGCGGTTACAGATGACTGTTTTTTTGTTTGTTTGCTTTATATATGAGTATGCATTAAAATAAAAAGACATGATTTCAGACAGCATTGCATCATGATAAACTGTTATTTTTTACACACCCATCCATCCCATCCATTTTCTACCGATTGATTGTTCGATTGATTGAGACTTTTATTAGTAGGTTGCACAGTGAAGTACATATTCCGTACAATTGACCACTAAATGGTAACACCCGACTAAGTTTTTCAACTTGTTTAAGTCGGGGTCCACTTAAATAGATTCAATATACTATCAGATATATACTATCATCATAATACAGTCATCACACAAGATAATCACATTGAATTAGTTACATTATTTACAATCCGGGGGGGGGGTTATTTACAGCTAGAATTCACCAACTCGAGTATTTCATATATATTTCATATATATATATATATATATATATATATATATATATATATATATATATATATATATATATATATATATATATATATATACATATATATATATATATATATATATATATATATATATATATATATATATGAAATACTTGACTTTCAGTGAATTCTAGCTATGTATATATTTTTATTTTTTTATTATTTTATTTACATAGAAAAAAAAATAAAAAATACTTGAATTTCAGTGTTCCAGTGGCTATCCATTAGATGGCAGTATTGTCCTGTTTAACTTCTCCGTTCATGATGAGTATATCATTTCGGCCGCCATGTCTGTAATTTCCTCGTTCTTCTGCTTCGTCTCCTTGTTGTGTGCGCAGTTGTGCACTCTATAAAAGCCCTAGATGTTATGGCGTCTTTGGGCAGGCAAGCTGTTTATTTTGTGGGAAAGCGGACGTGAGAACAGGCTGTCCCCACTCAGTCTCAGGTCCGCATTGAGCTGGAGGGGGCGTGGCCTCCAGCTCCGGCTGAATACCGGGAGTTTGTCGGGAGAAAATCTCTGCCGGGAGGTTGTCGGGAGAGGCGCTGAATATCGGGATTCTCCCGCTAAAAACGGGAGGGTTGGCAAGTATGAACAGTGTAGGTCTGACTTGGTAGGATATATACAGCAAGTAGTGGACATAGAGAGAGAGAGAGAGAGAGAGAGAGATCAGAAGGCATAAGAAAGTTGAGCAATTGCGAATCAAATTCAATTTGTCCCAATTCAGTTGGTTTTGCTATTTGCAGGCAAAAAAATGTATTAAAGAAAATATTTCAAAGTCTCAGCTGGTAAATGAAAAACACCCTCTCTTAGAATTACTAAATTTATCACCCACAAGTAAAAAGCTTATCGCCAAATTTGCCAGCTGCTTCATTATGCCCATGACGTCAGCAGACGGTGTTAAAAGAGCATGGGAACAGGACCTAAGAACAACAATGCCCAAACAGCAATGGGAACGGACACTCTCTCAAATTCACAATTGCTCAATTAACAGCAGACTTAGGCTCATACAGTTTAAAGTGATTCATCGTTTTTACTACTCCAAAGTCTTATTACAGAAATTTTATCCTGATACATCTCCACTTAGTGACAAATGTAAATCTGCTGAAGGATCACTGTCTCATTCGTTTTGGGAATGTCAGATTATTCAATCATTTTGGTCCAGCATTATCTTTTTTTACTCGGGGGTATATCAGAGAAAACTTGTCCCTGACAGGGATATAATCTTGTTTGGGTGGTCTTCAGAAACACAAAAACTTCCAAAATATATTACAGCTGTGTTGCTGCTCGGGACGGTTTTGGCCAAAAGACTCATTCTCAAAGACTGGAAAACCTCATCAGCACCCAACTTGAGGAACTGGCTAAATGAACTTGTGAATGTAATGACTCTTGAAAAAATAAGATTTATAAACTGTGCAAGTATGAATAAATGGGAACTAACCTGGAAACCTTTACTGACATATATTGAATCATAACTTAGACATGTAAGGAAAAAAGAAAAAAACAAGGAAAAAAAAAAAAAAAAAAAACCTGCCATCTTTTTGGTAGTTGTATTCCTTTTTTATTATATTTATTATTTTCTGTATTGATCTGACACTATTAATGTTTTTTTTTGTTTTGTTTTTTTTGTTACTTCTGATATGGCTTTGCCACGGTTTACTTGCTTATTTATTTATTTTTATTTTTTTGTGACTTTTTATTTTGTATTGTTTTGCATCTGATCAACTTCTGTGACTTTCCTTTTCCTTTTTAAGTGTGAACGGTGGAGAGGTCCTCGAGAAGTGACCTTGGGATCACTTCCTGAGGATCCTTGATGCAGAGGAATGTTCATCCATCTTGCTATGGTCTGGATAGCCTGCTGATCCTGAGCCAGGGCGGGATGGATGGATATATATATATATATACAATATCTGGGTATTTTTTCTAATAATGTTTATACTGTAAACCTTGAGTTGTTAAAGTTTAAGTGCACCCTCTCCTCAAGTGTGCATGTGAGTGTGTATGAGTGGATGTGTGATTGTATGAAGGCTTTGCGTGAGCAAAGTATGATTGTTAAATGTGATTTTAACTGTAAAATTCAATAAAAATATTTGCAAAAATTAAAAAAAAAGAAGGCATAAGAAAAAATATTTGCATTTGATTGTTTACATTTGATTATTAACAATCCGGGGAGGGTGTTAGTTTAGGGTTGTAGCTGCCTGGAGATGTACTTTTATTGCGGTTTTGAAGGAGGATAGAGATGCCCTTTCTTTTATACCTGTTGAGAGCGCATTCCACATTGACGTGGCATAGAAAGAGAATGAGTTAAGACCTTTGTTAGATCGGAATCTGGGTTTAACGTGGTTAGTGGAGCTCCCCCTGGTGTTGTGGTTATGGCGGTCATTTACGTTAAGGAAGTAGTTTGACATGTACTTCGGTATCAGGGAGGTGTAGCGGATTTTATAGACTAGGCTCAGTGCAAGTTGTTTTACTCTGTCCTCCACCCTGAGCCAGCCCACTTTGGAGAAGTGGGTAGGAGTGAGGTGGGATCTGGGGTGGAGGTCTAGAAGTAATCTGACTAGCTTGTTCTGGGATGTTTGGAGTTTAGATTTGAGGGTTTTGGAGGTGCTAGGGTACCAGGAGGTGCATGCGTAATCGAAAAAGGGTTGAACGAGAGTTCCCGCCACAATCCTCATGGTGCTTTTGTTGACCAGAGAGGAGATTCTATAGAGAAATCTTGTTCGTTGGTTGACCTTTTTGATTACCTTGGTTGCCATTTTATCACAGGAAAGATTAGCCTTTAGAATGGAACCTAGGTAGGTGACCTCATCTTTCCTGGTGATAACAATGTCACCCACTTTTATAGTGAAGTCATTGACTTTCTTAAGGTTGATGTGGGACCCAAACAGGATGGATTCCGTTTTACCCAAGTGTATGAATAGCTTATTGTCAGCGAGCCAGGTGCAAGTTCTACAGAGTTCAGCACTGAGGATTTTCTCCACCTGTGACTTGTCCCTGTCTGATACCAGCAAGGCCGAGTCATCCGCAAACAAGAACAATTCACAGTCGCATGCCGATGACAAGTCATTTATGTATATTAGGAACAGTAAAGGCCCTAATATACTGCCTTGGGGGACTCCACAGCTCACTGAGAGGGGCGAGGACAGGGTGCCGTTCACCTCTACCACCTGTTCCCTCCCCTCCAAGTAAGATTGCATCCAGCTCGATGAGGTTTTGTTAAATCCGATTGCTCTGAGCTTATCCAACAGTATAGCGTGGTTAACGGTGTCAAAGGCCTTCTGAAGGTCCAGCATGACCATGCCACAGTATTTGCCTGCGTCCACCCTTATGTTTGATGTGGTCGGTCAGATAGAGAAGGCATGTGTCAGTTGAGTGGTTAGTTCTGAAGCCGGATGGGAATTTGTACATGAGTTTATTAGTGGCAAGGTAACTATCGACCTGGGCATAAACAATTTTTTCCATTACTTTCAAAATGGAACTGAGAATAGAAACAGGTCGATAGTTGCCAGGTTCCAATTTGCTTCCTTTTTTAAAGAGGGGAGTTACTCTAGCTATCTTAAAATCTTTTGGTACTTGGCCTTGTGTAATTGAGAGGTGTATTATGTGTGTGATGATTGGGGCAATGATGGAGGCAGAGTCCCTGAGGAATCTGGAGGGAATATTATCAAGGCCAGTGGCCTTGTTTGGGTGGAGTGCGCTCAATTTTTTAAGCACCTTATCAGCTGTGACCATTTCTAATTTGAAATCATTTTTGGATACTCCTAGCTTTCTGTAGAAGGCTTTAATGTGTTCTACACCAAAGCTACCAGAGTGGTGGGACAGCTTGTTGACAAGAGTTGCGGTTATGCTCGTGAAAAAGGTGTTAAGTCTGCTTGCTACCTCCATTTTGTCTGTAATGAGGGAGTCACCCTCCTTGATGCTGATGTTGGTGAGTCTGGTTTTAAGTTTTTGGCTGCGACCAGAAAGCTGGTTGTTGAGAATTTTCCAGAGCTCACGTGGCTTATTTGTGTTTTCCTCTATTTTGTCGTTAATGAAATTTTTTTTAAGGATTTAGTCAGGTTGGTTGACTTATTTCTTAATTTATTGCATTGCTTTTTGAGAGTTGAAAGGAGTGATTTGAGGTTGTTATTATTGAGTTGTTTATCTACTTCTGTTTTACACTTTTGTTATTCGGAGTATTTTCTGTCTCTGTCTTTTATGGCAGCTAATAGGTCCGGATTCATCCATGGTTAAGAGCGGACTTTGATCCTGACTGTTTTCACGGGAGCCATGTCATTTAGTATATTTAGGAACGCTGTTTTGAAGCGATCCCAAGCAACATCGACCAGGTTGCTCGCGAGCACAGGGGACCAGTCCCACTCATCTAATTTTAAATTGAAATTATTACTGGAGTATTTTTTAAGGGATCTGGATTGGGCTGTTATGTGGCCATTGGCTTTGGGTTTAGCTATTTTGCGGGTGCAGAAGGTTAGATAGTGGTCGCTAAGACCACAGATCATGACCCTACTATTTTTTATTTTAGGCCGGTCTGAAGTGAGAATGAGATCTATGGTTGATTGGGTGGAATCACACACCCTTGTAGGTAGTGCTATTAGCTGGGAAAGACCGTGTAGATTACAAAACTTGCTGTAGGATCTGAAGACAGGCGCATCTCTGCGTTGAATATCTGTGTTCAGATCCCCAGTTATAATTTTCTCCACGTTGTCTGCCCCAGCCAAGCACTCCTCCAGAGCCCCATAGAAATCACTCTGATTAGGGGGTCTGTAAACAGTCCCTATTAGTACCGGCTTAGCGTTTTTAAATTTGATTTCCGCCCACACAGATTCCAGGTCATTGTGGTTAAGATCAGTGCGAGTTATGTATTTAATATCCTGGTGAATATACATACAAACGCCCCCACCGTGTTTATTCCTGTCCTTTCTGATAACCGAAAAGTTTCCTATTTCTATTTCTGAGTCAGAAACACTTTGATCAAATTTGGTTTCAGAGAAACACAGGATTTTTACCTTCGTGTTGAGGAACATTTCTCTGATTTGGTCGAGTTTGGTTCCAGAGAGGCTGTTCACATTAAGGTGGATGATGTGTAGTCTACTGGACTCAAAAAGAGCATCAGAGTCCGCTGTGTAGTGGTACTGTCCAGAAAAGTTGTTGGTTGTTATTGAAGTTGAAGTTGGAGAACAGTTCAGTTCGTTGTTTGGCTGGAGCTGCTTAGGGGAGTAAGAGGAGCAGGAGGGAGAGAAGGGAGAGAGAGGCATATTGATCTTCATCCAGGTGAAGGGGGAGGGGCAGAGTTGGAGAGGGGGGGGCCAAGTAGGGGGGTGGGGGTGGGGGTGGATTTCATTTTCGCGGGGTTTGGTCCGTTTGAAAACAAAGAAAATGGATGTATGAAGGCGCCCCTAAATCCTGTGTATGCCGCAGGTCCAGACGCCGCGTCCTCGACCGTCAGGGACCGGGGAGAGGCCGCGTGGACCCCTGCCACACCGTTTCCACTGCAGACCGGGGTGTCGATGTCGACAGTCACCTCGTTGACCGCCGCCGCGCTGTTCGCCGCCATGCCGTTCGCCGCCATGCCGTTCGCCGACGGGTCGCTGCCTACACTGATGTCTGGGTCGTCCTCCACCGCCGCCGCCGAGGCGCCGACCGTGTCGATGAACGGGGCGAAGTCCTCCGTCGAGCCGCCGATCGCTGGAGCACAGGTGAGCTTGAGTTGAGATGAGCCGATTGGAGGTCCCGCAGCTAAGTTAGCTTCAATGGCGTTGCTAGCAGTAGCATTGCTAGGCTTCGCCAGGCGGGACAACATTAACCATGTGGTTACAGGTCCAGGGTTGAGTTCAGTGTCTCCTGATAGTAGAAGTAATAGTAGTATTGTTGACCTTCGGTCTATCCTTCCAGTCAGGGGCATGTTTATTCTGTTTCGATTTGCAGTCAAGCACGATGCTATCACGTTAGCTCCGAAGCTAAAGTGCTTCGCCGATGTATTGTCGATGAGATAAAAGTCACTATGAATGTCCATTTCGTGTTCCCGACTCTCATTTTCAAGAGGGTAAAGTATCCGAGGAGGTTCAAAATATAAATCTGTGATCCACAGTAGAAAAAGGAGGAAGTGTGGGATCATCCGAATAGTTGATTGTGTTCCCAAGCTGGAGCGAAAGAGGATGCGACCGTCCATCTCGGCGTCCACGTTCAACTTTGCTTGTCCCTTGCGGCAGTGTTTTTCATACTTTTTGGAGCCAAGGCACATTTTTTTCATAGAAAAAATTCTGAGGCACACCACCAGCAGAAGAGAAAAAAAAGGAAACTCAGTAGCCGATACTGACAATAAAAAGTCGTTCTCACAATTGTTGAATACGACTTTAAACCATAACCAACCATGCATCACTATAGCTCTTGTCTCAAAGTAGGTGTACTGTCATGACCTGTCACATCACGCTGTGACTTATTTGGAGTTTTGTGGTGTTTTCCTGTGTGTAGTGTTTTAGTTATTGTCTTTCGCTCCTATTTTGGTGGCTTTTCCTCTTTTGTTGGTATATTTCTGTTGCAGTTTCATGTCGTCCGTCAACGCTATTCTCCACACCTGCTTTGTTTTCACAATCAAGACTATTTAAGTTGTGCGGACGCTATCCTTCTTTATGGGGACATTGTTGATTGTCATCTCATGTGCGGATGTACTTTGTGGATGCCGTCTGTTCCACAGTCTGTAAGTCTTTGCTGTCGTCCAGCATTCTGTTTTTGTTCACTTTGCAGCCAGTTCAGTTTTAGTTTCGTTTTGCATGGCCATCCCAAAGCTTCAATGCCTTTTCTTAACGGCACTCGCTTTTTGTTTATTTTTGGTTTATGTGTTGGATACCTTTTTACCTACACGCTGCTTCCCGCATATTGTGATCACGACAAACCATGTTCCAGATATCTACAAAGCAATTAGCTACCTGCTGCCACGTACTGACATGGCAGAGGATTACATGGTTACGCTGCCGAGCTCCAGACAGCACAGACGCTCAACAACGGCACATTTGCGGATTATAATTACTGGTTTGCAAAAAATATTTTTAACCCAATTAGGAGAAATTACATAATCTCCCACGGCACACCAGACAATATCTCACGGCACACTGGTGTGCCACAGCACAGTGGTTGAAAAACACTGCCATACCGGCGGGGGGGTGCTGGAGCCTATCTCAGCTGCACACGGGCGGAAGGCGAGGTACAGCCTGTACAAGTCGCCACCTCATCGCAGGGCCAACACAGATAGACAACTTTCACACTCACCTTCACACACTAGGGCCAATTTAATGTTGCCAATCAGCCTATCCCCAGGTGGAGGTGGGAGGAAGCCGGAGTGTCCGGAGGGAACCCACGCAGTCACGGGATTGAACCCAGGACCTTACACATTTTCACAAAATGAAACATCCTGTGTCACGGCGCATGCGCAATCGGCAGCTCCGCTAGGAGCGCCCCGGGACACGCCCCTGCTCGCTCTTCCCGCGGCCGTGGCCAATCTTCAATCAGCGCACCTGGATCTGATGAGGGCCGAAGCCATAAAGACCAGCGGACCCGAAGATCCAGTGCTAGAACGTAGTTCACTGTTTCATTGTAAGCATCACGTTTTTGGCTTCCCTCCTCGTTACCTGCTCTCTGTACTTCCCTCTGCCCTTGTCTTACATGTCCTCTGTGTTCCCCGCAGTATTCCTTCCGTCTCCTGTGATCGAGCTGTGCGCCTCGCTTCACTGGACTTCCCTTCGGATTTTGGACTGCTTCCCTCGATCCTCGACCCCCGCCTGGACACGGACCTCAACGCCTCTCTCTAGCCCCCGACCTCTCGTCTGTTTACGGACTTCCTTCATGCCTTACCCCACTGGACTTTTGGACAATTCATCCAACACGCACAAACCACAAACACTGGTAACGTTTACATTGCTAATTCCTCACATCATCTTACCTCATACACCATTAGTAGCATACACACCCCAACACGTAATTAAGCTCAATAAACCTGTTGAGCTTTGTCCTGTCGTTGTGTCGTCTCCCCCGTTGAACATAACATCCTGCCCCTAGTTTTGTTAAAGATTGTTGAATGAACTGAACAACTCATAAAAATGTAAAACATTAGGTGTCAAAAAAAAATCTATAATTAATTAATTGCATTTTTTAACGTCTTCTGTCCAGCCACATATGGGTAAATACTATGGTTGATCTACATCAAGGGGTGGCCAAAATGTGGTCCATGGGCCATTTGCATCCCGCAGCTAATTTTCTGACGGCCCACGTCGCATTAAAAAAAATATTACAAAACATAAAAAACATAAACATATAACAAAAGTAAGTAAGTAAGTATATTTTATTCATAAAGCGCTTTTCACAGATAAAATCACAAAGCGCTGTACAAAACATAGGTGAAGTAAAACAACAATTCAATTAAAACATAAGGGGCAACATCATAAAAAGGATACAACGTAGATTAAAAATGATAGTTGAAATGTGCATTAACTAAAAGCTTTACTAAAAAGAGAAGTTTTCAAATGTTCAACACAGTCAAGATCACAGAGGGACTGGTGCAAATTGTTCCAGAGTCTGGGAGCTATAGCCTGGGATGCTAGGTCTCCACGGGTTTTAAAAACGAGTTTTTGGGGTCTTTAGAAGATCCTGGCCTGAAAACCGGAGGCTGCGCCCTGAAGAGTAGGGGCATAGCAAGTCAGTGATGTACTGAGTGGCCCCACCATGCAACGCACGGAATGTCAGGACTAAAATCTTAAACTCAATGCGGAATTTAACTGGAAGCCAATGAAGACTGGATAAAATGGGGGGGATATGGGCTGTTCTGGGTGTACCGGTCTAAAGTATGGCAGCCGCATTTTGTACAGTCTGAAGTCGCTTTAGCATTGACTTGTTGAAGAGAGTGAAAAGAGAATTGCAATAGTCAATGCGAGACGAAATGAACGCGATCATTTCGAGATCCATCCAGACTGGTTTTTTTTTTGGTTTTTTTAAAGCTGTCATTACTCATAAAATAATGGATCACAATCAATGTTGTAATGAATTATTGATCTGTTCAACGTTACAATTACTTCAAATCAAATATTCCACTTTGAAATATTTTTGGGAAAAATGTTGCATGTTTTGTGTGTTTGCTATATAAAAAAATAAAGTTTTCTATGACAAAAATATCATAAAACAATCAGACCAAAACAAAAAATAAAATTTAAAAACGTATAATTGATGGTTGGATTTGAAGTTGATCTAGGGCAGGGGTCACCAACGTGGTGCCCGCGGGCACCAGGTAGCCCGTAAGGACCAGATGAGTAGCCCGCTGGCCTGTTCTAAAAATAGCTCAAATAGCAGCACTTACCAGTGAGCTGCCTCTATTTTTTAAATTGTATTTATTTACTAGCAAGCTGGTCTCTCTTTGCCCGACATTTTTAATTGTAAGAGAGACAAAACTCAAATAGAATTTGAAAATCCAAGAAAATATTTTAAAGACTTGGTCTTCACTTGTTTAAATAATTTCATTAATTTTTTTTACTTTGCTTCTTATAACTTTCAGAAAGACAATTTTAGAGAAAAAAAATACAACTTTAAAAAGGATTTTAGGATTTTTAAACACATATACCTTTTTACCTTTTAAATTCCTTCCTCTTCTTTCCTGACAATTTAAATCAATGTTCAAGTAATTTTTTTTTTTTTTATTGTAAATAATAATACATACATTTCATTTTAATTCTTCATTTTAGCTTCTGTTTTTTCGACGAAGAATATTTGTGAAATATTTCTTCAAACTTATTATGATTAAAATTCAAAAAAATTATTCTGGCAAATTTAGAAAATCTGTAGAATCAAATTTAAATCTTATTTGAATTTCTTTTAAAATTTTTGTTCTGGAAAATCTAGAAGAAATAATGATTTGTCTTTGTTAGAAATATAGCTTGGTCCAATTTGTTATATATTCTTACAAAGTGCAGATTGGATTTTAACCTATTTAAAACATGTCATCAACATTCTAAAATTAATCTTAATCAGGAAAAATTACTAATGATGTTCCATAAATTATTTTTTCAATTTTTTCAAAAAGATTCGAATTAGCTAGTTTTTCTCTTCTTTTTTTCGGTTGAATTTTGAATTTTAAAGAGTCGAAATTGAAGATAAACTATGTTTCAAAATTTAATTGTCATTTTTTTTCTGGTTTTCTCCTCTTTTAAACCGTTCAATTAAGTGTAAATATCATTAATTATTAATAATAACATAGAGTTAAAGGTAAATTGAGCAAATTGGCTATTTCTGGCAATTTATTTAAGTATTTATCAAACTGGTAGCCCTTCGCATTAATCAGTACCCAAGAAGTAGCTCTTGCTTTCAAAAAGGTTGGTGACCCCTGATCTAGGGATTTAAGTGTTAAAAGTAAAAAAAAACAAAAAAAACTTACAGTATTTTTACTTTATATCTAACGCCTTTATGAGTTAACTGTAATTGCTCAAAAAATAATAATGAATGGTGTTATGAATTATTGACCTTTTTAAGACTCCAATTACTACAAATATTGCACTTAAATTGTTTAATATTTGACATTTTGTGTTTCTGACATTTAAAAAAACAGGGTTTTCAGAAGGACGGCATAAAATAAAATGTAAAAAAAAAAACCTTCAGATCAAATACATGAACTTGATCTAGAGATTTAAGTGTTGAATAAAAAAAATGTAAAATCAATATGTGACGTATTTTCAACATTTTAATGACTGAGCCCCTTTGGGTCCCGGGTACCAAACTTAAGGGAAGCCATGAAGGTTTAAAAAAAAAAAAAAAAAAAAAAAAAAAAAAAAATGGCTCCCGCATGCTTTGATTTTTTTTACTGTGCGGCCCGCAATAGAATATTTTTTTTTCTTCACACTTTTAATTTAAGTGAAACATTTTTTTGACTTTTTTCATCAAACTTGAATTTAAGATTTCATTTGATGCATGTTTTACACTAAAATGAATTTTTAGGAAATAAGTCGTTCAGTTATTTTTTCAGTGCAAAATAACAATTTCAACACTATTAAAACATAAATGTATACGCCTTCCTATCTCAACCCTGACTAGGATTCGAACTCAGTATCTCATGTCAGTGACAATGCAAGAAGCGGCTGTGGATACGTTTGTAATAAAAATTCATATAAAGCGTCCCGTAATTTACTTATAGAAATTTTACATGTGCATTTTCACACAGATCTCTTGTCATTAAAAAATAAGTAAAACAATGTACTCATTTATTCATGAGGACTTTATTGATTTTGTATTTATTCAAAGAGGGAGTGAAACATTTTTTAGAATCGCCTGGAATGCACCGGTTTGATTGGCCGAGTAGTCTCACATGGAGTGGCTTAACTTGCATGCAAATGGTCGGTTCCAATGAACCAGTACAGTAGAGTCAATAAAAGCTGCATCTGTCAAAATAGAAAACTTAAAATACTTCAATCATTTCTTAACTATTAGATCCAGGTGTCTGGGTCTGCCTGTTAGTGACCCACCTAGTAGTGAATGGTTGTTTATGTCCCCAATGATTGACAGGTTACCAGTCCAAAGTGAACCCCGCTTCTCCCCCATAGTCAGCTGGGATAGGTTCCAGCTCACCCAAATGAGGAAAAACAGTCTAAAAATTAATTAGTGGATGGATGGTTGAATATAATTTACAAAACCCAAAACCAGTGAGGTTGGCACGTTGTGTAAATCATAAATAAAACAGAATTATTTGCAAATCCTTTCCAATTTATATTCAATTGAATAGACTGCAAAGACAAGATTGTTAATGTTCGAACTGAGAAACCTTTTTTTTAAAATAATCATTACCTTTGAATTTAATGGCAGCAACACCTTGCAAAAAAGTTGGCACAGGGTCATTTTTACCACTGTGTTACATGGCCTTTCCTTTTAACAACACTCAGTAAACGTTTGGGAACTGAGGAGACCAATTTTTTAAACTTTTCAGGTGGAATTATATCCAATTCTTGCTTGAAGTACAGCTTAAATTGTTCAACAATCCAGGCTCTCCCTGTCGTATTTTATGTTTCATAATGAGCCACACATTTTCAACGGGAGACAGGTCTGGACTACAAGCAGGCCAGTCTAGTACCCACTAGGGCTGGGTGATATGGTCTTTTATGAATATCTCGATATTTTTAGGCCATGTCACGATACACGATATATATCTCGATATTTTGCCTTATCCTTGAATGAACACTTGATACATATAATCACACCAGTATGATGATTCTATGTGTCTACATTAAAACATTCTTGTTCATACTGCATTAATATATGATAATTTTAAACTTACATACAGAGAGGGAAACCACAACTAAGTCAATTTACCAAAACTGCATTTATTAAGCAGTTATTAAGCAGTGGCACAAAAATTTATGTAATTTCAAAACAGAAAGTGCAAGATTGTCAGAGACATTTTAAAACAAGCTATTAATGCACTTTTGTGCATGATGTCACTAAGATGACATATCAAAACAACACTAAATTAACGTGCACTTTTTGTATAAAACGCCACAACAATATTTTAAAACAAATAAAGTGCACTTTTGTGCATGATGTCACACAATATATTTCAATAACTGTCAAATAAAAAATAGCTGCATAATAGGAAATCAAATAGTGTACGTCCTTCGCTATGTGGTAGGATCCTGCGGACGTTATCTCCTTCTGTTGTTGAGTTTTTTTTTTTCATACGGTGTTGATCTGGAAATGGTTGCTTGGGCATTTTGTTGGTGTGGCACCGGCCGGAGATGTTGACATGCAGTTTCAAGCACTCTTCATTCTACTTTTTGTAGCAACGCTTTTGCCGCATACTTGTTAAACATCTTCCCGCTTGAAGCCAAACCACCGCCAGACGATGGACCCCCTGCTGTTTTTCTTGGGAATGAATTCTTCCTTCATTTGTTACCAGATTGGCACCTTCTCTCTCTTGTATTACCACTCGCACCGCACCGCTAGCATCACAGCTAACTTTACCATGCCTCTACCTGTCTGCTCGGCGAGGGCGTATGACGTTGCACGCGTGACAGTATGTGACGTGTGTAAGAAGGTGCACTTGTTTTACGTCTCTGTGAGGAGAGACAAGAATGAGCGAGGACTGTCTGTAGTGTAATGCCCGCAGCTAAAAGCAACTGCGTGAGAACGTATACTCGAATATCACGACATAGTCATTTTCTATATCGCACAGAGACAAACACGCGATATATCGAGTTTATTCGATATATGGCCCAGCCCTAGTACCCGCACTCTTTTACTATGAAGCCACGCTGTTGTAACACGTGCAGAATATGGCTTGGCATTGTCTTGCTGAAATAAGCAGGGGCGTCCATGAAAAAGATGTTGCTTGGATGGAAACATAAGTTGCTCCAAAACCTGTATGTACCTTTCAGCATTAATGGGGCCTTCACAGATGTGTAAGTTACCCATGTCTTGGGCACTAATACACCCCCATACCATCACAGATGCTGACTTTTGAACTTTGCGCCTATGACAATCCGGATGATTCTTTTCCTCTTTGGTCCGGAGGACACGACGTCCACAGTTTCCAAAAACAATTTGAAATGTGGACTCGTCAGACCACAGAACACTTTTCCACTTTGCATCACTCCATCTTAGATCAGCTCGGGCCCAGCGAAGACGAACTATAGTTACTTACAGTGGTTTTCTGAAGTATTCCTGAGCCCATGTAGTGATATCCTTTACACACTGATGTCGGTTTTTGATGCAGTACCGCTTGAAGGATCAAAGGTCACGGGCATTCAATGTTGGTTTTCGGACTTGCCGCTTACGTGCAGTGATTTCTCCAGATTGTCTGAAACTTTTGATGATATTACGGACCGTAGATGGTGAAATCCCTAAATTCCTTGCAATAGCTGGTGGAGAAATGTTGTTCTTAAACTGTTTGACAATTTGCTCACGCATTTGTTCACAAAGTGGTGACCCTCGCCCCATCCTTGTTTGTGAATGACTGAGCATTTCATGGAAGCTGCTTTTATACCCAATCATGGCACCCACCTGTTCCCAATTAGCCTGTTCACCTGTGGGATGTTCCAAATAAGTGTTTGATGAGCATTCCTTCACTTTCTCAGTCTTTTTTTGCCACTTGTGCCAGCTTTTTTGAAACACGTTGCAGGCATCAAATTCCAAATGAGCTAATATTTGCAAAAAATAACAAAGTTTACCAGTTCAAACGTTAAGTATCTTGTTTTTGCAATCAATTCAATTGAATATAGGTTGAAACAGATTTGGAAATCATTGTATTCTGTTTTTATTTACAATTTACACAACGTGTCAACTTCACTGGTTTTGTACAATTAGGCAGATTTTTCATGTCCAAACATGTTCAAACTTGTTTAAAATCCGTGTAAACTTCACAAAAACAAGCTTTACCTTTTCCTCATGCAACACCACTATTAATGTGGCAACACCATTGCATTCCATTGTTTGTTTCCAGAGTACGTAGAGTGTAATTCTATGCCAGAGGGCACATTTATTGTTGCATTCCAGAGCTCTGTAACAGAAGCCTCACTGCAATAAGGCGCTTTTGGTAGCCATCCACAAGCTTCTGATAAGCTTCTGGTTGAATTGTTGACCACTCCTCTTGACAGAATTGGTGCAGTAACAGCTAAATGTGTTGGTTTTCTGACATGAACTTGTTTCTTCAGCATTGTCCACATGTTTAAGTCAGGACTTTGGGAAGGACATTCTAAAACCTTAATTCTAGCCTGATTTAGCCATTTCTTTACTACTTTTGACGTGTCTTTGTGGTCATTGTCCTGTTTGAACACCCAACTGCGCCCAAGACCCAACCTACGGGCTGATGATTTTAGGTTGTCCTGAAGAATTTGGAGGTAATCCTCCTTTTTCATTGTCCCATTTTACTCTCTGTAAAGCACCAGTTCCATTGGCAGCAAAACAGGCACGAGCATAATACTACCACCACCATGCTTGACGTTAGGAATGGTGTTCCTGGGATTAAAGGCCTCACTTTTTCTCCTCCAAACATAATGTTGGGTATTGTGGCCAAACATCTAAATTGTTGTTTAATCTGACATCACATGCACAAAGAATAGACCTTCTGGAGGAAAGTTATGTGGTCAGATGAAACAAACAATTAGCTGTTTGGCCACAATAATGACAAACAAGTATGTGCTCCAATCACTCTATCACAAAAAAATAAGAGTTGTAGAAATTATTGTAAACTCAAGACAGCCATGACATTATGTTCTTTACAAGTGTATGTAAACTTTTGACCACGACTATATATGTAGTAGTAGAAATAGACACTCATAATTATGAGGTGGATAAAAGGAATCATGACATCACACCGATAAATCCGATACATCGGGAAAAAATGGCTCAGAAGAAAAAAAAAAAACGCTCCAATGAGGCAAAATGACCCGTATTCTGCTGTGAATGGGTTAGGGTGAGCAAATAAGTGCTCCTTTTCTCCTACGACCTGTCATAAATTTCCCCTGAGCTAACTGTAAACAAACATGGCGTTGATCATATGAAACTTCTTCACTGTTTGCGGGTTAAGATTCTGAGGAAGACGCTATTAAAAAACATTTTGCCCCAACACATTAAACCTTAACAACTACTTATCAGGGTACCTTTCACATTTGAATCAATATGGTACAATTCCCGGTATATGGGAATTGATATAGGTACTTAATGGTACCTTTTTCCGGTACTTTTGTGTGTGTTCAAATGTGTTAATAAATGTTAATTGTTTAAAACAAATTCATTAAACACTGAGCTGTGCTGTTGAAGTTATGTTCTTACACTTATTTGTCTCATTTGCTGTACTGTACTGTATTATATTGGGGGCGTGGTTAAGAGGGGAGGAGTATATTTACAGCTAGAATTCACCAAGTCCAGTATTTCATATATATATACACTATTTTTCTAACCATGCTGAACACCCTCTCTGATGATGCATTGCTGTGTGGCACGCCCAAAAGTGCTTTCATCAAATGCACTAGAGTCTGGAATCTTCCATCTCTCCCTAGCATGGCCCAAAACCGGTCAATCTTTGCTTCCTGAGGAAGATCTTCACTGCCAAGCACTTGGTAGTCCACTACTTCTTCCCGGAGGCTATCCAGGTCCAATCGCAGCTGCGGCTTGGAACTTACAAGCGTATTCCTTCATCTTACTCGTCGTCAGGGTCGCCACGGCTGTATCTTCCTCGTTCTTCTGCTTCGTCTCCTTGTTATGTGCGCAGTTGTGCACTGCACTCTCTAAAAGCCGTAGATGTTATTGTCACATATGCATGTACAGTAGATGGCAGTATTGTCCTGTTTAAGAGTGTCACAACATTGCTGTTTACGGCAGACGAACTGCTTTACGGTAGACGAAAACGTGACTGCTGTTGTTGTGTGTTGTTACCGCACTGGGAGGACGTTAATGAAACTGCCTAACAATAAACCCACATAAGAAACCAAGAACTCGCCCTCGATCATTCTACAGTTATAACGTGATTGGGCAGGCACGCTGTTTATATTGTGGGAAAGCGGACGTGAAAAAACGCTGTCTTCACTCAGGTCCGCATGGAGCTGGAGGGGGCGTGGCCTCCAGCTCCGCCTGAATTTCGGGAGATTTTCGTGAGAAAATTTGTCCCGGGAGGTTTTCGGGAGAGGCGCAGAATTTCGGGAGTCTCCTGGAAAATCCGGGAGGGTTGGCAAGTATGGCCATTAACACTAGAAATCGAAATAAAAGAGAAAAAAAATCCCAGGAGTGTCAAAATGTTAGTCCCAATATCCATTGATGCTCAAAGATTAACCCTAATGTTGGACCTGTCCTATGCAGCCACTAAATTTTAGAAAAATATCCATATATTAACCACACCGGACTATAATCCGCAGATATATACGTTGCGAAATAAGTTATTTGCACAGAAAGATCATGTAAAAGTTTATTTACTTACCTTAATTGTTTCTAAGCTTTGTCTGTAACATGGCAGTAACTAATGGCTGATCAAACAAAACAGAAGTCATCGTCATGGACCCGCTAGCTGCGGAAGCTAGCTCTCTAATCAGTTGAACAGACTCAATCACTCCACAGAGATGTTTTAGTGAGTTTACTGAGGAATTTGTGAAACTGAAACAATACCAAAACACCATTGTAAGTTAATAATACTAACACAGACACTGGTAAATCTGTTAGCTTATTTGGTAATGCTAACGACGCTTGTTTAATAACATAACGATAGAACGTACAAATATGCATGAAAACACTTCTACAGACATCACACATGGTACGGTTTAGTACGTAAGAATTGTCTTAGTTATATTGCAAAACTTACAAACATTGCTCAAAGTGGGGAATGAAGAATCCATACGAGTAGAAACACTATGGATGACTAGAAGACGGAACGGCACTTCTACTTCTGGTTGAAAGCACTAAATGGAAGGACACTGCAGCACCTGCACTGAGCGAAGTCGTCCAAAAGATGGTGCAATAGCACAAACACTAACACACCTTTTCAGTGTATTCGCGTGTTTTTTAGAAAACTATTTTTGCATTTAGGCCGCTAGGAAAGAAAAATCCATAAATTAGCCGCACCGTTTTATTAGCAGCATGGTTCAAAGTGTAGGAAAAAGTAGCGGCATATAGTCCAGAATTTATCTTTGTCTTCTTGTTTATGTAGTCATACGTAGGCTGGCCTACAGATGTGTTTCGGTACATGTTTCTTACTTCTGTTGCGTAGAAAAAATACAAAATTATGTATTTGTCTTCTTGTCAATAAAATTTAATTTCCAAATTTAGTTTTACCTCTTTCAAAAAATGTACCCTCATAAAATGACACTGTGATAAATAGCCCCATAGTGTGTGACAACCATCTCTGAAATTGGATTTGTTGTCACAATGTGTCGGAGTGTCTGTGATAGTTTACTTATACTTTGTCACCACGAGTTGGAAAATGGGACACATCCATATTTTGAGCTAACACCTAAAACTTCTATTCAATGGTGGAATGACATTTGAAAGATGTGATGATGAGCAATTCACACAAGAATAAAAAAAAGTGTGACAACCAACGTGGCAATGAAAAAAAAACTAGCTTTATGACAAATTGAAGTAACACTTGCATGAGTGGTGATATGGTGATAGCAATGATAATTTTAGTGTAATTATGATGAGAACTACTTCAGTTAGCTCCAGAAATTATAGGGTATGATGATCCTTGAAAGGTTCATATTAATGATGCATTGTTACTCACCCGGCCATTCAGCTGGCAGTTCTGTTGAAATTTGTCCTGTACGGCACTGAAGGAGGAATATGCTTAGGAGGCATTTTTAGTGATACAATTCATTTGTACAGAGTTGTTTCTGCATGGGTCATTGTAATGGAACCTAGGGTGAAAAGATTCTCACAAATGCACTTTGGATGTTTCAAATTTATACAGCCATTAACCCACAATAGGAACTGTAATTGCAGCGTAGCTCAAGCATGTTTTGCAGTTACAGTTCTTAAATACCTTATTTTCCAGACCTTAGGGCGTACGGGATTATAAGGCGCACTGCCGATGAGCGGGTCTAGTCAGGTCTATTTTCATACAAAAGGCGCACCGGATTATAGGGCGCATTAAAGGGGTCATATTATTATTATTTTTTTCTAAATTGAAAACACTTCCTTGTGGTCTACATAACATGTAATGGTGGTTCTTTGGTCAAAATGTTGCATGGATTATGTTTTACAGATCATCTTCAAGCTGCTTTCTGACAGTCGCTTCAGGATGCACCGTTTTGTGGGCGGTCTTATTTACGTAGCTCACCTCAGCGTCTTCTACCCATCATCTTTGTTGTAGCGGTGTAGCGTGCAAGGACGGGAGTGGAAGAAGTGTCAAAAGATAGAGCTAACTGTTTAAATGACATTCAGACTTTACTTAAATCAACAACAAAGCCGCATCTCCTTACTAGTGCAATAACAACGCCGGAAATGTGTCCCGTGAAAAACCGTCCGACTGGAACTCTAATAACTAAAGTTCCTTGGGTGAATAATGTAAACTCACTACACCGGTATGTTTTAGCGCTTTCATGGCGAGTTTACTAACATATGTAAGTAGGAACTTTACACTACTTCATATTAGAAATGGCAACAGCGGAGGATGAATGTCCCATAACAAGAAGATAGAGAAAAAGAAGAAGCTTATCGACAACGGGTCGGCACGGACTACAAAGGCAGACTCGCACAAATTTTCAGGACTTCTGCAGATCCCAAATACAGATCAGCAGGTACCAGAAGGTAAGAAAAGTGGATTTTGCATAATATTGCGAAACAAAACGCCAGATAATATGTCTTACCGTGTACACACACCATGATAATACTCGCATGTTGAAGCACAGTACAATCCATCAAGCGGTGCGGCTTCATAGCTTACCAAAGTCGTACTAAAACATTTTGATAGATTTTTGAGCTCCGCGTGTAATGTTCTATATTTTCAATGGAACATATACAATGTTGTTGTTGTTTACTTGAGTCATATTGCAGTCTACACGTATCTCTTATGTGTGCCTGCCATCTACTGGTCACACTTATCATGTCACCATGTACCAAATTAAATAGCTTCAAGGTCAACCAAAATTTTTAGTGCTCCTTTTAGTCCAAAAAATACGGTACTTATTATTCTCCGTCACCTGTCGGATGCATCATTTAATTGCCAAAAATGATGACGAGAGACAGGTTAAGTGCACTAAGTTTTACTTAATGCAGAGCTAGCCGAAAAAAAGGGCACCCAATAGCACGTTGAACTGACTAAGGAAACAGTGGTACATCAATTACGAGTATGGTGAGATATACGCGCCGTTTCTTGGCATTTTGTTCTGCTTTAAGTCGCCAGCACAAATTTAAGTTACAAGCTTTAAAGCTGCTAGTTGGCAAAGCGAAGGTCATAGTGAACCCCGTAAGATCCGTGCCAAAAATATCCGGTCAATACCCACCAGCAATAGTAGGGTTGTCCTGATAACAATGTTTCGGTACTGCTACCAAAATGTATTTTGATACTTTTCTAAACAAATTGGAACACGAAAAATGTCATAATTGGCTTTATTTGAACAAAAAAAATATATGATTAATTAATTACATGTTTCTTATTGCAATCGAAGATACATTTTGGCATTAAATTACATAGTGAACAAACTAGACAACTTATCTTTTAGTCGTAAGTAAGCAAACAGGTTACAAAGACTCCTAATTTGGCTGCTGACGTATGCACTAACATATTGTGTCATTTCTCATTCTATTATTTTGTCAACGTGAGGGACAAGCGGTAGAAAATGGATAGATTATTATCATATACTGTTATATACTGGTTATATTCTGTTTTAAAGTTAAAGTTAAAGTCCCAACGATAGTCACACACACACTAAGTGTGGTGAAATCATCCTCTGCATTTGACCCATTCCCATGTTCACCCCCTGGGAGGTGAGGGGAGCAGTGAGCAGCAGCGGTAGCCGTGCTCGGGAATCATTTGGTGATTTAACCCCCAATTCCAACCCTTGATGCAGGGAGGCAATGGGTCCCATTTTTATAGTCTTAGGTATGACTCGAAACTGTTTTAAAATGTTTATCTACATTTCTGTTAAAATGTAAGAAGCACTAATTATTTTGTTATTTGGATACTTTACATTAGTTTTGGGTAATACCACAAAAATGGGTATCGATCTGATTATTAAGTAGTTACAGGGTCAATCAAACAATGTTTATTTATATAGCCCTAAATCACAAGTGTCTCAAAGGGCTGCACAAGCCACAACGACATCCTCGGTTAAGATCCCCCCCTCCCCTCTAGGGCGACCGGTGCAATGGACGTCGAGTGGAATTAGCATACTATTGTGAAAGTCCAGTCCATAGTGGATCTAACATAATGGTGAGAGTCCAGTCCATAGTGGGGCCAGCAGGGGTCATACATTAGTCATATTTAAAGTTCCCATGTGTCCAGGGACGTATTTCCTAAGTTTATAAACACAATACAAATTTAAAAAAGGAAAAAAAGATTTTGTATTGATAAAAAAAATCTTGATGTAATCATGGTCGTATCGACTAGATACGGTTCTTGTACTCGTTACAATTCATATATGTGTAGACCCACTCTCTTGTTTACATTCAGGAGCGCTAGCTTGCTATTAGCGGTGACTATGAGCTATTGTATCCTCCTACTGTGTGCAGTGAAGCTTGTTTAGCTATTCCTCGTCCTGAATGGATGATAATTGTAAGCAATTTACTTTATTTGTCGCCACGGAGGCCAGGATTAGTGATTCAGAAGTACAAACCCCGTTTCCATATGAGTTAGGAAATTGTGTTAGATGTAAATATAAACGGAATACAAGGATTTGCAAATCCTTTTCAACCCATATTCAATTGAATGCACTACAAAGACAAGATATTTGATGTTCAAACTCATAAACTTTTTTTTTTTTTTGCAAATAATAATTAACTTAGAATTTCATGGCTGCAACACGTGCCAAAGTAGTTGGGAAAGGGCATGTTCACCACTGTGTTACATGGCCTTTCCTTTTAACAACACTCAGTAAACGTTTGGGAACTGAGGAGACACATTTTTTAAGCTTATCAGGTGGAATTCTTTCCCATTCTTGCTTGATGTACAGCTTAAGTTGTTCAACAGTCCAGGGGTCTCCGTTGTGGTATTTTAGGCTTCATATTGCGCCACACATTTTCAATGGGAGACAGGCCTGGACTACAGGCAGGCCAGTCTAGTACCCGCACTCTTTTACTATGAAGCCACGTTGATGTAACACGTGGCTTGGCATTGTCTTGCTGAAATAAGCAGGGGCGTCCATGGTAAAGTTGCTTGGATGGCAACATATGTTGCTCCAAAACCTGTGTGTACCTTTCAGCATTAATGGTGCCTTCACAGATGTGTAAGTTACCCATGTCTTGGGCACTAATACACCCCCATACCATCACAGATGCTGGCTTTTCAACTTTGCGCTTACAACAATCCGGATGGTTCTTTTCCTCTTTGGTCCAGAGAACACGACGTCCAGTTTCCAAAAAGCATTTGAAATGTGGACTCGTCAGACCACAGAACACTTTTCCACTTTGTATCAGTCCATCTTAGATGAGCTCAGGCCTAGCGAAGCCGACGGCGTTTCTGGGTGTTGTTGATAAACGGTTTTCGCCTTGCATAGGAGAGTTTTAACTTGCACTTACAGATGTAGCGACCAACTGTAGTTACTGACAGTGGGTTTCTGAAGTGTTCCTGAGCCCATGTGGTGATATCCTTTACACACTGATGTCGCTTGTTGATGCAGTACAGCCTGAGGGATCGAAGGTAGCGGGCTTAGCTGCTTACGTGCAGTGATTTCTCCAGATTCCCTGAACCCTTTGATGATATTACGGACCGTAGATGTTGAAATTTCTAAATTCCTTGCAATAGCTGGTTGAGAAAGGTTTTTCTTAAACTGTTCAACAATTTGCTCACGCATTTGTTGACAAAGTGGTGACCCTCACCCCATCCTTGTTTGTGAATGACTGAGCATTTCATGGAATCTACTTTTATACCCAATCATGGCACCCACCTGTTCCCAATTTGCCTGTTCACCTGTGGGATGTTCCAAATAAGTGTTTGATGAGCATTCCTCAACTTTATCAGTATTCATTGCCACCTTTCCCAACTTCTTTGTCACGTGTTGCTGGCATCAAATTCTAAAGTTAATGATTATTTGCAAAAAAAATAAAACTTATCAGTTTGAACATCAAATATGTTGTCTTTGTAGCTTATTCAACTGAATATGGGTTGAAAATGATTTGCAAATCACTGTATTGCGTTTACATCTAACACAATTCCCCAACTCATATGGAAACGGGGTTTGTAGCTCAAACACAATGGAGAGACGTTAGCCGCTAGCTAGCAAAAGCTAGCTATGTTTTAGAGCACCGTTGGCAGAGCAGTGCTTCAGTGTTTAAAGCTCCACCTTTATCGTTAGGTTTAAAACCAAATTACGTCCGTTCTTCTGTCTTTACACTGTTTTTGTTTGCAAGTGCTATGTGGTGTTCCTGTGTTGACTAACATTGCATGTATGCTAACATTGTCAAAGTGGCGCACATTATGTCGATGAAAAATAAAAAGTACAGGTACTTTTCAAAAGCAGTATAGTTCCGTTTGTAATTCATTAGTACAGCAGTACTTTATTAGAACAAGTATACAACGCAACCCTAATAGCTAGAGAGCAATATAACTTTGTTTCCCAACCATTTGAAACTGTTAGCAGTGGTCCAGTTTCTACGGCCTTCCTGCCTCTGTTGCCTGCTCCAGGATCCGCTCTCCATGAGGTCTGTCGCTCCACGAGGTCCGAACCGACAGTGTCCTGCTCATTCAGTCCCTCGGCAGCCTAGCATACCCAAGAAATACTCGCTGCTATCCGGGAGCCAAAGTTATGGACATTGTTAACGCTCTCCCAGCATTATTGACCAGCCTTCCCCCTTTGGTAACTCGGCTCATTCAAAAATATTTCAAAGTCTTCTTCAGTCTGCTGAAAGAGGTAAATAGCTGTACATTATTACTGTGTCACATTACTTAATAATAGTTGTTTGAAATATGTTTTATCAGTGGCGGGCCGTGCGTTTCCCACCTAGGCCTTCAGTGATGTCCGACTTCAATGATTACCTCTCCAAATACCATCATTTATGTCACCACATGACCATTGTTGGAGAAATACTATAGAAGAACACATTTATGTTACGGCTCAGACTCCTGCCAACGCCTCGGGACACGCCCACGGGTGCGCACAGCCAGGAGCGCGGCGTGCGCGTCTCCGCCCAGCGGCAGCCGCCAGCTGCAAACGATCACCGGCATTCTGCACACCTGCACTTAATGAAGGACCTGCCTTCATAAGCTCGCAGAACCTGCCAGGCGGCGCCGGAGTATAGTCTTCTTTACCCTTGTAAGCGTCCTGTATCTGGCTTCCATCCCGCGAACTCGCTCCTTCCCAGCTGTGACTTTCATGTTTCCATTGTTCTGATGTTCTTGTTGTCTTCCCGCAGCGCTTCCCGTGTTCCCCTGTGATCCCTTGTTGTTCCCCTTGCCCCCCCCCCCCGGACTGCCTTTTGGATTCTCGACCTCCCGCTTGGAATTTCTTCTGACGCTTCTCTCTCGCCCGGATCACCTGCCTGCCCCATGGACTGCCCGTTTGCTCTCGTCAACACTTTGGTAACACACTTCAGTTAAATTACACACATAGTATTACTTCACGCTCTTGTATTTTGGTCACACACTTCATTCTATAGTTTAGTTGTATTGTTGATATTATTATTATTATTATATATATATATTATATATATATAATAAATTAGTGAACCTTACTGCCATCTAGTGTCTGTCGCCGTCACCTCCCCCTTAGTAAACCACAACAATTTACATACTACTGCTGCATTGAACCACATCAACAGTGTACAAAATGGGTGATTTTTCTGGCGCATTTAAAAATCAATAAACCCGCATCAGCAATTAAAACATATCTTATGTGGTACTGTCAAAATTAAAATTAAAAATTAAATATTTGAACTCACAATTTGTAGCATCCATTCGACGCCGTATAAGCCAGTGGTGCCCCTTGTTGTCGGTTGATTCGAGTGGAAATGGCGGGCATTTCCCCATTTCATCACCGGAGCAGCTGAGCTAACTTCCGGGGTTGGCCGACATCGTCTCACAAGATGTAGCTTCTCTTTAAATATCCTTCTTGAAAATGGCCTTGCAAATATATATCTGCCACCTAATCAACGCCTAATCAACGTTCTGTTCACCTTCTTTGTGGGTTACGGAGCAACAATTCCTGCTTTAGTAAAGTTCAACTTGTGAATGGATACTTACTTTGGAATGACAAGTGAGTATCTAATCACAGTCTTGTTATCAGGCTACCTAGATAGGCTACTGTCAACAACTTGTGATCCGATTGGCTATCGCAACTGTCTATCAACTGTATGTGTTCTCAAATTCATCTGCTAACAGTCCCGATGAGTATCCAATCATAGGACACGTAAATGTCCCGTTTAACGTGAGGCCAGCTAGAAGGCCTTACTGACAACAACTCGTGATCTGATTGGCTATCGCAATTATCTATCAACTGAATGTGCCCAATCACTTACAGTGTATGGACGCCCACATTGTTGATTCTGAAGGGCCTGGGCAGATTTTGTACAGCATGGCAACATAAGCTAGCTGAATTCTGATTGGATACAAACCCTACAGCACTGGAAGGAGCATAATATGACATGAAGAGAATATGAATACTTTGAGATATTTAGGGAAAGTACATTAAAAATACTTTTTTCTTTAATTGTGATCATGATTTCTGGTTTTGTTAGGCCAACAGAGAAGGCCTTTCTGGCCCTGAGGGCCCACTACTGCGTTTTATTGTATTGTTTTTCAAATGATATTTCTAATCTAAAAGTTAGGTTTTCTTTTTCGAAGGTGTGTTACATGTTAAAATTGTGGGGTTTTAGGAGGACCAAGCATGGAATAAATTAATTTCAATTAATTTCAGTGAACTACTGATTTGATCTATGAGTGTTTTGAGTTACAAATTTGGTTGTGGAAACAACTGAGCTCATAAAGGTGAGGTACTACTACAAACCCTGTTTCCATATGAGTTGGGAAATTGTGTTAGATGTAAATATAAACGGAATACAATGATTTGGAAATCCTTTTCAACCCATATTCAATTGAATGCACTACGAAGACAAGATATTTGATGTTCAAACTCATAAACTTTTTTTTTTTTTTGCAAATAATAATTAACTTAGAATTTCATGGCTGCAACACGTGCCAAAGTAGTTGGGAAAGGGCATGTTCACCACTGTGTTACTTTCCTTTTAACAACACTCAGTAAATGTTTGGGAACTGAGAAGACACATTTTTTAAGCTTCTCAGGTGGAATTCTTTCCCATTCTTGCTTGATGTAAAGCTTAAGTTGTTCAACAGTCCGGGGGTCTCCGTTGTGGTATTTTAGGCTTCATAATGCGCCACACATTTTCAACGGGAGACAGGTCTGGAATACAGGCAGGCCAGTCTAGTACCCGCACTCTTTTACTATGAAGCCACGTTGATGTAACCCATGGCTTGGCATTGTCTTGCTGAAATAAGCAGGGGCGTCCATGGTAACGTTGCTTGGATGGCAACATATGTTGCTCCAAAACCTGTATGTACCTTTCAGCATTAATGGCGCCTTCACAGATGTGTAAGTTACCCATGTCTTGGGCACTAATACACCCCCATACCATCACAGATGCTGGCTTTTACACTTTGCGCCTATAACAATCCGGATGGTTCTTTTCCTCTTTGGTCCGGAGGACACGACGTCCAAAGTTTCCCAAAAAAATTTGAAATGTGGACTCGTCAGACCACAGAATACTTTTCCACTTTGTATCAGTCCATCTTAGATGAGCTCAGGCCCAGCGAAGCCGGCGGCGTTTCTGGGTGTTGTTGATAAACGGTTTTCGCCTTGCATAGGAGAGTTTTGACTTGCACTTACAGATGTAGCGACCAACTGCAGTTATTGACAGTGGGTTTCTGAAGTGTTCCAGAGCACATGTGGTGATATCCTTTACACACTGATGTCGCTTGTTGATGCAGTACAGCCTGAGGGATCGAAGGCCACGGGCTTAGCTGCTTACGTGCAGTGATTTCTCCAGATTCTCTGAACCCTTTGATGATATTACGGACCGTAGATGGTGAAATCCCTAAATTCCTTGCAAGAGCTGGTTGAGAAAGGTTTTTCTTAAACTGTTCAACAATTTGCTCATACATTTGTTGACAAAGTGGTGACTCTTGCCCCATCCTTGTTTGTGAATGACTGAGCATTTCATGGAATGTACTTTTATACCCAATCATGGCACCCACCTGTTCCCAATTTGCCTGTTCACCTGTAGGATGTTCCAAATAAGTGTTTGATGAATATTCCTCAACTTTATCAGTATTTACTGCCACCTTTCCCAACTTCTTTGTCACGTGTTGCTGGCATCAAATTATAAAGCTAATGATTATTTGCAAAAAAAAAATGTTTTATCAGTTTGAACATCAAATATGTTGTCTTTGTAGCATATTCAACTGAATGTGGGTTAAAAATGATTTGCAAATCATTGTATTCCGTTTATATTTACATCTAACACAATTTCCCAACTCCTATGGAAACGGGGTTTGTATATTGCATTTATTGCAAGACAAGTTTAGGATCTGGCTTGTATTTTCCAGACATGCCCTGAAACTATTCCTGTTTCCACAAAAAGAGAGCACAAGGCTCCGACTTTAAGAGGACATCATCATCGAACATCCCATCGCTATCAGTCTGACCTTGAGGTGTTCCCAAGCTGCTTTTCATGAATCATGAACGATATCAAGTGTCCTTTTGTTTAATATAGATATAGACCTCTAACTTTATGCGCTCGGTCAAGTCTAATAAATCATCCCTGGTGGCCACAGCCATGTCCCCTATCACCTCAGTGAAATACCGCTTTCTATTCTTACAATCACACCTTGCAAGGGTTCACATTTCCAGCCGTTGCTTTCAAGCAGCAGACTGCTAATAGAAACACAACAGCTTTATTAATTACAATTAGTAACTTTGCCTTTGATGGGATTGGTTACAATTCATGAATCCACTGGGGACACGCTAATCATGCATATTAACACTTGTATGGAACAGTGTTGACTCAATAAGCCAACATTTTAGGAATAGGATATATTGTTATCAACATTTGTTGAACAAGCAATGAAACAAGCCCGTCAAATTCAGATATAATTGGTACAAATGATGATGATGATGACACCCTGAAATGTCGTATGGGTCAGTACGTGTCCGTACCCTTTCATAATGGGTGGAGCCTGGCAGCAAAATGTCTTCATTTTGGCCCACGAAACGTCATGAGTATAATAAGGAATCTTACCCAATGGGAGATTTATTTTAATAGTCTGACAATTTTGATGCTTATCATTTGTTTCCATCAAACGAACAATGTGAGTGATTCAGTTCAATACCCTTTAACTATACTCTAATTGGAAGTATGTGCAGCATTTACTTACATGACTCAATGCAAACAACCTTCCCTAGTCATTGTGTAAAAAAAATAAAATAAATAAAATCCAACCAACACAAAATGTCAACAGACATGATCACACATAACACAACCTGGAAAAAAAATCAATAAACCCGCATCAGCAATTAAAACATCTTATGTGGTGCTGTCAAAATTAAAATTGCAAAAAACATATTGAACGTGAAAAAATAAAGAAATAAAATATTTAAACTCACAATTTGTAGAACCCATTCGACGCTGTATAAGCCAGTGGTGCCCCTCGTAGTCGGTTGATTTGAGTGGAAATGGCGGGCATTTCCCCATTTCATCCCCGGAGCAGCTGAGCTAGCTTCCGGGGTTGTCTGACATCGTCTCACAGAATGTAGTTTCTCTTTAAATATCCTTCTTGAAAATGGGCTTGCAAATATATATCTGCCACCTAATCAACGATTTGTTCTCCTTCTTTGTGGGTTACGGCGCAACACTGCCTGCTTGAGTAAATTTCAACTTATGAATGGATACTTACTTTGGAATGAGAACACCTTTTTTTAATTATAATTAGGAACTTTGCCTTTGATGGGATTCACGAATCCACTGGGGACATGTTAATCATGCATATTAACACTTATATGGAACAGTGTTGAGTCAATAAGCCAACATTTTAAGAATAGGATTAAATATTTATTGTTGCAAATTCAGATCTAATTGGTACAAATGATGATGATGACACCCTGAAGTGTAGTATGAGTCAGTACCTGGCCGTACCCTTTCATAATGGGTGGAGCCTGGCAGCAACATGTCTTCATTTTGGCCCACGAAACATCATGAGTATAATAAGGAATCTTACCCAATGGGAGATTTATTTTAATAGTGTGACAATTTTGATGCTTATCATTTGTTTCCATCAAACGAACAATGTGAGTGATTCAGTTCAATACCCTTTAACTATGCTCTAATTGGAAGTATGTGCAGCATTTACTTACATGACTCAATGCAAACAACCTTCCCTAGTCATTGTGTAAAAAAATAAATAAAAATAAAATCCAACCAACACAAAATGTCAACAGACATGATCACACATAACACAACCTGGGAAAAAAATCAATAAACCCGCATCAGCAATTAAAACATCTTATGTGGTGCTGTCAAAATTAAAATTGCAAAAAACATATTGAACGTGAAAAAATAAAGAAATAAAATATTTAAACTCACAATTTGTAGAACCCATTCGACGCTGTATAAGCCAGTGGTGCCCCTCGTAGTCGGTTGATTTGAGTGGAAATGGCGGGCATTTCCCCATTTCATCCCCGGAGCAGCTGAGCTAGCTTCCGGGGTTGTCTGACATCGTCTCACAGAATGTAGTTTCTCTTTAAATATCCTTCTTGAAAATGGGCTTGCAAATATATATCTGCCACCTAATCAACGATTTGTTCTCCTTCTTTGTGGGTTACGGCGCAACACTGCCTGCTTGAGTAAATTTCAACTTATGAATGGATACTTACTTTGGAATGAGAACACCTTTTTTTAATTATAATTAGGAACTTTGCCTTTGATGGGATTCACGAATCCACTGGGGACATGTTAATCATGCATATTAACACTTATATGGAACAGTGTTGAGTTAATAAGCCAACATTTTAAGAATAGGATTAAATATTTATTGTTGCAAATTCAGATCTAATTGGTACAAATGATGATGATGACACCCTGAAGTGTAGTATGAGTCAGTACCTGGCCGTACCCTTTCATAATGGGTGGAGCCTGGCAGCAACATGTCTTCATTTTGGCCCACGAAACATCATGAGTATAATAAGGAATCTTACCCAATGGAAGATTTATTTTAATAGTCTGACAATTTTGATGCTTACAATTTGTTTCCATCAAACGGACAACATGAGTGATTCAGGTCAATACCCTTTAATCATTATCTGATTGGAAGTATGTGCAGCATTTACTTATATGACTCAATGCAAACAACCTTCCCTAGTCATTGTGCAAAAAAATAAAATACAACCAACACAAAATGTCAACAGACATGATCACACATACACAACCTGCTTACTGAAGTTTGTGAACATTATAAAAAATGTCAACAAACCATTATAATGTCAAAATTACACCAAATTAAATCCATTAAGTTAAGTTAAAGTTAAAGTACCAATGATTGTCACAGACACACTAGGTGTGGCGAAATTTGTCCTCTGCATTTGACCCATCCCCTTGTTCACCCCCTGGGAGGTGAGGGGAGCAGTGGGCAGCAGCGGTGCCGCGCCCAGGAATCATTTTTGGTGATTTAACCCCCAATTCCAACCCTTGATGCTGAGTGCCAAGCAGGGAGGTAACGGGTCCCATTTTTTTTAAAGTCTTTGGTATGACTCGCAACCTACCGATCTCAGGGCGGACACTCTAACCACTAGGCCACTGAGTAGGTTAGAAAGCATAATGGAAACATTCTAAACACTCTCCACACTCATCATGTTTGGCGCATCTTAGCTGCTTGATATGTTTGATTGATTACAACATTTTAAGGAGGTTGTCATGGAAGTAAACAAGGTTGAAGTTGAACTTTCACATACGCTTAATATCCAATTATGTTAATTATTCATTATATATCCATTATATTAATATAATATATATATATATATATATATATATATATATATATACTGTATGTATATAGATATAGATATGTATGTATAAATATATATACTGTATATGTATAGCCAAGAGGATTGGAAAGAGTTTGCAACACTGAGAACACAGTCAGGGCGAAGTCACTGAATAGCTTATTTATCGCTATCATGGTTTTAACATTGTTTTTCTTAAAAACTAATATTGTTTGCAAGTATATGTTTCAAACAAGCAGGTTATTTTTATAAAGACAAAAAAACATTGAATTGACCCCCAAAATTAGACAAAAACAACTGTCCCATTGCATTCTGGGGAAAAAACATAACTTAAAAAAACAATGTATTTAGGTGCATTTAAATATTTAGGACCTTCGGCCAGAGAGGGAAGTTGTATAACTCTACCTGAGTGACTCTGTAAACTTATCAGTGGTGTGTATAAGCATGCAGAGTGGCAGACTCGCAATATGTGGGTTCTTGGATCAATTCCAGCTTCAGCCATTGAGTCCTTGGGCAAGAAACTTCACCCACTGTGACACTTACACTAGTGTAAAGATACTTCACCACTGCTAAGCTTCATTGAAAAGTGTTTATAGACAATTGTGAAATAACACTACATAAATATCATTCATCAAATCTCATTTTAATAACAGTGGGAACTGCTGGTTCTTACTTTTTTCTGAACATTGTCTGTTAAACTTGCATGTTTACTTCTTTTTTTTGCCAATTTAGCAGCCGATAACCTCAAATTAATTTCACATGGTACTTGACACATGCTAACTGTTAATATGCTAACTTCTTTAACTGTATGCTTCAGAGTCATATAACTTGTCATTCACATTGACGTCCCACTGGGGTGAGTTTTCCTTGCCCGTATGTGGGCTCTGTACCGAGGATGTCGTTGTGGCTTGTACAGCCCTTTGAGACACTTGTGATTTAGGGCTATATAAATAAACATTGATTGATTGATTGAACTTGGTTCCTAATTGTTAGCATGCTAAATGTTTGGCTTACCAACACCAATATTGCCCCCTTACTAGTTATAACTCCCCGATCTTCCTGAAAGTTTGGTGGTGGGTCAGGGCATCGGGTAGAACGTGACTGCACTGCGTCATGCGTGCCTGCTGACTCGCGTGAACCCAGAGCTGCGAGGGCCCGTTTATCGCTGCTCGCCGCATTATTATACTATTGCTTTTATATTGTTCCTATTGTCTATTATATTTTATTTATTATGTCTTCCTCTTTTTTAGTGACCCTAAGAGTGTTTTCATCTTCCGTTCCTCTTGTAGTTGAACTACTGTGTCAAGCAATTTCCCATTGGGATCAATAAAGTTTGTTTAAGTCTAAGTCTGAGATTAGGCTCCATATATCATCAACAAATATGAGAACCAAAAGGAAAACCATTCCCTGATATTCTTTCACTCTGGTGCCTAAGCTATGTGGGTTAATCCTTCATAGGTGTTTATCTGCAACACCAGTCCATCTTGTAACTCAACTTTTTCTCATCTCGTTTGCCCTTCGCTTGCTTTGTTGAGTGGCTGAACTCAGACCACTGAGTCCAGCACAGCCTCACATCCATCCTCATCAAGATCCACGGGGACCCGTTTAGGATGAGCAACGGGCTGGAAAACACAGTGACCTTCTCATTTTTGATGATTCATAAGCTGATGGGTTTTTTATTTTTTTATTTTAGCTGGCCAGTTGCTCTGAACGGTACAGACCTTGTCCCTTTCACCCGAGTGCAGAGACGGGTTAGGCGGAAACAATCTCAAAAATGAAAACCCAGAGGTGAATTGCGACTGATCATGTTCTATTGCCACAATCAATCAATCAATCACAGTTTACCTATATAGCCCTTAATCACAAATGTCTCAAAGGGCTGCACAAGCCACAACGACATGCTTGGCTCAGATCCCATATCAGGGTAAGAAAAAACTAAACCCAATGGGAACAATGAGAAACCTTGGAAGGGACCGGGTGACCAGTGCAATGGATGCTGAGTGGATATGGTTAATAATGTGAGAGTCTAGTCTATAGTAATGCCAGCAGGGGATCCTCTAGCATGTAGACACGTCGGGGCGCAGAGACGTCACCGACTGATGCATAAAGTGTGGTCACCCCGGGTCCCGAATTCTTGTGAAAGTCCGGTCCATTGGGAGGCCAGCAGAGGAACATCTTGAATGGAGAAGTCACCGACTGATGCATAAGGAGTGATCACCCCGGGTCCCGACATCATGTGAAAGTCCAGTCCATTGGGAGGCCAGCAGAGGATCATCTCGAATGGAAAGGTCACCGACTGATGCATACGGTGTGGTCACCCCGGGTCCCGACTTCATGTGAACGTCCAGTCCATTGGGAGGCCAACAGAGGATCATCTCGAATGCAGACGTTACCGACTGATGCATAAGGAGTGGTCACCCCGGGTTCCGACTTCATGTGGAAGTCCAGTCCATTGGGAGGCCAGCAGAGGATCAACTCGAATGGAAAGGTCGCCAACTGATGCATAAGGAGTGGTCACCCCGGGTCCCGACTTCATGTGAAAGTCCTGTCCATTGGGAGGCCAGCAAAGTATCATCTCGAATGGAGTCGTCACCAACTGATGCAAAGAGGAGTGGCCCATCCTGGTTCCCGACTTGGAACAGCTAGCGCGTCCTCGGTGGAGTCTGATCTGCCGTCCTGCAGAGCAGGAAAGAGAGGCAGCAGATCAACTGGTCTAAAAAAGGGGTCTCTAAAAAAGGGGTCTATTTAAAAGCTAGAGTATACAAATTAGTTTTAAGATGGGACTATAATGCTTCTAGGCTGTATAACCTGCCATGCCCTCAGTATTTCCATAAGCACACGTTTATGAGGTCGATCTCTTTAAAAAAAAAAGCCAGAAAGGGAATAAGCACCATTCCGCCCTAACCCGTCCGTGGTTCCATCAGCTCTTCACTCCACACTTCCATCGCTCGCTAGCTTTTTCATAACCACTCACTCTCTCACCCATCTTGTTTTCAGGTTCCCTCCTTCCCAATCAGACTGCTGGAGCCGTGCGTCCCCCCCAACCCTCCACTCCCCACTCCCTATCTTTGCAATAGCCACAAAGACTGTCCAACAAAGGGCCTAAGGCAGAGAAAGAGGTGGCATAGGCAAAGTGTACCGCTTCTGCTCATGGTGGTGAGGAGGAGGATGGAAAGAGAAGTGATGGATGACAAAAGTAGTCGAGACAGAGAGAGCGAGGGACAGTAAGAAAGGCAAGCAGTAATAAATTAGACGCTCTTGGAGAGAAGGCATTGAATTAATTCCAAAGAGAATATTGCATTGTATTTTCTCGTCCTCCCTCAGCACTGTGGATGGAGTTATGTTCCCTCAGCTGCCTTCTATATTTCTCTCTTCCCTCCCTTTCCACAGCATCCCAGACCGCTGAGCTTCCTGGCAACCGCTTTTAACGTCTCACATTTTCATCAGCAAGCATCGCGTTACCTTCTCAGTGCCACCATATTACACGTGCACCGGCAATGCGAGTGCGAAGCCCAATATGAAACCACGTGGACAATTTGGTCTGTAGCAACATTGGATCATATTAAAAATAATATGCTTTGTAAATATTGTGTCAAAGTATTCTTAGTGGATCTTCAAGACATTTCAGTTATGTTGACTGGATAATGATGAAAATATGCCCCTGTGTAACCCACACAAGATTTCCATTACCGGTGCGATTAAGTCATCAATCCGTCGGTCGACTCAAACTGTGAAAAAGTTTAATAATTGTCTGGGAATGCTAAAATGTCAGCGGCACACCACTGACGTTCCATGATAAAGTATTGCGCTGAATGTACAGCAGTCAGACCAGATTCCACCGAAACGTTAAAGGGCTTAAACACCACCAATTCTGTGTCTCGGATTGATCCACAGGAAATATTCAGTTCAAGGGTCCAATTATTGCTAATAAAAGAAAACTGGACTTTTGTATGGAATTTTGCCCATCTTTCACAATTTGTATGTGAGACGAGGACACTCGTCTTTCCATTTTCTGTGCGTTTCGAAACAGTGAAAAACTGATAATATGAGGTGGCTATTATGAGCTGTAAGTGTTCCAAATAAGTGTTTGATGAGCATTCCTCAACTTTCTCAGTCTTTTTTGCCACTTGTGCCAGCTTTTTTGAAACATGTTGAAGGCATCAAATTCCAAATGAGCTAATATTTGCAAAAAATAACAACGTTTACCAGTTCAAACGTTAAATATATTGTATAATATATTATTTTTTCAACACTAAATTGGCCCTAGTGTGTGAATGTGAGTGTGAATGTTGTCTGTCTATCTGTGTTGGCCCTGTGATGAGGTGGCGACTTGTCCAGGGTGTACCGACTTAAACAAGTTGAAAAACTTATTCGGGTGTTACCATTTAGTGGTCAATTGTACGGAATATGTACTTCACTGTGCAACCTACTAATAAAAATCTCAATCAATCAATCAAAAAACCCCGCCTTCCGCCCGAATGCAGCTGAGATAGGCTCCAGCACTCCCCCCCCGCAACCCCAAAAGGGACAAGCGGTAGAAAATGGATGGGATGGATGGATTATATAAATAGCTCTGGATCAATTTCAGATCTATTTATTGCCAGAAAGTCTTTTTTTGACAAAAACAAAATGCAAAATTTTGCCCAAAACATTTGAAAAAATACATTTGATGTGAAGTAATTGAAGCCTAAAATAGGTAAATAATTCAGAACAACATTGTTTTTGACTCATTATTGTTTTTGGAAAAACAACATTTAAGAATGAAACCAGACTCAAGGTCTTGGGGACCCAAAAGTCCCCCTCATAAAAGTGTTAAAAATAAGTCATTTATCAAACTAAATTATTTTTTACAGTCAACGCTTAAACCAGGGGTCGGCAACCCAAAATGTTGAAAGAGCCATATTGGACCAAAAATACAAGAAAAAAATCTGTCTGGAGCCACAAAAAATTAAAAGCCTTATATAAGTGTTATAATGAAGGCAACACATGACGTAAGCGTCTATATTTGCTATATTAGCCTACTATCAAAGGCTGACGCAAATCTTTGTTGACAGAAATTTTGTATTAAAATTTTTATTCAACATATTTTTGCAACATTCAAAATCATTAGTAAAATGGAGGCTTCTCACGGTATGAGATAACTTGTGGAAATTACTGGCTCAGAATGGCCAAAGGTAAAGATGTGTGTGTCCAAGTTAAAGGAAACGGCAGGCTGTCTTCTTCTAATGGATTTATTACAATCGTTGCAAGCTGGGTTATGTTTGCTGTGGTCTGGAACAACATGGCACACAAACAACTATGAGAAATGCAGCCAATAATACATAGAGATAATGTGTCATGAGACATGCAAATATAAATTAAATACACAGATGATATAAGTAAAATAAATTAAATGAGCTCAAACATACCTAAAAACGAGGCATAATGATGCAATATGTACATATAGCTAGCCTAAATAGCATGTTAGCATCGATTAGCTTGCAGTCATGCAGTGACCAAATACGCCTGATTAGCACTCCAACAAGTCAATAACGTCAACAAAGCTCACCTTTGTGCATTCACGCACAGCATAAAACGTTTGGTGGACAAAATGAGACAAAGAAGGAGTGGCATAAAACACGTCTTTCTGTGGCAGCGTGGGAGAAAGTTGTACATGTAAACAAACTGTTGAGTCACAGTCCACACAATGGTGAGTTTAAGGGCCGCTGAAATTAGTAGGACAAAATGATGATTTGTGTTGTGTTTGTCCTCCTACAAAAACCATATCCATCCATCCATTTACTACCACTTATCCTTTTCTGGGTCGCGGGGGGTGCTGGAGCCTATCTCAGCTACAATTGGGTGGAAGGCGGGGTACACCCTGGACAAGTCGCCACCTCATCACAGGGCCAACACAGGTAGACAGACAACATTCACACACTAGGGCCATTACATTACAACTAAAAATATATTTTCACCCCATTTTTCCCCATTTCCATACATTTTTTTCCCATTTCCATACATTTTTGAAAAAGCTCCATTGAGCCACCAGGGCGCCGCCTGTGGCTCTAAAGCCGCGGGTTGCTGACCCCCGGCTTAAACCTTTAGATATACTCCAGATCCAACCGTTGATTGTAGGTTAAGTCATGTTTAAGTTAAGTTTGTATTATTTTTATTTTTTTTAGCAATGACAGTTTTTAAGGAAAAAACTCCCTGCATGACAGCTTTGTGTTATTATAGTCTAAATTGCACCTTTTTTTCTTTACATTACACCTTCTTGCCCTTTTATTCCACTTTTCATTGTTGTTTTTCTGAAACAGTACACCTCTGGTCTAATGGAACACGAACATAGTCATTGTTGACCCATATATCATGAGAAAACTGAACTGATTGAAGACTTGTCCCAACAACAAAAACAACAATAACTCTCCTGTTGTACACATTCTCGTGGGATCCGGGCTACCTCTCGCATCGCTGAGCTGTCTGTGTGGGTTTGCCTTCCAAACTCCATTTTCCAACAACATACAATTATTGGAAGAGATTTATGGGCGGAAACTCAAGTGAAGCTTGCTTTCATCGACATAATGTTTCAATTATTCCAACTGAGTGAGAAAATATATCGGGGTAATGTCCCATTTACCATTACACAGAGACCTTTCATACATCTGAAGCATGAAGTTATCTTATATATCTTGGATCAGTACGTTATTTGGTTTTTTAGACGGAATTCTAATAAAACAAAAGTGTACATCACTACATCTTTGAGACACATCCTCTCATTACCAGTTGTTTTTATATCGCCCGTTTGATGCTGCTTTTTGTTTGTTGCAGGTTTACACAAGCAATTTCCATGAAAGGTTGTGCAGAGGTGTCACGTCCAAAGAAAAAAAAAAACATCCAAGGTAAACCAGAGTGACAATACGAGCACAGTAGCTTGTTTTGCTGTCACAATGAAGTGGTAATAATACTAATAGTAAAGGAGATTTCAAGTTCTGGACTTTTTTCACTTCCGGTTGTCAAAGTTAACGCGATAATTACGAGAATTTTCTGAACGCGGATTAACGTTATTGACCCTCGGCCCGTTCCGTAGCTTGGGGAAATGTGTAATGGTGTCCAGTTACTTTTGAGCCACAAGCTCAAAAATAGCTAACCCAACTGCACAAAGAAAGGGAGACCTTATGGAAATCTCAAATCTAAAGCCATGGCAAGTCGTTCTCTGGACAAGACAAGACAATTTTACCTTCAATCACAGTGAGATGACAACTTTGGAGCGAACGCTTCTGCCGCACATTGCTGCTAGTAGAAAGGAGGAGCTTCACACCCATGTTTGGATTAAAGTTAAGTGCATTTATAACATAAAATGTAGATTGTTACTCGAACTGCTTTAGTACAATGAAATACAAGCTCAGCAAAAACATAGACGGTAGAGAGGAAGTCTAAAGTCACTTATCAGAGATTTTTGTCAAAACATGTCTAGTCTTTTCTCATACCAATCACACACGTCCGGTTGGCAGCTTCACAGTAATATCGCTATGCTTCACATCCGGTCTAACCAACAAAACAACGAAAAATCTTCTGACAATAAGATTGTGCTATTTTGTTATTCTGTGATATTCCTACCTAAATAAATGTTTTCTGCCAGATTGAATTTGAGTGTATTGTAATGGCAGCGGCAATATGACAGAGGAAGATTGTCTTTGAACAATCTCGTCTTCTTCTTCGCTACCATTGAGACTTGGTTTGATGCTGCAGGCATGTCTGACACTGCCCTCTGCAGCCTACATCGGGTATTTACAGTTCGCTACACAAAATTACCATCACGATGGTATATTGTTTCATAACCTGTTCTGATTTACAGTCCGCAATCACACAATGTTTAACAGGCTGAATATTATATGAAGGGGTGTAATTTGCAGCGATAATTTTAATAATTCTGACTGCAAAGAAGGGTTTTGGTCGGAGTTTGAATGTAAAATAATTAAAGGATCAAGCCAAATCAGAAGCACCCTCGGGGAATGAATGACGGAGTCAGAAAACTGTGAAAACATGGAGAAAGAAGAGCAAACCCGGTCATCAAAAACGGGAGGAAAAGAAGGTAAGCTGCTAGTATTCTATTTTGTGTCCTTTTCTACTGATGTTTTACCCAGGATGCTAGAGGAAATGCTGAAACCAGGCAATTAAGTGATACAAATAATAGTTTCACATGCCTCTATCCACACTTTCTATGTGGGGAAATGGGCTTTTTTTACTTAAAAACTAATTGATATTATTATAAATGACACGTTTATGACTTTTTGCGCATCTCGATACTATAGGTTCTTTTTTGCTATTGGTCAACTGCATGCAACACAGATGCACAGTAGTTTACTCAAAGAGTAGTTATACATATAAATATCGGTTTACTGATTCACAGGAAAGCTCAATCAGAGATTGGTAGTAACGCGCTACATCTACTCCGTTACATCTACTCCATTACATCTACTTGAGTAACTTTTGGGATACATTGTACTTATAAGAGTAGTTTTAATGCAACATACTTTTACTTTTGAGTATATTTATAGAAAAGAAACGCTACTTTTACTCCGCTCCATTTATCTACATTCAGCTCGCTACTCGCTACTGAATTTTATCGATCTGTTCTGTTAATGCACACTTTGTTTGTTTTGGTTTGTCAGACAGACCTTCAAAGTAGGATCTATCGCATGCCTGCGTTTCACCAATCAAATACAGTCACTGGTGACGTTTGACTCCGTTTCACCAATCAAACAGAGCCAGGCGGTCACGTCATTGACTGCACATAAAGTTTCAGCGGCAACAAGCTTAAGCTTACATGAACTCAATGTCAAATTTGAGGAAGCACATCACGGTAAGTAACGTTAGTAGATGTTTTGGCTGTCACCTTAGGCTGATGTTAGCCTCCCTGCTATGAATCACTGTCAAATGTACATCGTGTGGGGACATTTATTAACGCACTGCAGCCTCATAGAGAGACAGACAAAGACACACACACGCATGCATAGAAACACTAATCAGAAGTGCACAGTGTGTTCCCAGGTGCAGCCCACACCTATCAGTTTATGGTTTGTGTAAAGGCTAACTTGTTATTTTCCTTTATAATCTCTGCTTACTGAGCCTATGGTGCTGTTAAGTTATTGTGGCTCAATTTGCCTTAATTTTTTTTATGTTAATGTCTTATGTCTTATTATTTAATATATATTAGTGTTTTAGTTGCTTAAGAGATATTCCTGGCTCTGAATTTGCTCATTGCTATTTTTATGTTTTTGTGCATTATTTGTTGCCGTCATCATTAAACGAACAGGTTACTCATCAGTTACTCAGTACTTGAGTAGTTTTTTCACAACATACTTTTTACTTTTACTCAAGTAAATATTTGGGTGACTACTCCTTACTTTTACTTGAGTAATACATCTCTAAAGTAACAGTACTCTTACTTTAGTACAATTTCTAGCTACTCTACCCACCTCTGAGCTCAATACAATATTTTTCAATTTATACAGCTATTCCAAGCGTAGTATACACAAACACAGGTGTAAAAACATGAGATAATGTTGCAAATTTCTTATAACATAAACTAAAATTCTCAGTTTTATCCGTCCACTAAACACACTGCTATTTTGAACACACCTGTAGAAATACCCACATGTTTGACTAAGTCCAACTAATGCAGTGTTACTACTAGGGCTGTGAATCTTTGGGTGTCCCACGATTCGATTCAATATCAATTCTTGGGGTCACGATTCGATTCAAAATCGATTTTCTTTTCAATTCAACACGATTTTCGATTCAAAAATGATTTTTTCCCGATTCAAAACGATTCTCTATTCATTCAATACATAGGATTTCAGCAGGATCTACCCGGGTCTGCTGACATGCAAGCAGAGTAGTATATTTTTGTAAAAAGCTTTTATAATTGTAAAGGACAATGTTTTATCAACTGATTGCAATAATGTAAATTTGTTTTAACTATTAAATGAACCAAAAATAAGACTTATTTTGTCTTTGTGAAAATATTGGACACAGTGTGTTGTCAAGCTTATGAGATGCGATGCAAGTGTAAGCCACTGTGACACTATTGTTAATTTTTTTTTTTTTTTATAAATGTCTAATGAGGGATTTTTAATCACTGCTATGTTGAAATTGTAACTAATATTGATACTGTTGTTGATAATATTAATTTTTGTTTCACTAATTTTGGTTTGTTCTGTGTCGTGTTTGTGTCTCCTCTCAATTGCTCTGTTTATTGCAGTTCCGAGTGTTGCTGGGTCGGGTTTGGTTTTGGAATTGGATTGCCTTGTTATGGTATTGCTGTGTATTGTTTTGTTGGATTGATTAATTTAAAATATACATATATATATATATATATATATGTATATATATACATATATATATATATATATATATATATATATATATATATATATATATATATATATATATATATATTTTTTAAAATAAATAAATATTTAAAAAATAGATTTTTTAAAAATGAGAATCGATTCTGAATCACACAACGTGAGAATCGAGATTCGAATTAAAATCGATTTTTTCCCCACACTCCTAGTTACTACCTTCTTTTCTCTGCAATGCCAACAACAATAAACAAGCGTTAATTAGTGCCCTGCAGCTCTTTTGATGCCACAAATCACATAACTATTTATATTGCATATCTTACATTTCCAGGAAAATTCAACCACTCACTCGACGTGAGAGGAAATGTTCCGCTGCCTTTGTGTGTTCATCAAGCAGTGTTTCCACAGTGTCAGCACAATAATCATGCATCATAAGCCAAGGCTTCCATAGCTGCTGTGAGAGTGGAAAAGGCGTAATAATTAAAAAAACACACTTAATGTCAAGTTTCCATTCATAGAAAGCAAAAAACATGACTGCAGATTTTACTTGCTGGATTGTAGGAAACTATTTTTCTTTTCTTTTCAGTATTGATTGACCTTAATAAATGCCACTTCCTTTTGTGATAGTTCTTTGTGGATTAATACAAGAAATCAGAATAATTATTTGTGCTGTAATACTTATATTTTAATTAACTGGTCAATAATCTATACGATGGAAGCAAGTGATAATTACCTTTTTTGGATGTGCATGAAAACCTAAGCACCTCATTTATTATGGCAACAAGCAATTGTTTGTTTGACAACCCAGTGCCCTCGTAATAGTAAAATGCAAAGACATCCGGTTAACGATACTGAACAAAAATATAAACGCAACACGTTTGTTTTTGCTCGCATTTTTCATGAGTTGAATTCAAACATCTACAACTTTTACTACATACAAAAAAAATACCTTTCTCTCTCAAATATTGTTCACAAATCTATGTAAATCTGTGTTAGTGAGCATTTCTTATTAGCCAAGATAATTCATCCCACCTCACAGTTGTGGCATATCAAGATACTGATTAAACAGCATGATTATTGCACAGGTGTGCCTGAGGTTGCCCACAATGAAAGGCCACTCTGAAATGTGCAGTTTTATCACACATCACAATGCCACAGATGGTGCAAGTTTTGAAGTAGTGTGCAGTTAACATGCTGACTGCAGGAATGTCCACCAGAGTTGTTGCCCGTGAATCGAATGTTCATTTCTCTACCATAAGCCGTCTGCAAAAGCGTTTTAGAGGATTTGGCAGTACATCCAACCAGCCTCACAACCGCAGACCACGTGTAATCACACCAGCCCAGTACCTCCACATCCAGCAGGTGCACCTCCATGATCGTCTGAGACCAGCTACCCGGACAGCTGCTGCAACAATTGTTTTGCATAACTAAATAATTTCTGCACAAACTGTGAGAAACTGTCTTCACTTTTCAGGGCAGTTGACGGACAGCATGCGTGGCGTCGTGTGGGATAGAGGTTTGCTGATGTTAACGTTGTGAATTGAGTGGCCCATGGTGGGGGTGGGGTTATGGTATGGGCATTTGTATGTTATGGATAATGAACGCAAGTGCATTTTATTGATGGCATTTTGAATGCAAGGAGATACCGTGACGAGATCCTGAGAGCCATTGTTGTGCCATCCACCCGAGACCATCACCTTGTGTTGCAGCATGACAATGCATGGCCCTATGTTGCAAGGATCTATACCAGGGGCGCCGAAAAGGGGGGGTAAAGGAGACGGATTCTAGGGGCCCATGATGGAGGGGGGCCCATAGAGGCCCCTAATGATGATGAAATTATAAAACAGAAAAAATAATGACACTAAGTTATTAACTAACATATAATCACACATGTTTTATTTTCCATGTCCTGGTAACAATACATTTATTTGTTTTGGAAGCAGGGCCCTCCCTTCCCCCCTCTATTTACGTAAAATGGTTCAGTCCGACTGGATCAGCTGCAGGTAGAGCACCAGCGATTTGTCACAGACAGCGCCACAGCGGGCAAAGCAGAGGAGACAGCAGTATGCCTCAAAAATCAGGCAGCCAAAAAAGAAAGGAAAAGAAAATAAGAGAGGAGAAGGAGTTGAAGGGTCGACAATATGTCACCCAATATTTCCAAAAAAAGGTGGGTTTGTTAGTTGTGGTGGAAAGTTATGCATATTAACTTTGTCCCTGTCTGTGGTAATAAGCAAGCTCACTTTTCTCACCATGTTAGCTCAAGAAAACTCTGGATTTTTACATTTTACTGCTATATTAGTTAAATAATCAATCCTGTCAAACATTTATCAAGCTGTTCTTATTCAATAATGTCATGGAAGAGTTTATTTCCAATTTAAGAATCAGTGGTGCAGCAAATACATGACTCAAAATGAATTCCATTGTATTCAGAGTGCTCAGTTCTTCCCCTACTGTACATGTCAATGGTGATGCTGTTCTTCTTTCAAAAATATGGTAATGATAGTCAAAAATACCATTAAAATGCATAATTGTATGGAAAATAGCATCAAAAAATGTTGCCGCTGTGTTGGGGGCCCTGTAAAGATTCTTTTCATGGGGCCCAAAATCCCTAGTGGCGCCCCTGATCTATACACAATTCATGGAAGCCGACAAAATCCCAGTTTTTGCATGGCCAGCATACTCACCGGACATGTCACCCATTGAGCATGTTTGGGATGCTGTGGATCGGCATATACGACAGCGTGTTCCAGTTCCTGCCAATATCCAGCAACTTGGCACAGTCATTGAAGAGGAGTGGACCAACATTCCACAGGCCACAATCAACAACCTTATCCATTTTATTCAAAGGAGATGTGTTGCACTGTGTGAGGAAAATGGTGATCACACCAGATACTGACAGCTTTTCTGACCCCCTCAGGCCCCCCAATAAAGCAAAACTGCACATTCAGAGTGGCCTTTTATCGTGGGCAGCCTAAGGCACTCGTGCAATAATCATGCTGTTTAATCAGCTTCTTGATATGCCACACCTGTGAGGTGGGATGGTTTTTTTTTGGCAAAGAACAAACGCTCACTAGCACAGATTTAGACAGATTTGTGAACAATATTTGAGAGGAATAGGTCTTTTGTGTATATTGTAAAAACTTTTAGATCTTTGAGTTCAACTCATGAAAAATGGGATTATTTTGTTCCGGGTAGTAATGCTAGTGCTTGTTGCACTCGTGCCTTTTCATGGACGAAGAACTAGTCAAACAAGGCTACTTTTTACTTTGATTTCCTAGGTTAAATCAGTAGAAATAACATATTGCAGCAGAGAGTAGGATGGAACGTAGCTGGTGAAGGAGAACCCTTGTTTCATTGTTAAAGTCTGGGCAAAAACTATTAACCAATCAATAGGTTAAGCAGAGCTAAGACTGCCACTGACATCCCATTGGTGCTTCAGTTGGGATCAATATTTTGACACTGGTGGTAACATTGGATTTTTAACTGCCCTGCACTGAGCGTGTAATGAAAGCAGCAGGGTATATTTTCAGTCCATCTTTCCCTCATCTGACATTTAACAGTGATACTTAAGGACCGGTGGTGGTGAAATTTATGGTTGAATACTCTTTTTTTTTTTTTTTTAACAATTTTTGTTTCTAATTTCACCGTAATTTATGTATTTTATTTTTTACGAATTTGAACTATTTAAATACACTATCATTAATCCCAAACACTGGAGTGAACAGATAAATGGGCCGTTGTCAGGCTTGTTTCTGACAGTTTGGGTTTTGCTCCGTTTGTGTTTATTTCCAGTCAGCGCTCTTATTTTGGTTCCATTTCGTGCATTTCTCCCTGAGCGCTCTTTTCCATCACCTGTGCCTGATTGGCAGCCTGGCACGCCTAGTTGCAATTGCCAATCAGGCTACTATTTATGCCTGCCTCGCCCTCCGGTCAGGGCTCGATGATTGTATCCTGTTGCCTGTAACTTGTTATCCTAGTTCCTGTTTCCTGTTTTCCCTGCATGTGCACTTACCAGTTGCACTATTTGTTTTTTGATATTAAAGTCATGTTTTCCTGCGCTATGCCTGCCATCACTGCATCTTGGGGTTGAAGACCGATAGCAGTCCCTGACACCGTTAACAAGAGATTTACTCCAGAAACAGAGTAATTTGCGGCTTCTCGACTTCTAGGAACGCGTAGGAACTCAACTCAATCATCAATCAATCACAATTTATTTAAATAGTCTTTAATAACAAGTGCCGCAAAGGGCTTCACAGTCCTCAATGACGTCCCCTGATATAAACACACATCCGGCAAGGAATATTTCAAAGAAACCTTGGGAAAAGGCCGCAAATGTGAGGATCCCCTTCCTGAATGACCGGCTGCTATGGATGGTGCAATTATTGAACTGTTAATAGACAATGTGAGAGTCCAGACCATTCGATTTTCTTCCATTTAGACAAGTCGGCAATATTAATGTATATGCAAAAATGGTACCAAAGTTGTTTTTATGGTAAAAGAAAATGGGAGCGGTCATCAGAATTCAACCATATAAAAACTATTGTAATTTTTACAGTGCACTATGTGTCGGATAACATGCGTTGAAATCATAAGTCAAGCAGACATTTATTTTTATTTTAACCAAAACAAATGTTAAATGGATGATAACATAATATTTAGTTGCATTATTATATAACATCAAAGTTTAAAATATATGCATGGGCATGCAGTATTATATTTCTTTCATGTTAAAATGGAAAGAACAAATACATTCAGTAAGAAAAGATAAAGTGTTGTATTCACACATTATTTCCAGGAGACCCAAACCTAATACATTACAGTAATCAAGACGAGACATAACAAACGTATGTATAACTACAATTTGCAATTCAGGAAGGGATTGCGTGTGAATGCCCGATGGGTGCAAGCTGCCGAACCAACGATACGCATGAGCGGAACCTAAATGCTTGAATATTCAGGATGAGTAGAGTGTGCGGATATTGGAACCGTTCGAATCAAATGAGAAATGTGGAATATGGAGAGGTTTGTTTAAGTTAAAGTTAAAGTACCCATGATTGTCACACATACACTAGGTGTGGCAAAATTATTCTCCGCATTTGATCCATCACCCTTGATCACACCCTGGGAGGTGAGGGGAGCAGTGAGCAGCAGCTGTGGCCGCGCCCGGGAATCTTACTGCCCATTAATTTTCAATGGGTGAAAATTACGGGTAATTCTGGGTAACCCCAAAATTTTCAGAACCGGGAAACAGACTGGCTTGAATGTCCAGGGCGAGCGGACTGTGTGGATGTTGAAACGTTTAAAATCAGATGAGAAATGTGGGATAAGCAGTGGATTTCCTATTCATTGTCAATGGGGAGAACATTACTGGAAATTTTGGGGAAACCGGGAATTTGGGGAAAGTGAAAACATGCGCTATATGTATATATACAAAACTATGTTGGAAGAGTAGTGTGAGTGGATGGTTGAAATGTCGGAATTGGCCTTAAAAAATGCGAAATATTTTGAGAATTTAGGGCATTGTCGAACTATGAATACATCCATTCATTTCAATGGGAATGTCCTACAAATGGGGGAATTTTGGGAAAACCAGGAATTTTTGAAAATATCGATAGTACCACAATTGTCCTAAATGAAATGAATGGGTTGGTGTTGGATTTTTTTAGAATCGATTGAAAAATGTTGACATAGCAATGGTTTGATTTGAGAATGAGTTTTTCTGAATTCCTGGAATTTCGGGAAAACCAAGAATTTGTAAGAAAAGAAAAATGGTATTGTCCCAACTAAGAGGAATGTTTTGAACGTGGAATGGTCAAAAACGGTTGAAAAATGCAGTCTGAGAAAACCTTCTAGCAAGAGGTGAAAATAGACCTTTCCAAACAGAGAATTCTGGGAATTCCTGGAGTTTTTATTTGCTTGAAAAACAATAGTTTATTTCTCCAAGGTGAGATGAGTTTGTGGAGGGTGGAAATGTAGGGAATTGTGCAAGTTCGAAAAATGGCCCGTTCATTTTCAATGGGAAAAATTACCCCGAAAACCAGGAATTCTGGGTAGTCTGGAAAATGTTGCTCGGGCATTCACACAATGAGCTCGGTGTTCATAACCCAAGGACCACAGTGAGCCATTGGTGACTCTGCCATATCAGATTGTCTGATGCCTTGCTGCCTGTTCTCAAGTGTATAAAACAAATACATCAGAGATTATTTGTCCACTACATTTTAGGCGGGACTGTTTTTGTCAACATGGACCAGTACAACGTTGGATTCGCAGCTAAACTCAAACACTCAACTCAACTACACTTCCTTTTATTTATTTTTCAATAGAACAACGTTTTTGCCTTGTTTGATTTATTTCATCCAAGCTAAGGTGAACATAAAAGTCTTAAGTCTAGTTTTAAAAGTAGTCAGAGTTGGGGAAAGTCTGGCATCTTCAGGAAGTTTATTCCAGCTATTTGTTGCATAGTGACTGAAAGATGCGCTCCCTTGATTTGAGTTTACTCTGGGAACCGCTAACAGATTGGTCTCAGAAGATCTTAGTGATCTAGAGGGCTTATATAGTGGGAGCATATCAGTAATATACTTCGGCCCTAGACCATGTAGTGATTTATATGTGAGCAGGAGGATTTTGAAATCAATTCTCTGATGTACAGGGAGCCAATGTAAGGATTTAAGAATTGGTGTAATGTGCTCACATTTTTTGGTCTTTGTTAGAACTCTAGCAGCAGCGTTCTGAACAAGCTGTAGCTGCCTGACAGTTTTTTTGGGAAGACCTGCAAGGAGACCATTACAATAGTCTAGCCTACTGGTAATAAAGGCATGTACAAGTTTTTCAAAGTCTTGAGCTGACATGAGCCCTCTAAGTCTTTTTACATTTTTGAGGTGATGGTAGGCCGATTTTGTTACTGATTTGATGTGACTGTCGAAATGTAAATCAGAATCTAAAATAACCCCAAGATTTCTGGCTTTATTTGAGGTTTTCAGGGACAGTGTTTGAAGGTGTTGGACGACTTTAAACCTTTCTTTTTTAGCACCAAAAACAATTATCTCAGTTTTATCTTCATTTAGTTGTAGGAAATTTTGGCACATCCAGTGTTTGACTTGCTCAATGCACTGGCACAGAAGATCTATGGGGCGATAGTCATTTGGTGATAGCGCTACATAGATTTGGGTGTCATCGGCATAGCAATGATGGTCAATGTTATTATTTTGCATGATTTGTCCTAGTGGGAGCATATAGATGTTAAATAAAGTCGGCCCCAAGATTGAACCTTGGGGGACTCCACACATTACGTTGGTTGGTTCTGATACAAAGTCACCAATGGAAACAAAATAGTTCCTATCTTGTAGATATGACTTGAACCAGCTTAAAACTGTGCCTGAGATCCCCACCCAGTTTTCCAACCTGTCCAAAAGTATTGAGTGGTCGACAGTGTCAAATGCAGCACTGAGGTCCAAAAGCATTAATACTGAAGTTTTGCCAGAGTCTGTGTTTAGACGGATGTCATTTATAACTTTAAGAAGGGCCGTCTCTGTGCTATGAAGAGGTCGAAATCCTGACTGGAAGTTGTTGTGGCAGCCAGTACAAGCCAAGAAGTGATTTAGTTGTTGGAGGACAACTTTCTCAATTATTTTACTTATGAATGGTAGATTTGAAATTGGCCTGTAGTTGTTGATAACAGAGGCATCTAGGCTCTGCTTTTTTAGAAGAGGTTTAATGACTGCAGTTTTGAAAGCCTTCGGGAAATTGCCCGATTGAATATAATTATTAACTATTTGCAAGACGTCTGTTGATAGGCAGTCAAAAACATGCTTAAAGAAGTTGGTAGGTAAAACATCAAGGCATCAGGTGGATGACTTTAGAGCTGTCACCGTTTCCACTAGAGTTTTAGAGCCTATGGCATTAAAGCTTGCCATCATTGCTGTGTTACTTTTGCCTAAATGAGTTGGTGATCCAACTTTTTTACTTGAGATATTGATGGTGCATCTGATGTCTGCTACAAAGCAATTAGCTACCTGCTGCCACCTACTGATATGCCGAGCTCCAGACAGTGCAGACACTCAACAACGGCACATTTGCGGATTATAATTACTGGTTTGCAAAACATTTTAACCAAATTAGGTGAAATTACATAATCTCCCATGTCACACCAGACTGTACAGTGGTTAAACACTTATCTAGACCACAAGAAATTGTGTTAAAAGTACATTAAAATCACCATAGGTCCCTTTTAACAAACAACGCTACAATTCATTTTCCAGCAGCCTTCTAAAATGTATCATTCTTTTGGTTTGTAGAGTCCCGCAGTAGAGACAGGAATGGAGGCTGCTGCAGCATCATTAATAGGATGTGGACATGGTGACAAACAATTGCTTGTATGTCTTTTGGAGGCCATTTTTTTAGGTAAAGGCAGTTCTAATGCAGGGTTTTAGAAGCTAAAAATGTTAAATTTTGAAACAAATTGTGTTTTTGTCACTAACAATGTGTATTCTAAACATTTGAAAACATTCAAGCATGAGTGAGAAAACATTTGTGGATTCAACATAGCACTATATAATCGATCTGTCAATAGATGTTCTTATCCAGGTTGAATACATTGGCTAGTAGTCTAAGGCTGTTTAATATTTTTGTAAATTATGTACAGTAAGAAAGGAATTCTTATGGCCCCATTCTTCACGGTTTACCAGACACATGAAACGTGACGAATTAAGGATGGGCACTATCCGTTTTGGCCAGCAGTAGAGCGTTGAATATCTTAAAATGTGTTTTGTAGCAATTCCCACTTTGAACACAGTTGCTATGTGGAGTGGCGCTTTCCATAATTTCCAGCAAACTGCATTGCAAAATGAGTAATCCCCAGCTTCCTCTAATGCGAGATCCACTCATATGAATCCCTCCCCTACTGTTAAGGGCCAATAATATGGCCAGAGTTCAGAAAATTGGAAACACCTTAAATTACCGTATTTTTCGAACTATAAGGCGCATTTAAAATCCTTTCATTTTCTCAAAAATCAACAGTGCGCCTTATAACCCGGTGCGCCTAATGTACGGAATAATTCTGATTGTGCTTACCGACCTCAAAGCTATTTTGTTTGGTACATGGTGTAATGATAAGTGTGACCAGTAGATGGCAGTCACACATTAGAGATATGTGTAGACTGCAAGATAACACCTGTAATCAACACCAACACTGTTAATGTTCCATTAAGGATATAGAACATTACACACGGCGCTCAAAAATCTGTCAAAATATTTTATTACGACTTTGGTAAGCTATGAAGCCGCACCGTTTGATGGATTGTCGAAGCATTACGGCTACCATGGTCAGACGTACTGTGCTTCAACATACAAGTATTATTATGGTGTGTATATAAGGACCGCAAAATGGCACCTATTAGCAGACATATTATCTGCCGTTTTGTTTCGCAAAATTATGCAAAACCAACTTTTCTGCTGATGTGTATTTGGGATCTGCATAAGTCCTGATAATGTGCGCGCGTCCGCCATTGTTGTCCTTGCCGAGACCGTCGTCGATAAGCTTCTTTTTTTTCTCTATCCTCCTATTACGGGACATTCATCCAACGCTGTTGCCATTACTAATATAAAGTAGCGCAACGTTCTAACTTATATCTGTCAGTAGACTCGGTGTGGAAGCGCTAAAAACTATCAGTGTAGTGTGTTTACATATACCCACGGAACTTTAGTTATTAAAGGGTTCCGGTCGGACGGTGTTTCTTGGGACACATTTCTGGGGTTGTTGTTGCACTAGTGAGCCACGGATGAGAAGATGCTGCTTTGTTATTGATTTAAGTAAAGTCTGAATGTCATTAAAACAGTTAGCTCCATCTTTTGACACTTCTTCCACTCCTGTTCTTGCACGCTACACCGCTACAACAAAGATGACGGAGTATAAGGTGTATAAGGTAAGACATATTATCTGGAGTTTTGTTTCACAATATTATGCAAAACCAACTCTTCTTACCTTCTGGGACCTGCTGATCTGTATTTGGGATCTGCATAAGTCCTGAAAATGTGTGCGCGTCCTCCTTTGTAGTCTGTGCCGACCCATTTTAGATAAGCTATTCCTTTTTCTCTATCTTCTTGCTATGGGACATTCATCCTCTGCTGTTGCCATTTAGTAGTGTAAAGTTCTTACTTATATCTGTGAGTAAACTCGCCATGATAGCGCTAATGAGTTTACATTATTCACCCACGGAACTTTAGTAATTAGAGAGTTCCGGTCGGACGGTTTTTCTTGTTGTTGATGTTGCACTAGTGAACCACGGATGAGAAGATGCTGTTCTGTTAATGATTTAAGTAAAGTGCGAATGTCATTAAAACAGTTAGCTCCATCTTTCGACACTTCTTCCACTCCCGTCTTTGCACGCTACACCGCTGCTACACCGCTAAAACAAAGATGATGGGGAGAAGACTCTGTCGGAGGTGAGCCACGTAAATAAGACCGCCCACAAAACGGCATATCCTGAAACAACTGTCAGAAAGTGATTTGAAGATGGTCTGTAAAACAAAATCTATGCAACATTTTGACCAAAGAACCACCATTACATGACCACAAGAAAGTGTTGCAAATGTAGAAAAAAATTATAACATGACCCCTATAATGCGCCTTTTGTATGAAATTAGACCTGAGTAGACCCGCTCATCGGCAGTGTGCCTTATAATCCGGTGCGCCTTTGGTCCGAAAAATCCGGTAGGAGAACTGTGTAACATTTCTTACAATGTGGCTTCGCTATTTACTCTGTGACTTGATCAGCATATTTGGGGGCACCTCAACAATTGTGAGAACACCTGTAAAGTGAAAACCCTTCCAGGTGACTACCTCTTGAAGCTCATCGAGAGAATGCCAAGAGTGTGCAAAGCAGTAATCAGAGCAAAGGGTGGCTATTTTGAAGAAACTAGAATATAAAACATGTTTTCAGTTATTTCACCTTTTTTTTTTGTTAAGTACATAACTCCACATGTGTTCATTCATAGTTTTGATGCCTTCAGTGACAATCTACAATGTAAATAGTCATGAAAATAAAGAAAACGCATTGAATGAGAAGGTGTGTCCAAACGTTTGGCCTGTCCTGTATACAAAACTGTTTTTGGCCTTCTCAATATGGTTTAACATCATGAGCTCCCTCTGGACCTGAAATAACATCCACACATCTTTAACATTGTTTAATCCAATATAGTAACGTTGCTTGAGGCCGAACCAATCAGTGTCCACGATACTGAACAGACGCTTTTTTTGCGATTGTCGCGGCCTGAAATGCTTGATTTTGCATCAGCATTTTCAAAAAGTGATTTTTGGAATTTCTATGAATGCTTTTTGTAACCCTAAGACAATTTCAACAAATATGCTTTATTTGCGTCCTAAATTAAACATTTTTGTCAAAGTCTCTGTCTGTGTCTATGTGCTTGTCTCTGTGTGTGTCTTTGTGAGAGTGGGCCTGTTTCCAAACTTTTGGCCTGTACTCTCTATATATATATACACACAGTATATCCACACATGAAAGAGGCCTTGGTCGTATTAGAAAAAATGGGAATTGCACTGGTCATACTGACATGAAAAAATCTGATACAGGTCATAAAAATAATCGAAAGTGACCTGCATTGTGAACAAGGCCTTAGACCTGATATTTCCAAGTATTTTTGCAAAGGTGGCGCATTGCGATTATTGGCATGACTCCAGGAGGCAGAGACAGCATGCAACGTGCGGGTGAGATGGTACCTCTATTAGTAACGGCAGGCAACCTAGCATGTAGACGGCATCATGGCTCAGAATGGGGCGGCATGGTAGAGTGGCCGTCTTGCAATCGGTGGGTTACTGATTAGATCCCCATCTGGTGAGCTCATGTCGGGGTGTCCTTGAGCAAGACACTGAACTTCTAACTGCTCCTGACGAGTCGTCGTTAGCACCTCGCATGGCAGCTTCCGCCATCAGTATTCCACATTTTTGTTGTTCTTAATGTGCAGTGACAATAAAAAGGCTCGTCTATTCTATTCAAAGAGTGGTAAGGCGCGCAATCAGCATTGAGGAACACGACGCCCGGCAGGCGGAGCTGGCGAATTATTATGACAGGAGACAGGTGTGGGGAATCAGCATTTCCACAGGAGATAGCAAACAAGGGAGAACGTAGCGCTGAAAACAGAAACAAACACCAAACAGGAAAAATACAGCACAACATTGGAACAGTCATGAAGGATCATAACGTTCATTGTTTTAATTGTATTTAATCATTATAGAGTTTCATTATTTTATCTTTTAAATGTTTGTAATTGATTACCTTTAAATTGTTCTATAATGTGCAGCACTTTGGACTCTGTTTGGTAAAAGCGTAATATAAAAAAAGTGGATTTTGATTCTGATGAACCGCAAAAGAGATGCGACTATCTTATCCGAATCCATTTTAAAGACATCATTTTGATACAACTATAGTGTGTTGGGTGTTATTGGATTATTGAATTCTGTAATTTTCATGTAGCTGGCTGGGTTTTGAAATACTATCTTGAGGCAGTAAATGATCATCATTTCCAATAACTTTGAACGTGATTCTACAGCACAGCAGATCCTGAGAAAGAACAAGGTCTCCCTTGAGTCCCCAGTAGCATCACCCACATCTGTAACCATGGAAACCATGGATCTCCGGGGGCGTGCTAATCAGACAAACAAAAGTCAGAGCCATAGTTTTGCTCTGCCTCTTTAACAAAGTTCAGTTGACTTGCACATTACAATGTTTCTGTAGACCAGTGGTTCCCAACTACCGGGCCGCAGTCCGGTACCGGTCCGCGGACCGATTGGTACCTGGCCGCACAAGAAATGTAAAAAAAAAAAAAAAAAAAAGTGTTTTTTGTTTTGTTTTGTTTTTTAATTAAATCAACATTAAAAACACAATATATACATTATATATCAATATAGATCAATACAGTCTGCAGGGATACAGTCTGTAAGCACACCTGATTGTATTTCTTTATGAAAAAAAAAATTATAATAAAAAAATAAAAATAAAAATAACCCCCTCCTCCGGTCCGTGGGACAAATTTTCAAGCGTTGACCGGTCCGCAGCTACAAAAAGTTTGGGGACCACTGCTGTAGACTATTTATTACTCTATACCTTGACACCACTCTATGTTCCTTGTATATACAATGGAGTTCTTATACACATGTTTTTAAACACTTCGAGGCAATCATTTAAATTTTGCCCTTGTGTGTGCTAAAGCAGTGGTCCCCAACAACCGGTCCGGGGACCGGTACCGGTTTGTGATGCATTTACTACCGTGCTGCACAGAAACATTAATTTATAAACGACCGCATTTTCTACAAATTAACTTTGGCCTGTCCCCCTAAACACACCAATAGCTTGTTTATAGTTGTACATTACAACTCCTGATAGGAAGGAAGTCACCATTTGGTATAGTATGTGGAACAATGCACATTAATGAACATATAACAGGGGTGTCAAACTCATTTTAGATCGGGGGCCACATGGAGATAAATCTACTCCCAAGTGGGCCGGACTGGTAAAATCACGGCACGATAACTTAAAAATAAAGACAACTTCAGATTGTATTCTTTGTTTACAAATAAAACAAGCACATTATGAAATTGTACAAATCATAAGTTGTTTTTTTTTTTCACACTTACATGTTGCGGTTAATAGTATTCTATCTTTATTTGTCGTTATATATATTTTCTGAATACATTATGTGATAATGTTCATCAGTCAACTCATTGGTGTTAATTTTCAATCTATCAAGATAAAAAAAATCAAATTACAGTATGTTATTTATGTCGTTTGATCATTTTCCTCGACTGATGTACTAACATCATATGGTTTAATTTGTACATATGTAGCATCATCTACAAAGATACAAAGAATTGCTATTGTGACATCCAGTGGACACATTTAGAACAACTGTTTCTTTCATTCAAAAATTTCTGGTTAATTTTCATACTTAGCAAACTCATCCCCCGGGCCGTATAAAACCTGTTTGCGGGTCTGAGCCGGCTCTCGGGCCGTACGTTTGACACCACTGACATATAACATGTTAATGTGCCAAATTGTAGCCAAAAGCTAATTTCCATCTGCAGTTCCCAGCAGGGTTATTTTGTATAGAGCAGGTGTTCTTAACCTTTTTGACCCCAGTACCCAACTTTTCCACTACAGAGGGTTCTGGGGACCACTCCAGTATTAATACTGAATTAGTAACCTTACTCCTGATTTTCATCATATTCAAAAATTGTGTATAACCTACTTACAGTTTACAACCTTATCAATTGATATAAAAGCATTTGTCAGTCACAAAGATTATTATTAATTTAACAAATAAACCTTAGACACAGGTTAGGCTGATTAGAAGAAGTACTAATAAAATAAGATGACCAGCAGTTGTGCTAAAATAAATAAACACAAATATTAATAAATATGTTTCTTAACCAAACTGTCAATACAATTTTTAAAGTGCAAATGAAAATACAGCTTCACCACTTTAGTCATAATGTTTGCGCTTAAGAAATTTCTTGATGACATTAGCGCTAGTCTTCTTCTGTTTGTTTGATATTGTCATTACTGCCACTAGTGGTGGAAAAGTGTATTACAGCCTATACGGACCACAGCTAAAAAACAGATATATTACATCCTAAGAGGCGCTCACAGCCCAACACTGGGCCCCGGTTAAGAAACACCGGTGTATATAGTATTTGCCATCAACGTGCCGGGGACCATCTCTTCGCAAAGAAACACGCCCAGGGCTCCCACGACTTAAGCGTTATGGTGAGTTGATTTTTCATGCTCATTTTTTTGCTGTTTTTTTTCTGCCACACGTGGAAAGCCGGTCCGTGAAAATAATGCCTACATTAAAACGGTCCCTGGTGGAAAAAAGGTTGAGGACCCCTGTGCTAAAGCACTGTGTAATATATAGGTAAATAGACAGTATTTGCCATTACCAAAGATGAAGCTGGATAATAAATACCGGGGGGCGGGGTTAATTCACTGAAATTTAAGGATTTATTTTTTATATATATATATATATATATATATTTATATAAATATCCATCCATCCATTTTCTACCGCTTGTCCCGTTCGGGGTCGCGAGGGGTGCTGGAGCCTATCTCAGCTACAATCGGGCGGAAGGCGGGGTACACCCTGGACAAGTCGCCACATCCTCGCAGGGCCAACACAGATAGACAGACAACATTCACACTCACATTCTCACACTAGGGCCAATTTTAGTTTTTGCCAATCAACCTATCCCCACGTGCATGTCTTTGGAGGAGGGAGGAAGCCGGAGTACCCGGAGGGAACCCACGCAGTCACGGGGAGAACATGCAAACTCCACACAGAAAGATCCGAAGCCTGGGATTGAACCCAAGACTACTCAGGACCTTCATATTGTGAGGCAGACGCACTAACCCCTCTCCCACCGTGCTGCCTTTATATAATTATATATAAAATAAATACTTGAATTTCAGTGTTCATTTATTTACACATATAAACACACAACACTCCTCTCTAATACTTGCCGTAGTTTTGAAGCAATGCATGATGGGAATCCGGATGTTGTTTGTCAGTGCATTAACGTGCCAGCTGGAATAAACACACACTGAGCAATAGCTCCGTGCCTGCCTACTTTATGGGTTATAGATACACCTATGGATAACGGAGACATATATAATAGTCTCCTTCTTGTTGTGTGTGCAGTTGCGCACTGAGCTCCAAAAGCCGTAGATGTTATAACGTGACTGGGCCGGCACGCTGTTTATATGGAGGAAAAGTGGACGTGACGACAGGCTGTCCTCACTCAGGTCCGGCTGGAAATTGGGAGGAATTCGGGAGAATGGTTGTCCCGGGAGATTTTTTTAGAGAGGCACTGAAATTCGGGAGTCTCCCGGAAAATTCGGTAGGGTTGGCAAGTATGTCTCCCCGTGACTGCGTGGGTTCCCTCCGGGTACTCCGGCTTCCTCCCACCTCCAAAAACATGCACCTGGGGATAGGTTGATTGGTAACACTAAATTGGCTCTAGTGTGTGAATGTGAGTGTGAATGTTGTCTGTCTATCTGTTTTGGCCCTGTGATGAGGTGGCGACTTGCAGAGGTGTGGACTCGAGTCACATGACTTGGACTCGAGTCAGACTCGAGTCATGAATTTGATGACTTTAGACTCGACTTGACAAAATGTAAAGAGACTTGCAACTCGACTTAGACTTTAACATCAATGACTTGTGACTTCACTTGGACTTGAGCCTTTTGACTTGACATGACTTGCTACTTTCCCCAAAACCTAAAGTTTAAAAAGTTATTTGGGAGCGCTCCGTAGCTTTCATTTTGTACGTGTCTGTCTATCAGCGTGTGTGCTGCGTGTCAGCGTGTGTGCTCTCAGTACAACAGCCAATCAAATTAGATCTACATTGTTTTAATCACACAGCATTCAGCCAATCAAATTGCAGGACAACCAATGAACAAGAGTTGTCAAACAACGCGCCATTGAGAAAGATTTATACCAAAGTTGGTTTCGTTCGGGTATAAAAACTACGACTTGGTCAACAAAAAACGAATTGCCGTATGCAAATCACGCAGTTCGAATATTACAGACGGAGACGCAACAACTTCCAACTTCGTTCGACATTTGAAGCTGCACAAAGAAGGGTAAGTTTTGAATGTAAGCTAACGTTTATTGGCTAAGTAACATGACTTTTATTTGCTGTGTAGTTAAATCAGTGAGGCTGTAAACTCACTGCTAACGTCATAACCATAGACATCTTATAAGTAGACGCAGCATCGAGCGCTACTGCTTGCTGGCGCAGACGAGACGCGGGGCCGCCATCTTGGAGTGGTGATCCGCTCCACTCAGTGCAATTCATTTGGCAGGAGCAATGAACTGTCAGCGCATTTAATTCATTTTACCTCACTGAATACCACTCATTTTCACGCGCTTTTTTGTCATACGTGTAGCTATGATAACGGACACGTTTTATCATTCATAGTTTGCTTAACAGTAATAGAATATTCTTATACGCTATAAGTGACCAGACGTCCGAGATCAAAACTGGGAATATAAGCCCAGAGAAAGGGGAAAAAAACGGTCAGCTATTTTTAAGTTGAAGAAACAATATAATTACGTTATATATACATGCGTATATCCTACATAAACAATGTATGAATACATTAGATATCTATATATCTTATAGACCGTATCTCTGTTGCTGCAGCAGCAGAGAGTTTATTCTGTCTTGACACTTTGTATTGATATTTTGTATTACATTCTTCCCTTAAATGATAATGTTTACAGTGATTGTTATATATGTCTTTTTTATGTATGTCGCTTTGGATAAAAGCGTCTGCCAAATACTTAAACATATATAAACACCTGAAAGTCTTTATATCAGCTAAAACCACCAATCTGTTTCACTGGATTCAGAATAAAACCAAATGCTGTCTTACCCAACAATGTTAGTATTTGAATATTGTTACTTGAAGACTTATTCCTGGTTACAATTATACTGTTAAGAAAGTATTGTCTTATATTTTGCCTAAAATGAGAATGCATCATAATCAGTGGCGGCTGGTGAATTTTGTTTTAGGTGGGGCTGAAAGTTTGTAAACTAAACCCCTGTAGGGGCGTCATCCTCCCCCAGAAGATTTGTTTGTGATTTTCACATACAAATATTGAAGATCTTTGCTCCTTCTTAACTCTGTGGTAATGTTATTTTCATAAAATACAACCAAAAGTACATTAATGTTAAATCTTACTTGTGAAAAGTAATCCCCCGATTCCTATTTTCAACAGTCCGCTCATTTGAGCAGGAAAACGCTGAACACCAGCCCGGCATCTTTGTTTTCTACCTGTCAACTGTCAGTTTAGGCTGCTCGCCGGCTCCTCATCACCACTTCAAGATGCAATTTGCTCGCGTCACAGCAACCAATACTGCGTCTACTTATAAGATGTCTATGGTTATAACATCATTTCAAACACAGCAATATGTTGCGTCCACTGCAGTTTGCTTCCTTATTCATACTTTTTGTCAAGTGATTTTTTTAAGCAGGGTTGCATGAGGTACCTAAACATAACGTTACGTTAGTCAATGTATCACACACAGTAACATAACGTTAGACGGCGGTCAGCAGCACCGCATATTTTAGCCACCTACAAAAAGACAAACATAGTCAAATAAAGGTCAGTTAAAATGTATACTATATTAAGAATATGTGTACATATTGCATAGGGCCCTGACATCTAAAAAGTACAACTCTGTTCATTGTTATGTTCATGTATTTGTTATGTTTTTCATGTGTACGCACACATAAACACACATACAGTATGAGATGAGATCAATGAGATAAGGTAAGAACAGAATAGAAACTGCTGTGGAACTAGTTACAATGCAATATGCCATGGAAATACAATGTTAACACTTTTGTACAAATAAGTACAGTTGCACTTGTTTTTGCAAATGTGTTTATTCTGTAAAGGAATGAGTTAAATGTTTAAAATTGTTTAAACTATTAAAATGACTGGTTAATAGTGCTATTATGAATTGCAATGTCAGTACTATTTTTTTTCCTGCTATTTCAAATGCACTTGTTTTAATAAATAAATACAGCGGTTTAAAAGCATACGCAATCTGTGTAAAAATATTAGTCTGTGGTTAAAAGGACTTGAAAGGACTCGAAACTCAAAATGCAGGACTTGTGACTTGACTTGAGACTTTCCAGTCTTGACTTTGGACTTGACTCGGGACTTGCCTGTCTTGACTCGGGACTTGACTCGAGACTTGAGGGCAAAGACTTGAGACTTACTCGTGACTTGCAAAGCAATGACTTGGTCCCACCTCTGGCGACTTGTCCAGGGTGTACCCCGCCTACCGCCCAAATGCAGCTGAGATAGGCTCCAGCGACCCCCCGTGACCCCAAAAGGGACAAGCAGTAAAAAATGGATGGATGGATGGATTTAATTCAATTACAAGACCAACATTTTCAATTTTGACTGTTTTGAGTGTTCACCATGCCCTGCTAATATGAGTATATACAGTATAATGATGTACTGTAATAATATATCAAAGTATATATATGAGCAAATAAAACTTGTCCTCAATGCTGAAAAGATCTAACACTGAGAAGGTTCCTTAAACTACCCTCTCAGTGTCCACTCTTGAGGGAAATGTCTTAGAGGTGGTTCACAAGTACAAATACAGCAACATTTTGCTGGATGACTCTGAGTTTCTGGATGACTCTGAGTTTCAAGCCCCATATAGTCAATCTTGTGAAAAAACTTGAAATCAAATTGGGCTTTTTCTTTCTCAATATATATTTTTTTTCTTTTGAGGCAAACCAGCATCTTGTCACTGCAACATTTCTATCTATTTTAGACAATGGAGACCTGTTGTACAAACCCCGTTTCCATATGAGTTGGGAAATTGTGTTAGATGTAAATATAAACGGAATACAATGTTCCCAATTTGCCTGTTCACCTGTGGGATGTTCCAAATAAGTGTTTGATGAGCATTCCTCAACATTATCAGTATTTATTGCCACCTTTCCCAACTTCTTTGTCACCTGTTGGTGCTGGCATCAAATTCTAAAGTTAATGATTATTTGCAGAAAAAAATAATGTTTATCAGTTTGAACATCAAACATGTTGTCTTTGTAGCATATTCAACTGAATATGGGTTATTTGCAAATCATTGTATTCCGTTTATATTTACCTCTCACACAATTTCCCAACTCATATGCAAACGGGGTTTGTACATCAATGCCTCCGCTCAATGTCTACATAGGCTTGACACTGTATATCATGCTTCTCTGAGGTTCATTATACCTGTAGGGCCTTGACCCATCATTGTGAGCTGTATTCTTGAGTGGGATGGCCTTCTTTGTCCTCCAGGAGGCTGGGTCATCGCTATACTTTTATTTATAAGGTAAAGCTTGGCCTACTGCCCTCCTACATTTGTAACTTAATCAAACGGAGGAGTGTTGACTCTTATTGTTTGCGTTCAAATTGTCATTTGTTGCTCACTGTTTAATTTGCTCGCACAGAACTGGGAAAAAGGGATTTTGTTTACTTTACTCATTTTACATGGAACATGTTGCAAAAAGGAATTTGGAAAACATTTTATATATATAAGAAAAGTCATGATGCAAACGCTAAAAAATAATTTGCTAAATACTGTACATGCCTCTACTTTCAGTTCGTATTTCTTCCTCCTCCTTTCTTCGCTTTATAGGCCACAGCGGATAACTTAGATAGATAGATAGATAGATAGAACTTTATTGATTCCTTCAGGAGAGTTCCATCAGGAAAATTTAAATTCCAGCAGCAGTGTACAGAATTGAGATCAAATTTAAAAATAAAAAGTAAATAATGTAAAGTAAAAAATTGATGTCCCACCTTTGATCGTAAAAAGTTATCAATCAGATGAAATTGCTCCACTAGCCTTCTTCGATCGTGACACGGACCAGCAGGTTACAGCTATGTCCATTCAGGCTTTCGCCGCCAAGGCTAGGTCCAGCCAGGCCGGCAACGCTATGTCCAACCAGGCCGCCGCCAACTCTACGTCCAGCCAGGCCACCACCACCGATGCCACGTCCAGGGAGGCCGCCATCGCTACATCGAGCCAGGCTGCCGCCGCCATTTCTACATCCGCTTCCAGAGGGTCTTGTGACAATGCCACCAGCTCCTCCATGGGTCTTCCGACAACATCACCAGCTACTCTGGAGGGTCCAATACCACCACTTCTGCGTCCAGTGGGTCCTCCGATGATGCCACCTTGACCTCCAGTGGGTCCTCCGACGACGCCACTTCGACCTCCAGCCCAGCAGCCAGCTCAACTTCCTGACCAGTAAGGTGCTCGCCTACTGCGGAGGCGCCCTCCTGTCGCCCTTCATTCCACCTTTTTGTCAGCCGCAAAGATGTCCATTTCATGGACGCCCTCCGCACTATCAGCAGCCATGCCCAGGAATTGTGCAGAGACCAAAATGACTGCTGAGGATTTGTTTCCATGCACAACCGTTTCCTCGTCGGCCACTTATGTGATCAGTTCATCGACGCTCTCCGCACTATCAGCAGCAACGTCCGGATCCTGGGTATGGAGAACATCGTTCGCCTCCTTGTCATCCACGGGGGTGGCCAGTTCGAGCTGCAAAGGCATTTAACTCACCACTGCCACCTCTCCCTCCAACATCCCGTGACTTGGAACTTAGTTTTTTGGGGGGAACATCTATAATCTGTACCTTGAGGGAGGAGTATTGTTATGACCTGTCAGTCCAGGTCATGTTCTGTTTTGTATTTATTATTATTTCTCCTGTGTTGAGTGTTAATTTTCTTTTTTTAGCACCATCTTTGTTCCAATGGGCGCGGATTTCCTGCACCTGCCTTTGATTAGTGGTTGGGACGCTCATCTGCTCCTGATCATTCATTCATACATACATATATATATACATACATATATATATACATACATATATATATTTATATAAATATATATATACATACATATATATATTTATATAATATATATATATATATATATATATATATATATATATATATATATATATATATATATATATATATATATATATATATATATACATATACATATACATATACATACATATACATATACATACATATACATATACATACATATACATATATATATATATATATATATATATAGGAATACTCACATTTTTTTAATGTATTATCATTTCATCAGTGGTTAATTTGGCCTCAGAAAAATGATAGCAATAATACCATATATCGGCAATAATTTGTAGGTCTGTATATCCTCGAGCAAAATTTGCGGCCCAGGCTTAATTGGAGATATCTAACTTTCAGTATCGATACGCATGTTTTTTGTGTATTATTTTTGTAATGTGCACAGCTGTACAGACAGAAAAGCTGGGTCATGAATGTTACAGTGGGGCACAATTTACACCAAAGCATATCCGACACATATGTTTCCCACACATTCATTTATTTGTGGCGGCCCGCCACGAAAGAATTAAGGCCACGACAATTTTTTTTTTTTTTAATTATTATTATTATTATAATTTTTTTTGTTGTTGTTGTTTTTTTTTTGTCCTGTCCAGCTTCTCAGGCAAATCATATAGTTGATGTAGATGCCCATATCGGCTGTTCAGATTTACTTTACAAAAGAGAAGTGTAGGATCAAGATTTTTGGAGCTCTTTGTTCAGTGGATCAGATGTTTGATGAAGCTCTGTGTCTATCTACCACCACTACTGTTTTCTGTTTATTTGTTACTGACTGTGGCAGGACACCTCTGCCTCTGTTTCATTTTCTGTTGCTGGTAAATAATAGTAATAGTAGGCTAAAGTTAAATTATTTAGTATGCACTAATTAAAGGGGCAGAGCTTTAAGAGACATTTTAGCTTTTATATTTTTATAAGATATATTTTTTGTAAGAACCACAATTGATAAATATATTTCAGTGAATAACTTATTGTTCAAATCTGTATATAAATATGTACATAAAGTGTTGTAATTATATTGTAAAATGGATGGATGTATGGACGTTTAAAACAAAACTGTTAATTAGTAAGTATACATTTTTTTGAGCCTTTTTAGAGAAAATCGTATCATTGTAGTAAATTATGCAAATTACTCGATGATGTCATTGTGACCACCCCCATAGCCACGCCCATAACCACGCCCCCACCGCCACAGGTATCTTGGCAGTTTATGGGAAACACTGATATAGACCACAATAAAGTATGTTAAAGGCCTACTGAAACCCACTACTACCGACCACGCAGTCTGATAGTTTATACATCAATGATGAAATCTTAACATTGAAACACATGCCAATACGGCCGGGTTAACTTATAAAGTACAATTTTAAAATTCCCGCCACACTTCCGGTTGAAAAACTCCTTTGGCTATGATTTATGCGCGTGACGTCACAAAATCCACAGAAGTGGTTGGACCCCATCTGACCCGATATAAAAACCTCTTGTTTTCTTCGACAAAATTCCACAGTATTCTGGACATCTGTGTTGGTGAATCTTTTGCAATTTGTTTAATGAACAATGGAGACTGCAAAGAAGAAAGTTGTAGGTGGGATCGGTGTATTAGCGGCGGACTACAGCAACACAACCAGGAAGACAGAGATGGAAAGCAGACGCGTTAGCCGGCGAACTCACCTTAACTTCCTCCGTCTCGCCGACCGCATCTGTGATCGGGTGAAGTCCTTCGTCGCACTGTTGATCGCTGGAACGCAGGTGAGCACGGGTGTTGATGAGCAGATGAGGGCTGGCTGGCGTAGGTGGATAGCTAATGTTTTTAGCATAGCTCTGTGATGTCCGGTTGCTAAGTTAGCTTCAATGGCGTCGTTAGCAACAGCATTGTTAACCTTCGCCAGGCTGGAAAGCATTAACCGTGTATTTACATGTCCTTGGTGTAATAGTATTGTTGATCTTCTGTCTATCCTTCCAGTCAGGGATTTATTTATATTGTTTCTATCTGCAGTTAAGCATGATGCTATCACGTTAGCTCCGTAGCTAAAGTGTTTCGTCGATATATTGTCGTGGAGATAAAAGTCACTGTGAATGTCCATTTCGCATTCTAGACTCTCATTTTCAAGAGGATATAGTATCCGAGGTGGTTTAAAATACAAATCCGTGATCCACAATAGAAAAAGGAGAGAGTGTGGAATCCAATGAGCCAGCTCGTACCTAAGTTACGGTCAGAGCGAAAAAAGATATGTCTTGCAAAGCATTCTAATACTTCACTCGAACGTTCCTCATCCACGAATCTTTCATCCTTGCTCAAATTAATGGGGTAATCGTCGCTTTCTCGGTCCCAATCGCTCTAGCTAAGTTGAAAACAATAGGAAAATGTGAGGAGCCTTTCAATTGACTACGTCACGCTACTTCCGGTAGGGGCAAGGCTTTTTTTTCTCAGATACCAAAAGTTGCGATCTTTATCGTCGTTGTTCTCTACTAAATCCTTTCAGCAAAAATATGGCAATATCGCGAAATTATCAAGTATGACACATAGAATGGATCTGCTATCCCCGTTTAAATTAAAAAAATTCATTTCAGTAGGCCTTTAATCATGCTGTTTAATCAGTGTCTTGATATGCCACACCTGTGAGGTGGGATGGATTATCTTGGCAAAAAAGAAATCCTTACTAACACAGATTTAGACAGAATTGTGAACAATATTGGAAAGGAATAGATATTTTGTGTATAAATATATACAAATAGCTAACCCAGTCCTGGTCAACAGTTCGGGATCCCTGGATTACATCTTACCTTCAATTGAAAGCCTCAGAAAAAATGGGGTTTTCAAAAACTAAGTCATGATCATCAAAATGATAACAAAAAAAGGCTTGACTTATCTCACGTATGCATGTAATGAGTTCATGTAACATAATAGTGTCACGGCCCGGGCGCATGCCAATATGCACTCATCAATGAGCCCCGCAGAGCGCACCTCGGGACACGCCCAGGGCTGCTCATCTCCTGCACGCGTCACTCCGGCGGCAGCAAGCAGTTGCAATCAATCAGCACTAAGCGCACCTGTCGTTGATGATCTTCCTGGGCTTCTTAAGCCAGTGCAGACTTGCGTTCCGGGCCAGAACGTAGTCTTCTGTTCGTGTACAGTAAGCCGACTAACCCTAATATATGCAAACTCTCTCTCTGTGTTTCTCCTCCTTCGTGTTGATTGGTCCCGTGTTCCCCCCTTTGTCGTTTCTTGCAGCAACAATTTGTTCCCACGTGACGAGCTGTGAGTCTCGTCTTTCTGTATTCCCTCTGCTTCCTTGGCTGCCCTTTCGGATCTTGACCTGCCGCCTGGACAAGGACCTGTTGACGCCTCGCTATACCCCAGACTACCTGCCTGCCTCACGGACAATCGAGCATGCCTTTCCCCTCCGGGACTTCCGCCTCTCGCTCAACACTCCCGGTAACACACAACAGCTAATCTCCACACACACACACACACACACACACACACACACACACACACACACACACACACACACACACACACACACACACACACACTTTTCACACTCCATTCTCTAGTTATTTATATTATTGTTTGGTTATTATATATATCGTGATACACTGTATATATATATATATATATATATATATATAATAAATACATAGAGCTATACTACTCCTCCTGTACACAACAATTAGTTTTACATTTGAAAGTGAATAAACTTTTACACGATATTCAAATTTTCTGTTTCACCTGAATATATATAGATATATATATATAACGCCCGAATGCTGCTGAGATAAGCTCCAGCACCCCCCGCGACCCCGAAAGGGAGAATGGATGGATATATATATATATATATATATATATAATATATATATATTACAAAAATATATATATATATATATATATATATATATATATATATATATATATATATATATATATATATATATATATTATATAATATATATATATATATATATATATATATATATATATATATATATATATATATATATATATATATATATATATTTATATATATATATATATATATATAATATATTATATATATATATATAATAAAAAAATAATATTTTTTTGTTTTAGTTTTTTAAAGTTGGGACTTCTCGTGGGCTGGATTTTGGACGCTGGGAGATAATTACACTTATAATAGATAGGCCAATAGAGGGCGCACTCGTTAGTGTGGCTCCTGTTTACGTCACTTGGCATTAGAAGAAGAGTGTATCCAAGCTTTGTATGTTTGTGCTACAAGACGTTGAGTAAACAACAACTAAGAACAATTCCTGTGCAGTGCATTCCTTATGGAGATATAACAAAATCTAAAATCGACATATTAGTTGTGTCAATCTTGTGTCTGATTAATCTTCTTTTCCCCTGGCATCCCGCTTATCAGTGGCAACTTTCGCTATGAGCCACATGGATGAGGGGGAAAAAATCATATGATTTGTTTTCAGAGTAGTTAAACTTTGATGAAAGATAGAACAAATACATTTGAATTTTGAAGTGAAAAGTAAATTACAGTGGAACACAATTTTGGTACTCTTCACTTTCCATATGATTCTGCTTTTAATGAAAATGTTCAACAAAAGTTTGGTTTCGTTTTCGTGTGTTGTCTTTTTTTTTGTAACATCGTGCATAACAAACTTGTCTGTTTGCCCGTGAAACATTCCACGGACTACAAAAAAATTCCAAGTGTTAGTCTCTGTGAAGAATATATAGTGGTTCTTAGAGAGTTGGGACGCTGTAGACTTCCCAACCAGGGAATCCTTTCATCATTTTTATCATGTGTGTCCACATATAATTTTATTGTTCATGGAATGCACACAGAACAATTACATTTCTGTCTCTTTTCTTTGTGTCGGACCAGGATCTATCGAGTGCACTCTGCACTGACCACTATCAATCAATCAATCAATCAATGTTTATTTATATAGCCCTAAATCACAAGTGTCTCAAAGGGCTGCACAAGCCACAACGACATCCTCGGTTCAGATCCCACATCAGGGATACCACATCACTATAATGTGTTCAAGGACACTGCAGAACCCTGATTGTTAGGTGACTAGGCTTTCAGAACAGATTACTGACAAAAACCAAAGCGCCATTTAATGTTATCATACCTATCCCCTTGTTCACCCCCCGGGAGGTGAACAAGAGCAGCGGTGGCCGCGCCCGGGAATAATTTTTGGTGATTCAACCCCCAATTCCAACCCTTGATGCTGAGTGTCAAGCAGGGAGGTAATGAGTCCCATTTTTATAGTCTTTGGTATGACACAGCCGGGGTTGGAACTAACAACCTACCGATCTCAGGGTGGACACTCTAACCACTAGGCCACTGAGTCTCACCAGAAGTCAGCTGGGATAGGCTTCAGCTTACACGTGACCCTAAAGAGGAATAGCGATGTTGAAAATGTATGGAGGGGAGAGAGTGCAAATTTTCAAAAAAAAGTATGGAGCTGTGTCATGACTTCTTGTACACCAACAATATGGAAATGCTGTGATAAAATAAGGTAACGTTGTATAGAGCACCATCGAAGCTAGAACCGTCACTGACACTTACAATTGTGGTCAAAAATTGACATACACTTGTGAAGGACATAATGTCATGGCTGTCTTAAGTTTCCAATAATTTCTACAACTATTATTTTGTTGTGATAGAGTGATTGGAGCACATACTTGTTGGTCACAAAAAACATTCATAAAAGGGTCAAGCGGTAGAAAATGGATGGATGGAAGTTTGGTTCTTTTATGAATTTATTATGAGTCTACTGAAAATATGACCAAATCTGCTGGGTCAAAAGTATACATACAGCAATGTTAATATTTGGTTACATGTCCCTTGGCAAGTTTCACTGCAATAAGGTGCTTTTGGTATTGATTGAGACTTTTATTAGTAGGTTGCACAGTGAAGTACATATTCCGTACAATTGACCACTAAATGGTAACACCCGAATAAGTTTTTCAACTTGTTTAAGTCGGGGTCCACTTAAATTGATTCATGATACAGATATATACTATCATATATACTATCATCATAATACAGTCATCACACAAGATAATCACATTTAATTATTTACATTATTTACAATCAGGGGTGTGGAGGGGGGGGGGGGGGGGGGTAGGATATGGACAGCAAGTAGTGGACAGAGAGAGAGAGAGAGAGAGAGAGAGAGAGAGAGAGAGAGAGAGAGAGAGAGAGAGAGAGAGAGAGAGAGAGAGGTCAGAAGGCATAAGAAAAAGTATCTGCATTTGATTGTTTACATTTGATTATTAGCAATCAGGGGAGGGTGTTAGTTTAGGGTTGTAGCTGCCTGGAGGTGAACTTTTATTGCGGCTTTGAAGGAGGATAGAGATGCCCTTTCTTTTATACCTGTTGGGAGCGCATTCCACATTGATGTGGCATAGAAAGAGAATGAGTTAAGACCTTTGTTAGTTCGGAATCTGGGTTTAACGTGGTTAGTGGAGCCATCCACAAGCTTCTGGCAAGCTTCTGGTTGAATGTTTGACCACTCCCCTTGACAACATTGGTACAGTTCAGTTAAAGTTGTTGGTTTTCTGACATGGACTTGTTTCTTCAGCATTGTCCACACATTTAAGTCAGGACTTTGGGAAGGCCATTCTAAAAACTTAATTCTAGCCTGATTTAGCCATTTCTTTACCACTTTTGACATGTGTTTGGGGTCATTGTCCTGTTGGAACACCCAACTGTGCCCAAGACACAACCTTCTGGCTGATGATTTTAAGTTTTTCTGAAGAATTCGGAGGTAATCCTCTTTTTTCATTGTCCCATTTACTCTCTGTAAAGCACCAGTTCCTTTGGCAGCAAAACAGGCCCAGGGCATAATACTACCACCACCATGCTTGATGGTAGGATTGGTGTTCCTGGTATTAAAGGCCTCACATTTTCTCCTCCAAACATATTGCTGGGTAAACAGCTACATTTTTGTTTCATCTGACACCACATGGACAAAGATAAGACCTTCTGGAGGAAAGTTCTGTGGTCAGATGAAACACAAATTTAGCTGTTTGGCAACAAGTATGTCCTCCAATCACCCTATCACAAAAAATAAGAGTTGTAGAAATGTTTGGAAACTCAAGACAGCCATGACATTATGTTCTTTACAAGTGTATGTAAAAAATTTACCACGACTGTAAATACAACAGATATTTACAATAGTCAAGACACATATGTGTCACTACTATGTGTATGTGTGTATGTAAACTATATTTATAAAGCGCTTTTATTAGTGACTCAAAGCGATTTGCATTGGGAAAAAATCAGTATCTACATTTAAGGTACATTTAAGTGTCTTTTCCAAGGACATAAGGGCAGTGACTAGGATGGCGGAAGCTGCAATCGAACCAGGAACCCTCAATTTTCTGGTTGGCAGCTTTATCATCTGAGCCATGCCGCCCCACTATAAGGTGTTTTCATATGTTTTAAAACATATGAAGTGTTTCTTAACCACTGGGCCGTTTCTCAGCTGGGGTCCGCATGGTGTACCTGCTGGGGTCCACAGGTACTCAGTTGTAATACACTTTTCCACCACGTGTGGCAGTAATGACTATATCAAACAACTGTCCTTTGAAAGTTAAACATCAGTGCAAATAAATAGAAAATGCTCACCTATTATGCTTGTTAAATTCCGTTTTGTAAATTGTACTGCACTGGAAAACATTTTTGTGTTAATGCCAGGCCTTATGTCTGGGGGAGTCGTCTCGGCCTTAAAAGTCTCAGACAGCACTTGGCTTCATGCTGTGAACATGTTGGGAGCACTTGACAGCCTGAAACGAAGCTGCTTTAGAGGCTTAACTCATGAAACTCCCTGTGGCAATACACGCCACATTGGCAAAGATGCTGACACGTAATTCAATCGGAACGTCTGCCACTTCTTGGCATTTGGGGGAAACTTTAAAGTTCGATTTCAGTGAGTTTTAAGATCAAACTGAAGTTTGATTTGACTGAAGAACAAAGCCTATAGCCCTGAATACTTGGATGAATTATGATTTAGAAACAGTTGATGTAGCAGGGGTGTCAAACTTGTTTTCATTGAGGGCCACATTGCAGTTATTGTTGCCCTCAGAGGGCCACTTAAAAGTGAATATATTTGAATACAAGGGCTGTGCATCTCTACCTTAAATGGCGATCCGATATGCATCTAGATCAGGGGTGTCAAACGCATTTTAGATCGGGGGCCGCATGGAGATAAATATACTCCCAAGTGGGCCGAACAGGTAAAATCACAGCATGATAACTTAAAAATAAAGACAACTTCAGATTGTTTTCTTTGTTCAAAAATAGAACAAGCACATTCTGAAAATGCACAAATCATATTGTTATTGTTTTTTTTACACTTACATGTTGCGCTTAATAGTATTCTATCTTTATTTGTCGTTATTTATATTTTCTGAAAACATTATGTGATAATGTTCATCACTCAACTCATTGGTGTTAATGTTCAATCTATCAAGATCAAAAATTATATCAAAATCAAATTACAGTATGTTATTCATGTAGTTTGATAATTTTCCTCGAATGATGTACTAACATCATGAGGTTTATTTTGTACATATGTAGCATCATCTACAAAGATACAAATAATTGCTATTGCGACATCCAGTGGACACATTTAGAACAGCAGTTTCTTTCATTCAAAAATTTCAGGTTAGTTTCTATACTTAGCAAACTCATCCCGCGGGCCAGATAAAACCTGTTTGCGGGCCTGATCCTGCCCTCGGGCAGTACATTTGACACCCCTGATCTAGATACATGGGTTACTATGCTATCTACTAACAATACTTTTTAAAAACATTATGATGCGATTTGATGCATTTGGAAGCTTTGTTGGTGAAAAAAAAAAAGATAATGTATCATGTCATAATAATATCATGTGTTTATTTTTTAAATAGACACAGCCAAAACAGGTGGTTGCTGCATTAATTATGAGCAAATAGTAGAACTATAAACTCCAAGGTATTGCAATCCATAAACTTTTAGAAAAAAAGATGTAAACAAAACACTTTTGGAAAAGCTAACATGTATTTATTTTTGTTTATTCAGGTAGCAACAATGAAATACAACAAAAGCTGTGCATCAAGCAGAGGTGTTATAACACCACAGCAACACAAGTGCAAGATACAATTAAGTGCCACCACCTAAACTAAACAGCAGCTTTAGTTTAGAAGCTCAAATAGTTCTCATAGTACCATGCTGCTGGTTACTAGCTTGGCCTTTATCTTTAGCACAATGAACTGTGTAGTAGATGTTGTGATTACCTCGCAGAGTTGTGGCTAAGTTCGGGCTGGAAGTCCTTCAAATCAGTGTCCTTGTCTTGCTAGTTTGTAGATCTCCTAACATTGCCATCCCTAGCTCCCACATTGCCCGCTTGAGTGTCTTCATGCCGTCACAACAGGTGGGTGCTCAGATTTGTCGTGCATCTGCTACTTTATCGCTGCTTTCCAAATGTTACAAATGGCCATACGTTTATCCAACCGACCACTTTTATTTTATTTTTCTTAATCTGAACATTTACCACACTTTAGATTTAATATTAGAGGGTTCATTGTTAAGTTTTTAAGAGATGAAACACAAATTGAGCTGTTCACTCCATCACAAAAAAATAATAGTTGTGGAAATTATTGCTTCTCAGTGGCCTTGTGGTTAGAGTGTCCACCCTAAAATCGGTAGGTTGTGAGTTCAAACACCGGACTATAAAAGACTATAAAAATGGGACCCATTACCTCCCTGCTTGGCACTCAGCATCAAGGGTTGGAATTGGGGGTTAAATCACCAAATGATTCCCGGGCACGGCCACCGCTGCTGCTCACTGCTCCCCTGTGGGGATGGGTCAAATGCAGAGAAAAATTTCACCGCACCTGGTGTGTGTGACAATCATTGGCACTTTAACTTTTTAACTTTTATTGGAAACTCAAGACAGTCATGACATTATGTTCTTTACAAGTGTATGTAAACTTTTGACAACAACTGTAACTGGTGGACCGAAATGCAGAAATGACAGGCAGACTCAAAGTCCAAGCCTTAATATTGAAAAACCAAGAGGTAAAGGAGGGAACTTGTAGTTCTTGGCTTTTGTGGTCCAGGGGAGCAGGCTGAGGTAAGTCGAGGAGCAAAAAACACAAAAACAGCAGGTCAGCAAGATCATCGAAAATGCTTAGAATTCAAGGAAGCTAGAAGGCTACAAGCTTTACCACGTGTAGAACTGTGAACGACCTGGTGATCGCGCCGAGTGAAGTCCAAACATATATAGGCTGCAGGTGATGAGTTGATGGCAGGCAGGTGAGTTGATTAGGGAGCTGGGATCAGCCGTGCCAGGCTGTGACCTGGACCCAAGCCTATGCCCAAAACAGGCCCATTCTCACAAAGACACACACAGAGACAAGCACATAGACACAGACAGAGACCGTGACAACAATGTTTAATTTAGGATGCAAATAAAGCATATTTGTTGAAATAATCTTAGGGTTACAAAAAGCACTGATACAAATTTCAAAAATCCCTTTTTAATAATGCTGGTGCAAAATCAAGCATTTCAGGCCGCGACAATCGCAAAAAAAGCGTAACTATATTGGATTAAACAAGTTTAAAGATGTGTGGATGTTATCTCAGGTCCAGAGGGAGCTCATGATGTTAAACCACATTGAGAAGGCCAAAAACAGTTTTTTATACAGTACAGGCCAAACGTTTGGACACACCTTCTCATTCAATGCGTTTTCTTTATTTTCATGACTATTTTCATTGTAGAGTGTCACTGAAGGCATCAAAACTATGAATAAACACATGTGGAGTTATGTACTTAACAAAAAAAGGTGAGTTAACTGAAAACATGTTTTATATCCTAGGTTCTTCAAAATAGCCACCCTTTGGTCTGATTACTGCTTTGCTCACTCTTGGCATTCTCTCGATGAGCTTCAAGAGGTAGTCACCTGAAATAGTTTACACTTTGCAGGTGTCATAGTTTTGATGCCTTCAGTGACAATCTGCAATGTAAATAGTCATGAAAATAAAGAAAACGCATTTAATGAGGCGGTGTATCCAAACGTTTGGCCTGTACTGAATGTAAATATCTTATTAATTAATAATAATTTTGACTTCACCGAAAGTCCCTTACTACAGTCAGGCCCAGAAACCAAATATCAGTGATAAACGAGGGATTACTGGAACTAACTTTGTAAACGCAGGCACTCCCAATTTGCCAAACATAATCAATGCTGTGCACACGGCAATATGACCTATGACTGAGTTCTGCGTTGGGGTTTGTTGGGACTGTTTGAAATGCTGCGACCATGTTATGTCGGGTGTTTGTAATTCAGCGGTGGCGTCGTGTTGTATTTAATCACTTGTATGTACTTGAGAATGTAAATGACATTGGACTAGAGACAGGGGTTTGGATACTGATTCAAAAACTCCATGTGCAGTGATTCTGTTTTCTAGTGACTACACTCATGCATACAGTAGGCAGTAATGTGGTGTAACGAGAACAACAGTTTGAAGTTTATTTGGCACATTTACAAAAATATGTTTGAGACAGATCATCACAGAATTCCGAAAAAAAATAGAAAAAAATACACTGGCTTACATTGACTGATACTGTCGTATAATCAAGTAATAAGCATGTTTGAACAGTCACAAACAGTTTCAACTTAGACTTAGACTTCCTTTTTATTGTCATTCAAATTTGAACTTTACAGTACAGATAAGAACGCAATTTCGTTGCATTAGCTCATGGTAGTGCAGGATAAAAGAGCAATAAGGTGCAGATATAAATACATAGATTACTGTACAGATGAATATATTGCATTTTTGCAACTGCATCCATGTTTATGGATGTATGTTGTATTGTCTTTATATTCCAGTGAGTTAATCTATTTTGGGGGGAATTGACGGGATTATTATGATGCGTTCAAGAGTCTTATGGCCTGAGGGAAGAAGCTGTTACAGAACCTGGAGGTTCTGCTACGGAGGCTGCGGAACCTCTTTCTAGAGTCCTGCAGTGAAAACAATCCTTGGTGGAGGTGGGAGGAGTCTCTGCAGATTTTCTGAGCCCTGTTTAGGCAGCGGCTTTTTGCGATCTCCTGGATAGGAGGAAGAGGAGTCCTGATGATCTTTTCCGCCGTCCTCACCACTCTCTGGAGAGACTTCCAGTCTGAGGCACTGCAGGCTCCAGTCCAGACAGAGATGGTTGGTCAGTAGGCTCTCTATAGCGCCTCTGTAGAATGTGGTGAGAATGGGGGAAGGGAGCTGTGCTCTTTTCATCCGACGCAAAAAGTGCATGCGCTGCTGAGCTCTTTTTACAAGAGTTCCGGTGTGTAGGGACCAGGTAATATTTTCAGTTATCTGCACCCCCAGGAACTTGGTGCTGCTTACGATCTCCACTGCTGTGCCGTTGATGAAGAGTGGAACATAGCTGGACTGGTGCTTCCTGAAGTCAACGATGATCTCCTTGGTCTTGTCGACGTTCAGGACCAGGTTGTTGGTTCTGCACCAGTCAACCAGATTTTTGACCTCCTGGGGTCTGTCTGTGAGGAAGTCAAGCAGCCAGTTGCATAGGGGGGTACTAAAACGAAGGGGGTCCAGTTTGCTCACCAAGTGCTGCGGGATGATGGTGTTGAACGCCGAGCAGAAGTCCAGAAACAACATCCACATGTGTGTGTCCTTTCCTTCCAGATGTTCTAAGCTCAGGTGGAGTGCAGAGGAGATGGCGTCCTCTGTGGAGCGGTTAGGGCGATAAGCAAAAACAAAAACAATTATTGTGGCGTGTGCTGGTTCTAAGCTCTAAACATGGAGTTGGGTGAGTAAGAACCTCACTTGTCATGATAAAAAAATGATATAGAATAATTATATATGCTGATGTAACTCTGCTCTAAATGTATTTGTTGCATTAATACAATCCTTCCAATCGGAATACATGACCTTTGATGAGGCTACTGCCAGTCTTATTGCTTATTGGGCAAATGAGCTGAGGACATATGACAGTTTCTGTCAGCATGAAGCCAACATACTGTTTAGTTTGCCAAAACATGTCAACCATGTTGGCAGCACGGTGGCACAGGGGTTAGTGCATGTTCCTCACAATACGAAGGTCCTGAGTGGTCCTGAGTTCATTCCCGGGCTCAGGATCTTTCTGTGTGGAGTTTGCATGTTCTCCCCGTGACTGCGTGGGTTCCCTCCGGGTACATGCACCTGGGAATAGGTTGATTGGCAACACAATTTTGGCCCTAGTGTGTAAATGTGAGTGTGAATGTTGTCTGTCTATCTGTGTTGGCCATGTGATGAGGTGGCGACTTGTCCAGGGTGTAGCACCTTCCGCCCGAATGCAGCTGAGATAGGCTCCAGCAACCCCTGCGACTCCAAAAGGGACAAACGGTAGAAAATGGATGGATGGATGGATGGATATTAACCCTGTTAATATAAATCTAAGTGACACTATAATACAGATAAATCATGCAAATAATTTTTGTCTTTAGCTCACGTATGTGAGAGCTGGCAGTCCCATGTCGCTGCCATCTTTCTGCAACGAGGTACTGCGAACGCAAACTTTTAAACCTAAAGAAAATGAGGAGTTCTACATGTAAAGTAACAGTTGCTTCCTGGAACAGGACAGGCAAATAGAATTAAAACCGCAAATGGTTTTCAGTTTCAATTTTAAAAACTTAATAAGGCATTTAGAACAACATTTTTAAATAAAATATATTATTTTCTTGTTATGCCTAATAATCAACCTGGGTTCTTGGTTTTGTGTTATGTTTCTCTGTCATTTTCTACATATTCACCTTTCATATTGTGGTTGTTCTTCCTGTTTTTAGTTTGTCTTGCAGTGACTTTACCGCTGCTGCTGAGCTCTGATCTCCACCCCTGCTCTTGATGAGTGATCAGGAGACTTACCCGCCTCTAAACACTAATCAGAAGGATTTACTTGCCAGCTCAGCATCTTAGACAAGGCTGGCGCATTGTTGGATGTTCGTGGTGGTCCCCTTGTAGTGTTTTTGGCTTGCTTGGATTTTGCTACCCTGCGATGAGGTGGCGACTTGTCCAGGGTGTACCCCGCCTTCCGCCCGAATCCAGCTGAGATAGGCTCCAGCACCCCCCGCGACCCCGAAAGGAACAAGCGGTAGAACATGGATGAATGGATTTTGCTCGCCCATGATTTAACGCCACAGGTGCATCCTTATTTTTATACCTAATAAAAAGACCTTTCACTTGCATGTCCCCTGCTTTCACTGCATCTTGGGGTCCTGCCAATAATCAGCATGCATCACTGTAATACAACCTTGTTTTAACATTGACTAGAGCACAAAAAAGCTCACTGTAACTTTAGCGCTTAGTAAAACGATTTAAGGGACTGATAAGCACATTTCTGTAAAATGTGTTCAAGATTGGTCAAAGAGCGTGGTTACCATCAAGCCAAATGTATTAATGGATTAATTGCCTGTAAATTGATGACCATGTGTCTAAAGATTATACGATTTTAACGAGATATGTAATACATTTTAAATAATTGTGAGAATCAGAAAGCCACAAATTTCATTCGCAGACAAAACAAATTGAATGCTCGAGACTGTATTAGTAATGCACATTAAATTGAAAAAAGCCAAATAAGTCTGTAATATTAAGGTTAAAAACATCAAATGCAAGCAACACTGGAACATAATCTTTTAGACTTAGACTTAGACTTAGACTTCCTTTTTATTGTCATTCAAATTTGAACTTTACAGCACAGAAAATAATGACATTTCGTTACATAAACTCATGGTAGTGCAGGATAAAAAAGCAATAAGGTGCATATATAAATAAATAAATAAATACATATATATAAATATATATATAAACTAAATAAATATATATAAATAAATAAATAGATTACTGTACAGATAAATATATTGCACTTTTCCACATGCGTCCACGTTTATGGATGTATGTTATATTGTCTTTTATATTCCAGCGAGTTAATCCATTTTGGGGGGAGTTGAGGGGATAATTTAAGTATGATGCGTTCAAGAGTCTTACGGCTTGAGGGAAGAAGATGTTACAGAATCTGGAGGTTCTGCTTTGGAGGCTGCGGAACCTATTTCTAGAGTCCAGCAGTGAAAACAGTCTTTGGTGGGGGTGGGAGGAGTCTTTGCAGGTTTTCTGAGCCCTGGTCAGGCAGCGGCTTTTTGCGATTTCCTGGATAGGATAGGATTTTGTAAAATTTGCGCAATAACATACATAAACAATGGCATTTCCGAGTTAACCCCACAGTAGTTCTGGTTGTATTTGACCTTCAAGGTGTAAATATAATGATAAGCTGTGAATGACTACCAGCTGCTCTCGGCAGACCCCTGTGTGACTTGGCAGCCCTATTTAGGACCCCACTTCTCACCCCAACTGGGGAGTGGCCTAGACATGGTGGCCTAGAAATTGTCCAATCAATACACTCCTGGACAGGTCATCACATCTGTCGAGACATTCCACTCTGCGGTCAAAAAAAAACAACCAATTACATAAAACCAGCTTCATGGAATGTGAGAATCTTTCTGGAGTACACTGGCAACAGACCAGAGTGGAGGACAGCACCGGTTTCTGCTAAACCAGTGGTTCTTAACCTGGGTTCGATCGAACCCTAGGGATTCGGTGAGTCGGCCTCAGGGGTTCGGCGGAGCCTCCGCCGCAAAGGTCAAGACATACCCGACCCATCATGTAAATAAAAACTTCTCCCTATCGGCGTATTATGGATACCCCCAAACAATGTTCCCTCTAATTTACCATATGCGTTAGCAAACGCATAAACTCCTTGAGCATTCAGTGGAGCACATGTGAGCGACGTTAGACGTGCACATGCACTGTGGCCACACCAGCAGCACACCGGTCCCAAACCTGACTAAATAACAAGTTAAATGTTTTATTATTAAAATCAAATGACAGCAGTCAGTTCCATGAGATTATTTTCTAATATAAATATTTTGGCCCAATTAAAATGACAATAACAAAAAATATAGTTTTTTATGAGCTGTGTACTAGTATAGTATGTCTGGGTGGGGTTCCGGTTTTGGAAATAATTTGTACCCCTTCCAGATATTGCATATAGTTCCCCCTAAAACATTCACATGTTACACAATAAGATACAAACATGGGATCATGTGTACATTCCTGTAACTTTGTTTGTAAAATATATCTATTAGTATTTCTTTAATATAATAACATAATTTCATGGTTAATATTTATAAATTTAGATAAAATTAAAAACAAAAACATTTTATTGTTCACTAAAGAAGGGTTCGGTGAATGCGCATATGAAACTGGTGGGGTTCGGTACCTCCAACAAGGTTAAGAACCACTGTGCAGTGTTTCCCATAAACTGCCAAGATACCTGTGGCGGTGGGCCGTGTCTATGGGCGGGTCTATGGGCGTGGTCACCATGACATCATCGAGTAATTTGCATAATTGACTACAATGATTTGATTTTTTTCTAAAAAGGCTCAAAAAATGTATACTTACTAATTAATAATAACAGTTTTGTTTTAAACGTCCATCCATCCATCCATCCATCCATTTTACAATATAATTACAACACTTTATGTACATATTTATATACAGATTTGAACAATAAGTTATTCACTGAAATATATTTATTAATTGTGGTTCTTACAAAAAATATATCTTATAAAATATAAAAGCTAAAACGTCTCAAAGCTCTGCCCCTTTAATTTTAGTGCATACTAAATAATTTAACTTTAGCCTACTACTACAACCATATTATTTACCAGCAACATAAAGTGAAACAGAGGCAGAGGTGTCCTGCCACAGTCAGTAACAAATAAACAGAAAACAGTAGTGGTGGTAGATAGACACAGAGCTTCATCAAACATCTGATCCACTGAACAAAGAGCTCCAAAAATCTTGAACTTTAGACTGCCATCAGTTTTACTCCCTACACTTAACCATGTGTTTCCTACTGCCTGCCGACTTTGCACCCTTTGTTATATACACATGTTGTTTTTCTAATATAAATACATTTAATAAAGTCAAATACAAATAAGGCAACAAGAGAAGTATCCTACACTTCTCTTTTGTAAAGTAAATCTGAACAGCCGATATGGGCATCTACATCAACTATATGATTTGCCTGAGAAGCTGGAGAGGACAAAAAAAAAAAAAAAAAAATTTAATTAAAAACTTTTTTTTTTTTTTTAATTCGTGGCGGACGTAATTCTTTCGTGGCGGGCCGCCACAAATAAATGAATGTGTGGGAAACCCTGCTGTGCTAAACTAAGGCAATATACATTGCTGCCCCAAATCAGACCAGACTCCTAAATGAGGGATCTCTGAAAGAGGACGGAATGGGCTACACTTTCTTCTAGAACGGATATGGCCAGCACTTGCATGGTGCAGGGTTGGCAGTGAATAACGTCCTCCTGCCAAATTTGCCTGAAACACCTTTTAGCATCAGTGAGAGGTTAATGAGTCTTTGTATACCCCTAGCAAATAAGCACTTTGCCACTGTTCTCAGCCTGTATGCTCCAACCCTACCATCTGAAAATGAAGTCAAAGACTGTTTTCATCCATCCTTGGGTGAACCACAGATCGTGCTTCAGGTGTGCTTGGTGGACACGGTGTTGGCCAGGCCTCTGCAAATAGCATGAGACTCCTCATTCTCTGTGCTGTTCATGACCTGTGCGGAACCATCTCACTGTTCCAGCAGAGGGACAAGTACAAAACATACTGGATTTATCCTCGCTCCTTGCACTGGCACTCGATAGACTGCATCAGAGTGAGACACAATGACATCAGCGGAGTTCTCATCACCCGTGCCATGAATGGAGCAGAATGCAAGTCAGACCACCACATGGTTGTTGCCATGCTCCACATATTGTGCGCCCACCGCTGTGACTGCGCAGATCTAACAAAAGGTGCTTGCACTGGACTCGGCTTCAAAATCCAGAGGTTATGGACAAGTTCCACCGCAGCCTCAAGACATGGATCTCGAATAGCTCCTTACTATATGAGGCTGCAGCCCAAACTATTGTCACCAAATGCAAAAAGCACCAAGAGTGGTTTGAGGATATTGCCGGCAAGATCAGGGCTCTGTTGTAAAGCATGCATGCAGGGTGACTCTGAACAACCCTTCTTCCACCTTCCTGAGAAAGCCGTGTTAGGCCCACTGAAGACATGTGGGGAGGACCATTCATACCCTAAAAAGTTAGTGTTGGAAACAAAAGGCTCAAAAATCACAAATGTTTGCAGATAAAATGACACACATAATTTATTTAACATCATAAAAAAACATGTATTGCCCTAATAATTGCCTTTAAAAAACAGCTGATGGTCTTACTCTCCGAAAGGACCCGAGCCAGATTCTTAAAAGGTGGGCTGATTGCTTTGACAATCTCCACAACCAGTACATTTCTGTAGATGACACCATTTTGGAAGAAATGCCTAAACACCAACTGCAGCCGTATAGAGGCCATGATCACCCAAAGCCATGTGGCTGCCCCGCACAGTATTGTATGGCCAACTACACTGCGGACGGTGGCAGGTGGGTCATTGAATATCAGCTGAAGACAGCCATGAGAAAATTTAATTGTATTTATTTATTTTTTCCAAGATGGCGCCACTGTAGTGGCTGCTGTTGGCTCTTGCGTCATCTTTTTGTGTTCCTGATGTTTCCCTCTTGTTTCCATGTGTTTTTTTTTTTTTGCCTTTTGGTTTGGGACCCTTTGGGACTGTGTGACAAGGGGTGGCACTTTCGTGACTCATGCTGTGCTTTTTTGTGAACTTCTGGATCTGCCTCCCGGGAGCCTTTTGGCCATGGAGACCAGCTCCTGGGTCTCTGCCACACCAGAGTCCATTTGGAAAGACTGGAGGAGATGTGGATGAAGAGACAGGGCTGCGGAGCTGGCGCTGAGCGCCGGGACTGACAAGCTTCACAGTGTCTTGGCTGAATGAGCAGGTATCGGACACCTCGGTCTCCTTGGACAAATCCTCGCTCATCCAGGCGGACTGGACACTGGCCGAGAGTTGGTGAGCGGCCGAGTGTGGAGTCTGCTCTCTTGGTTGCTTTGTTGGGTCTGCTCCTGTCTCTGGCCATGCTCCCCCCACCCCAGCAGACAATGGCATGGAACAACGCAGAGGCTACCACAGTGTATATGTTTTTTTTTTTTGTTTGTTTTACTTTTGTGGCTGTGTGTAGAAGTGGCTGGTTGCATCAGCTGTGCTCCTTTAATGTCTTTAATGTTCTTTGTGTTCTTTGATGTTTCCCTCTTACACACATGTTTATGTGTGCTATGGCTATGAGTTTTTTTGTCTATGGCCTTAGTCTGGACCCCCTCTCCAGGGGCCCAGGCTTAGACTGAATATGTTTTTTTCTCACCCTTCAGTGTTTACCTGTTTCTAGGGATGATGTTCGTTAAGAAATTATCAATTTCGATGCCATTATCGAATCCTCTTATCGAACCGATTCGTTTTCGAATCTCTTATCAAAACCAGATAGGTTGTTGTGTGTGCATCTTGTGTGTGCACTGAGTTCCAAAAGCCGTAGATGTTATTTGAATGGGCCGGCACGCTGTTTATATGGAGAAAAGGCGGACGTGACGGAGGACAGCATGCGGCCGTTAAAGGGTGAAGGTTTCAGGTGAAAGAGGACGCTAAAGGCACGCCCCCAGTGAGCATATAGTGCTGCTAAGTGCGTTGTAAATAAAAAAAATTGCCGACAAACACATCACCAACATGGACGAGGTGCCGCTAACTTTCGACATCCCGGTGAAGCACACTGTGGAGAAGAAGGGGACCAGCACAATAGCGAATCGATACGCACAACGGGGCAAGAGAAGTCGACTTTTACTGTTGTGCTAGCTTGCTATGGTAATGGACAGAAACTGCCACCTATGGTGATTTTCAAGAGGAAGACGCTGCCGAAATAAAAGTTTCCACCTGGAGTCATCATTAAGGCATGACGAAGGAACTCCAACCGCTGGACATGGGTGTAAACAGTAAACAGGACGTTTAAAGTGAAGTTGTGAGTGTCATGGCAGCGATGGATGACAGACAAACACAGCTTCACGAAAACTGGGAGGCAGCGTCGGGTGAGTTACGCCACAATTTGTGAATGGATCGTGGATGCTTGAGCTAACGTGTCTGCTTGCAGTGTTATTCGAGCTTTCCTAAAGGTTGGCATCTTTTCCGAGGAGCCCCACGGCAATGAGACTGACTTTGAATATGACTAGAGGGAATCTGGTGTGTTTGATGGAGAACTTGCCTAGCTGTTCATTTCGGACACAGAAGATAAGGACTTTGATGGATTTGTGGATGAGGATTGATCAAAAAATAATGTGAGTACTGTCACGACTTGGTCTCTGGCGTGGTTTGTTCTCCCGTGAGGCAAATGAATTGGACCGGACATGGCGTGCAGTTGAGGACATGTTTAATATTTAAACTCAAAAAAGCTCAAAAAAGGTATAAACAAAAAGCGCTCACAGCGGAGGTAAAAACTTGACTATGAAAACAAAAGGCGCGCACAAAGGCGGAAGTACAAAACTTGGCTATAAACACAAAACTTGCACAAAGGCAGAAACTATGAACAATGAAACAAAAACACTAACTGGCGAATTAATAAACAAAAACTTACTTAGCATGGAAAGATCAGCATAGACTATGGAAGCATGGGTAAAAGTTATCAAGTGAAGAGAAGGTGATGTTGCCAGGAAGACAGCCTGGCAACTGGGAGCTTAAATAGTGACATGATTAGTGACAGCAGGTGCGTGACTCAAAATGTGAAAACGTGAGAAAGGTGCGTGACATAAGGATGTGAACCAGGTGAAACTAATGGTTACTATGGTGAAAAAGCACGGGAGTGAAAACAAGAACTAAAAAGTGTCCAAAAACCAAGCAAAACATGGCCAAACAAACACATGATCAACACAGACATGACAGAGCCCCCCCCTTACGGACAGATCCCAGATGTCCCAACACAAAAAAATGAACAAGAGTCATGGGAGGGCGGGAGGGGGACATGGCGGTGGGTCGCCAGACCACGTGTCGCCGAATCCACCGGGGCAGGATCAGGTGGCGGCGACGCATAGACCGCCGCTGTACCTGACGAGGTAGGCGACCCGGGAAGGGCCACATCCATGGCCGACGAGGAAGTCAGTGTACCTGGCGTGGCGGACGCCCAAGGAATGGCCACATCTTTGGCCGACGAGGAGGTGGGGGCTCTGTCGTCGTCGTGGCAGGCGGCGAAGCTTGGCGTGATGGGTCGTGGCGTGGCGTGGCGTGGCACGTTGTGCGGCGAAGCTTGGCGTGGCGCGTCTTGGCGTGGCGAAGCTTGGCGTGGCCATGGTTGGTCTTGGTCTTGGCATGGTTGGTCTTGGTCTTGGCATGGTTGGTCTTGGTCTTGGTCACTTGGAGGGTCTTGGTCTTGGCATGGCTGGTCTTGGTCTTGGCATGGTTGTTCTTGGTCTTGGCATGGTTGGTCTTGGTCACTTGGAGGGTCTTGGTCACTTGGAGGATCTTGGTCACTTGGAGGGTCTTGGTCTTGGCATGGCGGTTCTTGGTCTTGGCTTTTGGTCTTGGCTTGAGGTGTCTTGATCTTGGTATGGGGGGTCTTGGCGGCGTGGGGCTGCCACGGGCGGCACTTGGCGGCGTGGGGCTGCCACGGGCGGCACTTGGCGGTGTGGGGAAGCCACGGGGGGAACTTGGCGGCGTGGGGAAGCCACGGGCGGCACTTGGCGTTATGGGGCAGCCACGGGCGGCACTTGGCGTCGTGGGGCAGCCACGGGCGGCACTTGGCGTCGTGGAGCAGGTACCGGAGCTTGCCGTGGAACTTGGCGTGGTGGAACTTGACGTGGTGCAGGGGGAGGTGGCCAAGCTGGGGGTTGCGGCCTGGCAGGTTGAAAGACTGGTGGTGGTGGCCGAACCGGAAGTTGCGACTTAGCCGGCCGAAAGACCGGTGGTGGCGGCCGGACCGGAGGCTGTGGCTTGGCAGAACGAAAGACTGGTGGTGGTGGCCGGACCGGAAGTTGCGGCTTGGCATGGCGATGCTGAGCCACCCTACCTGAATAATTCCCAGCCCTAGCCCCCCCCTCAAGGAGCGGATACCAGACGCGCTTCCTGCGGTCTGGAACCGTTTCTCTGGGTGGGTGGAGGGTGGTCAGGAGGGGGGCTGAATCCTCCCTTTCAAACTGTCCAAAAAGTATTTTTTCTACCTGGGATTGAGTGGGTGAAAAAAAAAAAATTGTGTGCTTGGGCGTGGCTTAAATCCTGGGGGGCGGGGCATGAAATTCAGAAGACTGTGACTGATATGCTCTAATGTCCAAAATCATGCTCTGATAATGTTTGATCATAGAAAAAGAGTCCTATGTTCAGGGCGGGTGATCAAAAGTAAAAGAGTTCAGAGAAAAAAAATCTTGAGCTGTGATGTCGTCCTCTGGTGATGGCGTGACGTCACCCTGGAGCAGCGGGGCTGGCAGCAGCCTGCTTCCGCCCGGAGGGGGAGGAGCTTGCGGGATCGCCGCGTGCTGTCCGCTCACCTTCCCTGACGTCCTCGGTCTGGAGCGGCGCTTCCGGGACAGGGATGACGCGCCAATTTCCCCGGGCCAAACGCAGCTGATTGGCACCAGTTTGCCGGTCGGACCCCACATGAGATCCTTGCGCTCCATGGGGGAATAGCGAAGCGTCTCGGCTTCCATGGCGCGCAGGACCTCCCACGTTCCTGCGTCCAATCTTGCGGAGAACTTTTTTGCTGGCAACATCTGTCACGACTTGGTCTCTGGCGTGGTTTGTTCTCCCGTGAGGCAAATGATTTGGACCGGACATGGCGTGCAGGTGAGGACATGTTTAATATTTAAACTCAAAAAAGGTATAAACAAAAAGCGCTCACAGCGGAGGTAAAAACTTGACTATGAAAAAAAAAGGCGCGCACAAAGGCGGAAGTACAAAACTTGGCTATAAACACAAAACTTGCACAAAGGCAGAAACTATGAACAATGAAACAAAAACACTAACTGGGGCATCAATAAACAAAAACTTACTTGGCATGGAAAGATCAGCATGGACTATGGAAGCATGGGTAAAAGTTATCAAGTGAAGAGAAGGTGATGTTGCCAGGAAGATAGCCTGGCAACTGGGAGCTTAAATAGTGACATGATTAGTGACAGCAGGTGCGTGACTCAAAATGTGAAAACGTGAGACAGGTGCGTGACATGAGGATGTGAACCAGGTGAAACTAATGGTTACTATGGTGACAAAGCAAGGGAGTGAAAACAAGAACTAAAAAGTGTCCAAAAACCAAGCAAAACATGGCCAAACAAACACATGATCAACACAGACATGACAAGTACATTGATAAATACTTCAATAAAGTACATCCAAACTCAGCTTTGCTCCTGCTGCCTTTTTAAAACAGCGTCCATGCATGCTAGCGTATGTTTTAAGCTAGCGTATGTTTTAAGCTAGCATATGTTTAACGATGCCTGCGCCCAAAAATATGCTGCGCCTTATTTATGCGTTGAATACAGAAATAGCACCCATAACTGACACGGCGACTTTTAATACGGTGCGCCCTATGGTCGCGAAAATACGGTATAGTGGCTTTGATAACGGGAACCGGTTCTCAAAAAGGGATTTGAATCAATGGATTTGGTTCTTTTCTTATCGAAGCATCGGGAGAACCGGTTTTCAAACATCATCCTTACCTGTTTCACACCTTTTATGTAAGGGCCGCAGGAAGTTGGCAGTCCCGTCAGCGATCCTGTTCTGTCTCCCTGTAACATTTGTCTGCTCTTCAAAGGGATTGTGCTGAAAATCTTAATTTCCCCTCAGGGATTATTTAAGTATTTCTGATTCTGGTAACATCAGGCTTGAGGACCTTAGGGTAATCACTGCTGACATTGCTTTTTTGACGGGACTCACTAGCTGGAAAAGGAGTGCACTACCAGACAGGAACAGCACTGTATCAGGAAAAACACAACCACAGATGCCAGGACCACCACCACAACAACCTATATATGTCCAACCTGCAATAAAGTATGCGGTTCCAGTGTTGGACTCTAATGTCATCATTGTCCATAGTTAAAGTCATAAGTGTTACACTCGGGTTGCATGACGGCGATTACTGGCATGTTCCCAAGATGCAGAAGACCGAGGAGGCAATGTGCAGGTAAATAACTATTTAATGTAATGATAAAGACACACTAAAGACAAGTATAGTTTAGAAGGGCACTGAAGTATAGGGAAAGCTATGCAAAAACTAAACTAAACCTCACAGGTTACAAAACAATAAAACAGAATGCTGGAACACAGCAAAACTCACGGCAGGAGGAAAGAGTGTCCACATGAATGACTATTCATTCTAAACAAAGTCCCGACAAAGAATGGTAGCGCTCACTCAACTTAAATAGAACTGATTGCTACCAGAAAGAAGGTGCGTGGATCAGTGCTGAGAGAAAGACGTGTGAAGCGGTCACGAAAAAAGAAGAGCGCAGGACAGGAACTCAACACCAAACACAGGGGAACACCAACAAAAAAGTACGGCCTGGTGTAACCAGCCGTGACAATAAGTGGACGACATAATTGGATTCCATGGATAACCAATAGAAATGTAAAAGAAACCTTATACTTGCTCATGCAATTATTTTAGTCCTGCTTCCTCGAGCCAACACGTCAGATATTATCATCCAACTGTTTCTTACTGTATCAATGTACTGAAGTTCAAATGACAAAAAAGGTATACTGCTTTTTGGAGGTGACCTTTAAAGACGCGTCTAAGCCCATTGCAGACTGCTGTAATGCTCGGAGCAGAAAGCAGCAGTTTGACATTTTAGGACATACAATCACTTCATTTCATATTGGAAGATTGATCACACTTTGGTGATTGTGTTCGAAACTGTGCCAGATGTTAGCTCGGAAAAGATACTGAAATCATAAGTTAATATCCGTAAATGATACCATCCATTACGTAACCTTACTTAAAATATAGCAATACTTTAAAAGAAGCAGTTTGCAACATAGTAGCCAACCATGCAGTGTTTATACTGAAAGAGAAATGAAAATGTTGAACTAGTAAGAGTAAGTGATACATAATTGACCTTGATATCACATCACTTGTTGAAAAAAGTGTTAAAATGTATCACTGTAATGAATGGATACAAAATTGAATTTTTTTCACCCATTCGACCTTGACGACAGAAACAATGTATTGTTATCGGGCCCCAATCTTTACTGTGCAGGCCAATTCTCAATCCTATTCTCAAGCCAGTGTTGTTTTCTTTTCTATTCTTTGTTCCCTTTTCCAGCAGCTTCTCTCCCTGGAGAAAACCGGCGAACAACACACCCACTGTCGTTGTTTGCGCGTGGGGAAGCTGTTGATGGTGCTGGTGTGTGTTATAGTAGGTTACTGTTTATATGTGTTATATGTTAAGATCGTGTGTGTGACTTTTTATTTTGTCTTCTTTGGCGGATAACTACACGCCATTTTAATATTTGTACCAAAATACTGGCTCTTCAGTGTAAGGGGAATGCAATACATTTTGATTTACACTCTGTACTAATCACTAAGAGTGTGAAGGTGAGAGAATGTGTAAGCATGACATCACATTTGACATTAAATTAGCCAACATGAAAAATATAGCACTAGAAACATTGAGATTGCATTCTTAAACGTGAGGAAAAAAACATATGGCCAGTTCCACTAAAGTGTTAAATATTATGTGCAAACCATACAATTGCGTGTATTACTTATGCGTGGGTTGCAGGTGATCCACTACAGTGTGTACAATTGACAATTAGTACAAATTAGTGCAGACCGTACTATTTAAATGACGATTTTGAGGGTACTAAACCAGCTGTCACCATGGAGCCAATCATTTCCCTCTACATTCATGTTATCATGCTGTCCAACTTCTGGTGTTTTTGCAAAGTCTTTGAAGATGCAGCACACATATGTAATCGGGTCCAACCTTTCTTCGATATAGAATCGCAATTTGGACAGCAGAACCTAGCAATAACTGAAATGGTGCACTGGAATGACCAACAGGCAAAAAAAGTGCATGTGCTGGTGCTTTTAGACTTGACAGCATCATTTGACCTGTTGATCACAATATTTTAATATCTTGTGTAGGTCTTAAAGGTACTGTGCTAAAGTGGTTCTAATCTTATCTGACAGAAAGATCTTTTACTGTCAACCTTGGACATTTTTCCCCTACAAAGGTCCCGTTAGCTTGTTGGGGTGCCTCAACAATCAATTCTGGGCCCATTTTACATGTTGCCACTGGGATACATTTTTAGAAACACAAAATCCCCTTTCATTTTTTTGCAGATGATGTCCAGATCTATTTACCTTTTAATTCCAAAACCGACTTGCCTGAAGCACTACTTCAGTGTTTACAAGAAGTAAAAGACTGATGTCCAATAATTCAAATGACTTATCTCTTTTCTGGCCATGGTCCACTACTGTCAAAGTTTTTTGGTGACGAACCCCAAGATGCAGAGACGGCAGGCATTGAACGGGAAAACATGATATAATTAAACACTATAGCAAAAACAAACAAAAGGGAACAAACAAAAGGCACGCACAAGGCGGAGAACAAACTAGGCTATGAACTAAAATAGCACAAAGGCTAACTGTGGACAAGAAACAAAAACACTTACTGTGACACGAATAAACAAAACTCACGAGGCAAGAAACGAGCAGGATGAACTATGATAGGAACAGAGTGGACAGAAGTAGACAGAGCTACAACAACAAGTATAAATGACAATAATCCAGCCGTGACTGGAGGGCAGGACAGGTTTAAATAGTAGCTGGCTGATTGGCACCAGGTGTGGCCACGTGCCAATCAGCCACAGCTGAGGGGAAAAAGCACTCAGGGAGATAATCAGGAAATAACCAAAATAAGAGTGCTGACAGGAACTAAAAACAGGAAACCAAGACAAACGCAGAGGAAAACTAAAACTTGACCAAACTGTCAGGGACAACCCTGACAGTAGCCCCCCTTCCCATAACGGATACCAGACGTATCAGAAAATCCCCCCCACCCAAAAAAAAAACAGTCCAAAGTCAAGGGAGGGTGGAGGGAGGACAAGGAGGTGGGTCGCCAGGCCAAGTGTCCCCGCAACCAGCGGGAAAGAGTCAGGTGGCGACGGCGTGTTGAACGCCGCCGCAATTGGCGAGGCGGCTCGACCGCCGGCGTGGGAGGACCCACCGGAGACGATGGTGGCGGCGCCCTCTGCTGGCCCACTGGAAACAATGGTGGCGGCGCCCTCTGCTGCTGGCCCACCGGAGTGCATGGTGGCGGCGCCCTCTGCTGCTGGCCCACCGGAGTGCATGGTGGCGGCGCCCTCTGCTGCTGGCCCACCGGAGTGCATGGTGGCTGCGCCCTCTGCTGCTGGCCCACCGGAGTGTATGGTGGCGGCGCCCTCTGCTGCTGGCCCCCCGGAGTGCATGGTGGTGGCGCCCTCTGCTGCTGGCCCACCGGAGTGCATGGTGGTGGCGCCCTCTGCTGCTGGCCCACCGGAGTGCATGGTGGTGACGCCCTCTGCTGCTGGCCCACCGGAGTGTATGGTGGTGGCGCCCTCTGCTGCTGGCCCACCGGAGTGCGTGGTGGCGCCCTCTGCTGCTGGCCCACCGGAGTGCGTGGTGGCGCCCTCTGCTGCTGGCCCACCGGAGTGTGTGGTGGCGCCCTCTGCTGGTCCACCGGAGAGGGTGGTTTAGACCCCTGCTGGTCCACCGGAGAGGGTGGTGGAGACCCCTGCTGGCCCACCGGAGAGGGTGGCGGAGACCCCTGCTGGCCCACTGGAGAGGGTGGTGGAGACCCCTGCTGGCCCACTGGAGAGCATGGTGGCGTCTGCTGGTCCACCGGAGAGGATGGCGCCGTCTGTTGCAGACCCCTCAGAGATGATGGCGCCATCTCTTGCAGACCCACTGGGGTGAGGATAGATAGACGTCCCCAGATAGGCCCACAGACGACAGGGGTGGGTGGGAGAGGGCTTGAAAAGCGGCCAAATTTTTCTTTATTTTAGCCATTAGTTCTAAAACTTTGTTAAGCCTCTCCGCCATGGACATCTCTGCGAGGTTCATGTTAGGCTGGATTATTCTGTCAAAGTTTTTTGGTGACGAACCCCAAGATGCAGAGACGGCAGGCATTGAACGGGAAAACATGATATCACTATAGCAAAAACAAACAAAAGGGAACAAACAATAGGCGCGCACAAGGCGGAGAACAAACTAGGCTATGAACTAAAATACCACAAAGGCTAACTGTGGACAAGAAACAAAAACATTTACTGTGACACGAATAAACAAAACTCACGTGGCAAGAAACGAGCAGGATGAACTATGATAGGAACAGAGTGGGCAGAAGTAGACAGAGCTACAACAACAAGTATAAATGACAATAATCCAGCCGTGACTGGAGGGCAGGACAGGTTTAAATAGCAGCTGGCTGATTGGCACCAGGTGTGGCCACGTGCCAATCAGCCACAGCTGAGGGGACAAAGCACTCAGGGAGATAATCAGGAAATAACCAAAATAAGAGTGCTGACAGGAACTAAAAACAGGAAACCAAGACAAACGCAGAGGAAAACTAAAACTTGACCAAACTGTCAGGGACAACCCTGACAACTACAGTCCGACTGCCGCCCTTATGCAAAACGCCCTGGTGTTTTTATTGTTAACTCTTTAAACTTGACAAGCAAATAAATCCAGTGGTAAAAACTGCCTTCTTCCAGCTTAGACTACTTCAGAAGTTAACATCTTTCCTGCCATTTCAGAGCTTTCAATCGATCACAACTGGACTGTTAGGTTTGTCTTAGAAGACGTTTCGCCTCTCATCTTAGATTGGTCAGATCTAGTCTTAGACTTAGATTTCTCAGATCTAGTCTAGCGGTTGGTGCCAAAACCCCAAATATTTATACTCCAAAACCAGGAGGGTGTGCCTGGGCAATGATGGTTTCGCCCTATCATAGTGAGTAAAAAACAACTGTTTTGATGCAAATGAGCAATCCCGCTGTCAAAGCCAACGACAGTCATTGATGTGTAATTTCCCCTCGTTCGTATTGAGATCGCTGTGGATCGACTACTACCAGTCCAAAATAGTCGGAATTCCCCCACGTAAGCATTCCGTTCAGTTGTACACAAATGGCATTCTGGTCATCTCTTGTGACCAGATTGTTTGTATCTCCTGTTATTTGTTTGAGACAAAATTGCAGTATCTTTTAGGAATGGTTGAAAGGACAGTGTTGTATTTGGGACACAGGTGGTGTTGCAGGCCACCTCTGTTCAGGGATAGATTTCAACCTTGACACAGATGGCTTCTCTCACTTCTGTGACCAGAATGCCATTCGTGCCATTTGTTTACAACTGAATAGAACGCTTACGTGGGGGATTCCGACTATTTTGGACCGGTAGTAGTCGATTTACAGCGATCGTTCTGCCACACAATACCTCAATGCTACCGAGGGGAAATTACACTTCAACGACTGTCGTTTGTTTTGACAGTAGGATTGCTAGATGGCCCCTAAAACATTTGTTTTTCTCACTGCAACAGGGCGAAACCATCCTTGCCCAGGCACACCCTCCTGGTTTTGGAGTGTAAATATTTGGGGTTTTGGCACGGTAAGATCTAGACTAGATCTTACCAATCTAAGTTTATGAGGACAAACTGATGGAGCCTACCAGGATGGGAGGCGAAACATCTTCTAAGACAAACCAAACAGTCCAGTTGGGCTCGATTGAATACCCTGAGATGACAAAGACCTGGATAAATGAGACCATTCATAGACAGCTTACTTGCCCATAAACCAGTTAGGAACAGTCGTGCATGCACTAATAACATCCTGCTTGGACTACTCTAGCTCTCTATACTTTGGCAGTAATCAGTCTTCCATTCGCCGCTTACAACTGGTCCAAAACGCAGCTGCACACCTGTTCACAAGAACGAGGAAACATGACCACATTACCCCTGTACTGGTTTCGCTCCACTGGCTGCCTGTTGTTTTTAAAATTCAGGTCAAAATGTTTTTGTTTTTGAATCTCTCCATGGGCTGGCTCCACCATATATATCTGACCTACTTATTCTGCATACGCTGGTCAGAGCTCTAAAGTCATCTGACCAGTGCTTTTTAGAATGCCCCAAGACTGAAGACTAGAGGAGACAGGGCTTTTGCTGTAGCAGACCCTGAACTCTGGAATGCTCTCCCTCTGAATCTCAGAGTGGCAACATCTCTCGATACTTTTAAATCTTCTTTAAAAACACACTCATTTGCGCTGGTGTTAGCACAAGTTGAGCTGGACTTATTTATGGGCATTTTCATGTTTTTCTTTTTATCCATGTTTAACTGTGTTTTATATATGGAAAGTTCTGTACTTATTGCAAGTTTGATTATTTTTAATATTTTACCTTTGCACTATTTTTATGCATTTTAACCGTGTTTTATATATAGAATGTTCTGTTCTGTACAACTGTGATTTTGAATATTATTATTATTATTATTATTTTTAATCTTTTACCTTTCTATTTTAATCCATACAGCACTTTGGGGCAGTAGTCTGTTTTTTAAAATGGTGCTATATAAATAAATCTACCTTGTCCTTGACCAATTTGGAATATTTTTATCTATTTAGGAGATATATCAATACTATATCTTTTGCAGCTATATGAAAAAGGATCAACATAAAAAAAGCCAGCAGAAATCGATTGTGTTCATTTGTCTTCAAATCATCTCGTCAGTCATTCATTAGCTCAAAGATGGATTTGCTGGGCAGATAATGTATCTAATAATATGTTCCAAACAATCAGGTAAATTATTTTTTATAAAGAAAAAGAAACATTGAATTTAGCCCTAAAATTACCCCAAAACAAACAGAGCAAGGCATTGTGGGTAAACGGTGGCAGCTATTTTAACAGTTCCAATGCATTCGGGGGAAAGAACATCACTTAAAATAGCATTGTATTTATATGCCTTTAAATACAAGTCATATAAAACGTTACCATATTTTTCGGATTAAAAGGCACACTGCCGATGAGCGGGTCTATTCAGATATTTTTTCATACAAAAGGTGCACCGGATTATAAGGTGCATTAAAGGGGTCATATTATGATTTTTTTCTAAATGTAAAACACTATCTTGTGGTCTACATAACATGTAATGGTGGTTCTTTGGTTAAAATGTTGCATAGATTATGTCTCACAGATCATCTTCAAGCCGCTTTCTGACAGTCACTTCATGATGCGCTGTTTTGTGGGCGGTCTTATTTACGTGGCTTATCTTCGACAGCGTCTTCTCCCTGTCATCTTTGTTGTAGCGGTGTAGCGTGCAAGGACGGGGGTGGAAGAAGTGTCAAAAGATGGAGCTAACTGTTTTAATGACATTCAGACTTTATTTAAATGAATAACGGAGCAGCATCTCCTCATCCTTGGCTCAGCAGTGCAACATCAAAGCTTGAAATGTGCCCCGTGAAAAAACGTCCGACTGGAACCCTCTAATAACTAAAGTTCCGTGGGTGGATTATGTAAACCCACTACAGTTTTTAGCGCATTGATAGCTCGTCTACTGACAGATATAAGTAAGAACTTTACACTACTTTATATTAGATATGGCAACAGCGGAAGATGAATGCCACATAAGAAGGTAGAGAAAAAGAAGACGCTTGTGACTATGGTATCGCCACGAACTACAATGGCAGAAGCGCGCGCATTTTCAGTACTTATGCAGATCCCAAATACACATCAGCAGGTATAGAAGGTAAGAAAAGTTGGTTTTGCATAATATTGCAAAACAAAACGCCAGATAATATGTCTTCTTATAGGTGCCATTTTGAGGTCCTTATACACACACCATAATAATACTTGTATGTTTAATGCGCCGACAATCCATCAAGCAGTGCGGCTTCGTAGCTTACCAAAGTCGTACTAAAAACATTTTGACAGATTCTTGAGCGCCGTGTGTAATGTTCTATATTCTTAATGGAACATTTAAAGTTTTGGTGTTGTTTACTGCCATCATAGTGCAGTCTACACGTATCTCTTATGTGTGACTGCCATCTACATCTAAAAAAAAAACAAAATACACCTACTACTTTGCATTGATGGGATTTTCCCGCAAATTCCCTTTAAGGACATTCTTATTTAGAGTTTCTTCATTTGTTCTATTCTCTCAAAAGCAACATTGCTGCTTGCAAATGTATCACTGTGTCCCACCCTAACAGTATACTGTATAATGCAGCACATCAGGAGAAGTCAAAGTGCTGAGTCTCAGAAACCTGCTTTGCCTTTTCTGCTTACGATTACACTTTATCTACACGCAATATTTGCCCAGGATACAGGCCTTCAACTTGCAGACAAGAGGAACGCTGTCCCACACTGCTTGATTTTTGTTGGATGGATGCTTGATTAAAATCACTCACCTAGAAACGTTATAAAAAACTATAACGTTGTCTCTAATGATGAATGAGAGTCATGCAAATAAGGACTGCGGGATATGCAAATCACTCTGTCTTGAGTTTGCCGTGAGGTCCTCAGTCAGATATCACATTGGAAGACGCTTCACGTGTTGGATGCAGTAAAGAGGACTTCATATAAAAAGGCTTCTCGGGGGGGTTGGTGCTCATGCATACATGTTTCAGTGGGAATTAACTCGCCAACTGGAGCAGGCAGTTCTCGGAAAAGAGAATTACACCTCGGAATGACACGAGAGCTTTTGAGAAGAATGCTGTTTTAATTTCAAGTAGTAAGCTCTTTAGGGCCTTATGCGCCATTTGGTGCTAAATGAGCATTCATAAGTACATTTAAGAATGCCTCAAATAGCATCATGTCCAAGTTGCCTGGAGATATGGAAATGAGAATGGATGGGTTTTAGGAATGTCAAATCAACTTCAGAGCACACTAGGGTTGTACGGTATACTGGTATTAGTATAGTACCGCGATACTAATGAATCATTTTCGGTACAATACCGTCTCTGAAACGTACCGGTCCCGCACCCCCCCGCCCATCCTAAAAAACAATCTGTTATATATACCTGTATATATATATATATATATATTTTTTTTTAACACATTTACATAGTCATTGGGTCCTATTGTTCAGTCTCACAAGACTATTGGATTGTACATTTGTTTATAAGTCACACCTTCTAGCCATGAACTCACACAACCTCTCAAGGTTTCCTTCAAACAACATCTATTTGTTTAATTGGACTGGATTCATCAGATTCATGTAAGTAAAATGTCTTCTATATATTTTTTGGTTGTTATTACAATGTCTAGAGCATGTACATATGTAGTTATTGTGGAACAGATGCATTTAAATTTCATTTAGAGCTTGTTATATAATTGTTGCAATTATACAACACTGGGTGAATGTGGTAGTCAAAATAGCTGGCTTGTTACAGTGGGCTCAAACAGGTTGTATTCCCTCCACTACATCACTGCCTGAAATATTTTCTCTATAAATGGATAGTATACATTCTACCCTTGTGTTGTGTTCTGGTGACTGATTTAAAAGTTTTATCTCTAAAAAATGTAGTTAATTGATCAGCCTGACCTAAAATTCCACGACTTTGTCCAAGGATATCAACAGACAATTCAGTTCTGGGGAAAGGAATGTTCCTGAATGTGTGGATGTAATGGTGGTATGCATGTTTTCGTTTTAGTATGATAATTAGAGCCATTAATCCATTTACATTTACATTGATGGAATTTTGACACTTTTGTCCAAAGCGACTTACCAGGCAGACACTAAGTCTACCCTGAGCACTTGGTCCACCACCTGTTGCTGATGTGATGCCACGCAACAGATTCCAATCCCTGTTGACGTCATTACATTTTGTAAAGAACATGACAGTATCTGAGACGGAAAAGAAAGACAAACTATGGAAACTCAGACTCTGGCTTGATTCATTCAGAGAGAAATGCCTGCAGGTGGTACCAGAAGAGCACAACTCTGTGGATGAGATGATGATGCTGCAGACACTGCAATACAGGATACACCAACACACAATGCAGAAAGTGTGATGTTCGCCTTTGTTTTACAGACGACAGGGACTGTTTTTAGGACTTTCACCACCAATGAAAGTCTTCATGACCAATGTCATGAAAAGAAAAAAAGAGGGGGAAAAAGCATTTTTTAAGAGTTTTATCTTGTTTCATATTTTTTATATTTGTAATAGATGACTTCATAAAAAATATAACTAATGTGTGATTATTATTAATGGTATATACCAGGGGTCGGCAACCCACGGCTCCGGAGCCGCATGCGGCTCTTTGACCACTTTGATGCGGCTCAGCTACATACATGCCGACGCCCCCGATTTCCCCAGGAGACTTATGGATCTCAGTGTCTCTCATAGATAACTCCCAGGGAAAAAATAATCCTATTTACGCTCTAATTACTAGATAAAGGGCGTGCCCTAATTTCACTACAGTAATTGTCCTCTATAAAATTTGAATACAGCGTGCCAGTCCAGCCACATGTTGCATGTTGTTATTACATGCACACACAGGAGACAGCAAAGCATACTTACTCATCAGCCACACAGCTTACACTGACGGTAGCCGTATCAAACAACTTTAACATTGTTACGTTACAAATATGCGCCACACTGTGAACCCACACCAAAAAAGAATGAAAAACACATTTCTGGAGAACATCCCACCGTAACACAACATAAACACAACACAACCATTACCCAGAATCCCATGCAGCCCTAACTCTTCCGGTCTACATTATACACCCCCCCTACCACCAAATCCCCCCACACATCAACCCCCCCCCCTCTCCGTGCGTTGGTTGAGCGGAAGAGTTAGGGCTGCATGGGATTCTGGGTATTGGTACCGTCAGTGTAAGATGTGTGGCTGCTGACCTAGTACGGAAGAGTTAGTGCTGCATGGTATTCTGGGTATTGGTACCGTCAGTGTAAGATGTGTGGCTGCTGACCTAGTACGGAAGAGTTAGTGCTGCATGGGATTCTGGGTATTGGCACCGTCAGTGTAAGATGTGTGGCAGCTGAAGTAGTATGCCTTGCTGTCGCTTACGTGAACAAGCGGAAACTGCATTGTATGTGTAGTCGAGCAGGTACACTGTTAGGGCAGACTGTATGGGGTGCCAAATGCTGTGCCATCACGCTCTGATATTCGGGAGTCTCCCGGGAAAAATGAGAGGGTTGGCAAGTATGACGCTATCAAGCGCCAATCAATTATTCAAAACTCGCGGGCTGCACTAACATCAAATGTCCACATTAAAGTGCGTGCCGGTGCGTGTGTCAGAGACCCCTGGTTAACATAGCACACAGCATTTAAGCTTTGTATGCGGAGTTTTTCACTTTAAATTTTACAATTTTTTTTGTGGCTCCCATTACTTTCTTTAATTTGTGAAACTTGCCAAAATGGCTCTTTGAGTGGTAAAGGTTGCCGACCCCTGGTATATACCATTATGGGGATAAGTAAGCAATCAACCCTGCAAATGAACTCTTAGTTGTTCAGACAACGTGAGTACAAATACAGAAATTCTGCTCCCATCAAAGCCCAATGTTGCAATATTACAACATTTCTCTAAAAATACATAAACCTTTTTTTTTTTTTAACTCTTCAATTTCTGCATCAAATGCCTCCTACAACATCTGAAAGGTCAAATTTTTTTTTTTTTTAGTTTTTTTTATATTTGGGTTTTACAGCGTTAACACTGCAATAAGAAACATATGTTTAATGTACCCTAAGATTTTTTTGTTAAAATAAAACCAATAATGCAATTTTTTTGTGGTCCTCTTTATTTAAAAAAGTACCAAAAAGTACCTAAATAATTTTAGTACCGGTAACAAAATATTGGTATCATTACAACACTAGAGAGCACACAGTTTTACCGAAATGTCACTGTCAAGAAAATTAACAGTGTTGACCAGACTAAATTAAATGTAAGGTGAAGCTATCCACTACTACAATGACATGACATAGTAACTACATCAAAAGCTATTTTCTACAGCAACTCAAGTTGCATTGTTCAGCCTCTCCTATCATCTAATTTTTTTCAGCTCTTCCCATCTAGCGCATATCAAATCATTTTTTTATAGCACTTTTCTTGCACAGGCAAGTGGCAAGTACAAAGTGCTAGAAGAAGAGAAGAAATATAGATTAGAAGAAGTGAAGAAAACACAGACACACACACACATACAGCACTATTGACAATAACAAAGCAAAAACAAAACGGCATGGCACTGAGGATTTGATGTAAAACACCACCTTTGATCCATCCACACTGGAGAATAACTAAAATTAACGCCATTAAAAAAAGATTAAAAAAAAAAAAATAGAATTCAAAAAATATTATAATAATTTGATATATACTGTATATATATATATATATATATATATATATATATATATATATATATATATATATATATATATATATATATATACTACATATATATATATATATATATATATATATATATATATATATATATATATATATATATATATATATATATATATATATATATATATATATATATATAGCAGTGACGTGCGGCGAGGTTCATGGCTGGTGAGGCACTGATTTCATCACAGTCAGATTTACAAACATATGAACCCTTAAGAGAATCTTATTCACCATTTGATTGGCAGCAGTTAACGGGTTATGTTTAAAAGCTCATACCAGCATTCTTCCCTGCTTGGCACTCAGCATCATTGGAATTGGGGGTTAAATCACCAAAAATTATTCCCGGGTGCGGCGCCGCTGCTGCCCACTGCTCCCCTCACCTCCCTGGGGGTGATCAAGGGGATGGGTCAAATGCAGAGGACACATTTCATTACACCTAGTGTGTGTGTGACAATCATTGGTACTTTAACTTAACTTTAACTTTACACATACAAACTGTAGCACACAAAAAAGCACATTTAATAAAAAAAAACGTTATTATGGTCTTACCTTTACTTATAAATGATGTCCATGCGCCGCTGTTGTGCTGGATTAATGCGCCCCCGCTGTAGAATGCACCCCCTGACGGGAGTGTTATATCAACTAAAGCCCACACTTAAACTTTCCACGTGCAAGATTGAATCTATTTAAAAAAATTATTTAATAAGAAGCCAAAAAGTGCAAAAACAATAATGTTCGTGTTGGAGGAGTTGTGAATGAATGAAATCTGAAATCTGTGCTGCAGTCTGCAGGTGTGCCTAATTTTGTGGCCCTGAAGTCATTCACAACTCCTCCAACACGAACATTATTGGTTTTGCACTTTTTGGCTTCTTATTAAATAACTTTTTTAAATAGATTCAATCTTGCACGTGGAAAGTTTAAGTGTGGGCTTTAGTTGATATAACACTCCCGTCAGGGGGTGCATTCTACGGCGGGGGGGCATTCTCTACCACCAGGAGGCGGGATTACTGCGAGCCTCAGTGAGTGCGTCTTCGCAGCCGTTTTATGATTGCTCAGCACAAGAAATACTTACACACATACAGTTGTTGACAAAATACACTGTACATTATATACCTCAGCTAACTAAACTATGGAAATGTATAATATAGTTCATATAGCAATACGGTCTCACTGCACAGCAGGCCAGCAGTTAGCCGAGTCCGCAATCCATGTTGAGGCACAACGCAGTGACGTGCCTCAACTGGCTGCTGATCACCGCACCGTCTCTTCTCAGTATTTGAACGGCAAATGTGAAAATTCAGCGATTTTGAATAAAAATAATCCAAAACTGGTGAAGTTAAATGGAAAATAACTTTATAGTATAATCACTGGATATATATAACAATTTAATTAAAAAAAAATACATCATATATTTCAAATATTACATTAATAAGTTAATAAAAACAACATTCAGAGAATAATAGTAGAAATATTAATGATTAAGATAAAACACACCATAAAATAATAAAAAACGGACGATTAGTGAAAAGCCTCATTAAAAGGTGTGTCTTTAGCCTTTTTTTTTTTTTTAAGTTCAATGCTCTCTGCAGTCCTGAGGCTCTCTGGCAAGCTCTTCCACAGGTGGGGGCCACAGTGGCTAAATGCCACCTCACCGTGGGTCTTTGTTATGGTATTCGGTAAAGCCAAAAGGCCAGGGCCAGAGGACTTTGGGATCCGCGGGGTGTTAAGAACTGGTCAAGGGGGTGACCCCGGGATGCAGACACGGGAGGCAAGTTTGAATAACAAAAAGGAATACACTTAATGAGTCCAAAAAGTGTAACAAAAAGTGATGGGGCAGAAGTGCACACCATGAATACTAACTAACACAGGTTCCTCAGTGGTCGGCAGGGGAAAAGCCTGGGCGCACTAAGCACAGCATAAAGTCTTTGCTGCCTCAAGGAGGCTAGGAAACAAACACAACAAAGTTAGGAAATACAGGACTAAGGAAAAGCAACGTACCAGGACTGACGAGGCGAAGCAGGCGCATGCACGTGGGAGGTGCAGGATAAAATAACCAGCAAGACCCAGCTGTGGGTGACAAGCTTAAATACTCCACGGTAACAATAGGTTGCAGGTGTGCCTTAGTGTCCGCCCCTCGCTGGAGACTAATGAGCTGAGGAAACACATCACAATAAAAGAGAAGGCAGGGAAATACAAACATAACAGTACCCCCCCCTCAACGGGCTTGATAAGAGAGACGTCGAATGAGGGATGTATCCTTAGGGAGTCGGGAAGGCGTAATTGAACGGCAGAGGAATTGATGATACGCTCAATGGGATAAGGCCCAATAAATCTTGGCTGGAGTTTCTTTGAGTCCACTTGGAGAGGAAGATCATGAGACGACAACCACACCTTCTGACCGGGCCTCTAGTCTGGTGCTGTGCTGCGGTGGCGGTTAGCGAGGCGCTAGTTGCGCTCTGAGGTGCGTAGCAGTGCCGACCGGGTGTTGCGCCAGGCTTGATGTGCGCGGTGCAGGTGGGCAGCCACAGATGGGACGGCGACCTCTGATTCCAGAGAAGGAAAAGCGGGAGGTTGGTAACCGTAGGCAGAGTGAAAAGGTGACATGCCTGTAGCAGAGCTGATGAGCGTATTATGAGCGTACTTTATCCATGGTAGACTGAACGCCCAGGAGGCCGGCTGCTGGTGGCAGACGCAGCGGATGGCGGCCTCCAGGTCTTGATTAGTGCGCTCAGTCTGACCGTTAGTCTGTGGGTGGTAACCTGAAGAAAGGCTGGGTGATGCTCCTAATGCTTTGCAGAACGCCTTCCAAACAGCAGATGAGAATTGTGGACCTCTATCAGAAACCACATCCACCAGGATACCATGCAGCCGGAAAACATGGCGTACGAGCAGTTCTGCAGTCTCGAGTGCAGAGGGCAACTTGGCAAGAGCGACGAAATGGGCCATCTTGGAAAAACGGTCCACCAAAGTCAATATCACTGTGTTGCCTTTGGATGGTGGAAGTCCTGTGACGAAGTCCAATGCCACATGGGACCACGGGCGGGAGGGAATGGGAAGCGGGCGCAGAAGACCAGCTGGTGCCCGGTGTGCAGCCTTATTACGGGCACAAGTGGCACAGGCCGATACGAAGTCCTTCGTGTCAACCCTGAAGGTTGGCCACCAGAAGCGCTGGGACAGGAGGAAAAAAGTACGGGTTACAGCAGGCGACCTTGGAGCTGTGGGCCCAGTTCAGTACTTCAGGACGGAGCTCAGGGATCACAAACAAACGCCCCTGAGGGCAGTTCTTTGGAAAGGGAACGTTCTTGAGTCCCTCCTTAACACGGCCTTCAATGTCCCTCAGCAACGCTCCCAGTACTCGTGATGGAGGGATGATCGTCTCGGTTTTGAACTCTTCCTCGAGGCAGGAGTACATCCTCGACAAGGCGTCTGGTTTTCCATTCCGTGAACCGGGGCGGAAGGTCATGGTAAAATTAAATCTGGCTAGGAACAACGCCCACTTAGCTTGTCTAGGATTGAGCCGTTGAGCAGTACGAATATAGGACAGATTTTTGTGGTCTGTGAACACCACAAACGGGGTCTCTGAGCCCTCCAGCCAGTGCCTCCATTCTTGTAGTGCCAACACCACGGCGAGTAGCTCTCTATTGCCAATATCATAATTTCGTTCTGCAGGAGTCAGGCGGCGTGAGAAGAAGGCACAGGGGTGCAGCCTCTGGTCGGAGGTGGAGCGCTGGGAGAGAATGACCCCCACGCCGGAGTCGGATGCGTCAACCTCGACAAAAAATTGAGAGGATATGTTAGGATGGATAAGAACAGGTGCAGAGGTGAACAAAGACTTGAGTTTCTCAAAAGCAGACTGAGTCTCTGAGGTCCACAAAAAGGGAAGCTTAATGGAAGTTAGTTTCGTTAATGGTTCCGCTACTCGAACTAAAATTACGGATAAAACGACGATAAAAATTAGCGAAACCTAGAAACCTTTAAAGGTGCTTCCTAGAAGTGGGTGTGGGCCAATCAACCACTGCCTGGATCTTCGCCGGATCTGCTCGGAGTTGACCCCTCTCAACAATAAAACCCAAAAAAGGAACAGACTCAGGATGAAAAAAACACTTCTCAGCTTTGACGTACAGACGATTTTCCAGAAGGCGTTGGAGAACTACGCGAACATGCTGGACGTGTAGTTCAGGGGTAGGCGAGAAAATGAGGACATCGTCTAAATAAACTACCACGAAACGGTCGAGCATGTCACGCAGGACATCATTTATGAGGCCCTGAAAAACGGCAGGAGCATTGGTGAAGCCGAAAGGCATGACCAGGTATTGAAAGTGTCCAAGCGGTGTGTTGAATGCAGTTTTCCATTCATCTCCTTGCTTAATTCTGACTAAGTGGTAAGCATTGCAGAGGTCCAATTTGGTGAAATGTCTAGCAGTGTGTAGTGGGTTGAAAGTAGAGTCGAGGAGCGGGAGCGGATATTTATTCTTAACAGTAATATTATTGAGGGCACGGTAATCGATGCAGGGGCGAAGTGTCATATCCTTCTTTTCCACAAAAAATAACCCGACGGCTAGTGGAGAGTTGGATGGACGGATAAGACCAGATGCAAGCGAAGTGGTGATATAGTCCTCTAGTGAATGTCTTTTGTGTTGATAAATGTTGTATAGTCGCAAAGAAGGGAGTGTAGCACCAGGGAAGAGATCAATAGCACAATCGTAGGGACGTTGTGGAGGTAACGACAAGGCTCGATCTTTGCTAAAAACGTCTTTAAGGTCGTGGTAAGCAGTGGGCACAACCAACAATTCAATGACTTCCTGGGTGACGATGCGCGAGGACCCTGTGCGAGGGTTAGCGCACCGCAGACAATGTAAATTACAAAAAATTCCCCAATTAATTATTGTAGCTTTGGCCCAGTCAATATGGGGATTGTGTTTAGCTAGCCAGGTAAGCCCAAGCACAACCGGAGCAGAACGAGAGGGAATGACTAGAAAAATTATTGATTCAAAATGTTTTCCAGATAATTGAAGAGATAACGGAAGGGTCTGATGGATAACGCTCGCCAGGTGGCCTTCGTCGAGGGATCGGACAACTCTAGGTTTCTGTAACTTAGCAACGGGTATGGAATAACGCTTAATTACAGACTCATCGATGAAATTATCATCGGAACCAGAATCAATAAGCGCCCTAATGTCCAATTTCTGGTCCTTATCCCAGGCTAGTGTACCCGAGAGTTGAAGTCTGGACAGAGTCTGACCTGTAGCTGATAGTAGAGGAGCAGGGTCGGTCGCTGGAGGATGTGAAGCTGGAACAGGGCGAGGAGGCGACGCTTGAGTGCGCAGAGGTGGCGGCGCTTGAGTGTGTAGAGGGGACGAAGTTTGAGTGTGGCGGCGGGCAGGACGATGAGGACAGTGGGAGAGGCGATGCTCAGCTTTGCCGCAATATAAACACAGCTGGAGGCGAAGACGACGATCCCTATCAGCTGGAGATAGACGATTACCATCGACACTGGGTATTGGTGCGAATGTTTGTGCAGAGTCCCTGGCGTCGGAACCTCTCTCTCCCAGTCAACGAGGCGATTTTGAATCCTCCCCGCCAGAGCGACGAGCTTGTCGAGGCTGTCGGGAGTTTTGATCGGGATCATATGTTTCCGGACTCGATCAGCCAGACCGAGGGAAAAAACGTCCACCAATGCAGAAGTGGGCCATCCGCTCTCAGCCGCGAGCCTTCGGAATTTGATGGCAAAGTCCGTGACGCTCCGCTGTCCTTGCTGTAGACCAGGGGTGTCAAACCTCAAATACAGAGTGGGCCAAAATTTAAAACTGAACAAAGCCGCGGGCCAGGGTTGAACAAATTAACCTTTTAATAGGGACCCAAACAAGTTTTGCATTGAATATTGAACAAGCAAGGCTTAAATAACTTTATAGTGACATGCAAAATCCAGTTTCAAATAATAATAATAATTTAAAAATATCAATGGCATATCAAATACAATTTAAATACAAATTGAATGCCTCTTTTCTATTTGCAGCCTTCTGAGGTAAATATCAACATTAACTTTTTCCACAGGCTAATAAATTTGAAAATAAAATATCAATGAATAAACCAACCATTCTGGACTTTAAACTGCTCAGTTTGCAACACACTGATCTAAACTGATGTGCCCAAGCCAGATACCTGCCATCTTTTCTTGGATGCTAGTTCATTAATGTCGAGGCTCAGGCTTTGAGCTGAGACAACCTTCATTATCGAACAAAGGTGTTCATCAGTCATTATATCTCGTAGTCCACCCGGACCACAGTCTTGGGGGCGTGCCTTAAAGGCCTTTAACGTTCTCTACGAGCTGTCGTCACGTCCATTTTTCATCCATTCTAACAACGTGCCGGCCCAGTCACAAGATATGCGCGGCTTCTGTAAGCACACACACGTGAATGCAACACATACTTGATCAACAGCGATACAAGTTACACTGATGGTACCCATATAAATAACTTTAACACTGTTAGAAATATGCGCCACACTGTGAACCCACACCAAACAAGAATGACAAACACCTTTCGGGAGAACATCTGCACCGTAACACAACATAAACACAACAGAACAAATACCCAGAATCCCATGCAGCCCTAACTCTTCCGGGCTGCAATATACACCCCCCCCTCCCCCGTAACAATAGGTTGCAGGTGTGCCTTAGTGTTCGCCCCTCGCTGGAGACTAATAATCTGAGGAAACACATCACAATAAAAGAGAAGGCAGGGAAATAAAAACACAACACAGGGGTTGATACGGTAAAAGCAGCCAGATTGATAAGAAGACACAAGGCCATTAAGACATTTAAAAACTAATAATAGAACTTTGAAATCGACCCTGAAGCGGACGGGGCGCCAATGCAGCGACTTTAAAACTGGTGTAATGTGCTCCTGCACTCTGGTCCGCGTCAGCACGCATGCAGGTAAGTTTTGTAATATTTGTAGACTTCTGATATTATTTTTGGGAAGGCCAGAGAGCGGGGTATTACAATAGTCTAAACGACAGTAAATAAAAACATGCATTAGCGCACTTCCGTGTTGGCCTGAGAGAGAAACGGGTGGACTCTGGCTATGTTCTTAAGATGATAAAAACCTATTTTTGTAAATGTTTAATATGTGGGATAAAAGTCAGCTCTGAGTCAAAAATCACACCCAGATCTTGTTATTTTGGTAAAAGTTTCTCCCTCTGGTTTTCAGGGCCAATACCTAAAACCTCTGTTTTGTCCTGGTTGAGCTGGAGGAAATTCAGTGTCATTTATGACCTGATGTCTACAATGCTTTTAAAAATCTAACTAGGTCATCAGGAGACACGGCAAGTACAACTGTGTATCATCAGTGTAATTGTAGAAACTGAAGCCGTGTCTCCTAATGACGTCTCCGAAAGGCAGCATATAAAGATGATAAATAATGTTACCTAAAACTGAGCATTGAGGAACCTCACATCTTGACTCATGGATTCCAGAGGAACATGCATCCATACTTACATAAACAGTGTGAGATAAGAGCGGAATCAGTTAAAAACAGTACCATACAGGCCCACTAGGTGTTGAAATCTCTTTAATAAAATGTGATGGACTACTGCCTACGTGTCAAAGTCAAGGCCCGCCGGCCGGAATTAATTATTTAGTATTAGAACCGGCCCGCAGGCCACAGCTGCCTGCGGCTGTTTTGCACGTACCAATGGGGCAGTATAGCTCGGTTGGTAGAGTGGCCGTGCCAGTAACTTGAGGGTTTCAGGTTCGATCCCTGCTTACGCCATCCTAGTCACTGCCGTTGTGTCCTTGGGCAAGACACTTTACCCACTTGCTCCCAGTGCCACCCACACTGGTTTAAATGTAACTTAGATATTGGGTTTCACTATGTAAAAGCGCTTTGAGTCACTAGAGAAAAGCGCTATATAAATATAATTCACTTCACTTCACAATACTCCTTTAGTGTTGGCGCTAGGAATTTTCAAAATGGGGTCTCTGGGACCCCATAAAGTCATAAAAATGGGGTCCCACGGTAATTTTTTGGGGTCCCACTTTTTTGTAACCGTTTTGAGAAAACAAATGATAAATGTATGTATTATCCTGTTATATCTCACATTCTATATTGTGTTTTGGAAAAAGGTTGTCATAAACCTTACTTAATTCATTAAAAAAAATAATACACGAGACAACACATTTTTTATGCATATGTACATGTATTCAGTTATAAACATTCACTCACTTTCTTCTTTCCTTCGTGGATCTAAACTTTACCGCTGCCTGTATTTTTTTCTAAATTTAAATTGTGATATTTTCAGTTTGTTCTTTTTTTGGCCAAAGTAAGACAAAGAAAACAATCTGAAGTTGTCTTTATTTTTTGTTTTAATGCCATGATTTTAATAGTCCGGCGCGCGTGTGCACATATTTACCTCCAAGCGGCCCCTGAGCTAAAGTGAGTTTGACACCCCTGCTCTACATTGTCAAAAGCAGAGTTTAGATCCAGCAGAACCAAAACTGTTGGCACAAGAAATAATGTATTACACGCACATAGTCAGTATGTGTCCATGCACTAAATTAGTCCAATTTTTCAATTAGTTTGTCTCTAAATAAACCACCTAGAACCTATGGAAACACATCAGTCCCATCGAGTTTGGTTTTTGAAATTCTGAATTAACAAACCTAGATTATGCTATTGAAAACCAGAGTGGGTGTGTGCCGCCGGGGGGTACCCTTCGTATCGCGCATGCACCAGTCTCAACACGCGGGATATAACCCAGAAGTAGATACCATTCAATAAAAATGAGCAACAACTTTTTATTTGCTTCCCAAATAAAAAAAAACTAAATATTTTGAAGTTCATCATTAGGAGAAAGAAGGAAACAAATATTTATTTAAGAAAGCAGCTAAAGAAATTGAGAATGCCATCTTAATTCAGACTCCCTGTTATGGTGCAAGCACCTGCCGCCACTCACTCTTCAATCAACACACCTGACGCTGATGTGACCCCTGCCTTCATTGCCAGTGCGTCCTGCGTTCCAGTGCCAGAACGTAGTGACCTGTACCTGTACAGTAAGCCTTACACATCTCTAGCTTCCTTGCTCATCTTCCTCGCTCTTTGTGTTTTACCATGAATTGATTAACGTGGACCCCGACTTAAACAGGTTGAAAAACTTATTCGGGTGTTACCATTTAGTGGTCAATTGTACGGAATATGTACTGTACTGTGCAATCTACTAATAAAAGTTTCAATCAATCAATCAATTCCCCTCCATTGTGCTCATTGTGTCTTGTCCTGTGTCGTCATTCAGCAGCCCTTCGTCATCCCCTGGTTTCGAGCTGTGTGTCTTGCCCACGGATCCCCCCTGGACTTCCTGCTGCCTTCCTGGATCTCGACCTCACGCCTGCCCCCGGACAACAACGCCTCGCTCCATCCCCTGACCACCTGCCTGTCCCTGGACCGCCGAGCCTGCCTTGCCCTTTCTGGACTTACGCACCAATCTCAACACGCACCTTCAACACCACCCGGTAACACTCTACATATAATCGCTACACATAGTCACACCGTATAAATTTGGATTAGTCACACACTTCATTTATATATTTTAATAAACACGCTGCAAGCTAACAACGTCTCTGCCTCCGTGCCGTCTCCTTCTCCCACTGTACCGTTACACTCCCGAACGAAATACGAATGAAATGGAAGATAATGAAGCAGGCTTATTACAAAGGAAATAATAAAGAGTACACACACCTCTTCTCGCTGCATGTGTGCACTCCAATCTGTCTAAAAATAACTCCTAACTATTTCATACATCTGGCAAGATAGTCCAGAACAATAGCAACCTTTATCTGCAACAGTATAGGCCAGGGAACACATTTTGGATTAAAAAACTCCTTCCTTCAATCCACAGAGCCTTATGAATGAACTCTGAGACATTTCAAAGTTTAATTTCCATGATTCTTTGTCCAAAAGTCCTTCAAAACAACTCCCTCCTGCCGGCCTTTCTATGCTTCGGATCTGCATCTGCTCCGAGACTTGGCAGTAGCGTCATGGTTGTAGTGCAATCCAAGATCATTTCTTGATGCTGTCTGATATTTAACATCAGCATAGCCATTAGAGACGTAATATTTGTAATATGTGCCAATATTACAGCAGAGAACAACAGAGATGGGCTGTTTGCTTGTAATGAGGTGCAGATGCCTGGTGTTACATCATAGGTCAAACGGAAAAGCGATACATTCTGGTATCAATCACCAGCAGAGTGGGTTTTAAGAATAGACTAAGAGGAGAAGTAATGCGGAAATAAATTATTCTAGATTGTACCTAATGTCATGACTGGTTTTACTGATTATTGACTATTTTTTGATTTTGGGACAAGCAGCACAAAATGGATGGATGGTACTTTTTCATCACTTATTGTTTGTCTTATAGGCCATTGGTTCTTCGTTTTATTTTTGCAAAACTATATCTATTTTTATATCGCTCCTTTTATCTTTGGTATGAACATTATTATGTAAACTCCAAGTTATTGTTTTTTTTGTTTTTTATTTCTGCTATTTTTGTAGTACAACATTATATTATTGATCATGTTGTACTGCGTTGTAATCTTTTGTTTTGTGATTGTGAGATGTTTTTTGCCTGGACCCCAGAAAGAATAGTCTCCACTGCGGTGTAGACTAATGAGGATCCTTAATAAACTAAACTAAACGAAACCTTTATCCGCGCTAAAAGGAAATAAGTGCCCCCTCGTGTACCGAAGGCACACGGCGTATGACCAATAGTCTAAATAGAGAGAGTGCATGGACACTTGGACTTCACCTGTAGGTGTGAAAATACAAAAAAATAACTATTTGAGAAATCAGACTAATTTAGCGCATGGAAACGTAGTGACTGTTACTCTTTCGATGCCAAACGACATGTTGCTTGCTAATGCTATAATTGATTTTGACTTGGGATGACGTCTCCAAGAAGCAGCATATAAAGATGAAAAATAATGGGACCTAAAACTGAGCCTTGAGGAACCCCACATCTTATCTCATGGGTTCCCGAGGAACATGCATCCATACTTACATAAAAAGTGTGAGATAAGAGCAAAACCAGTTAAAAACAGTACCAAACAGGTACTGGGATGACTATTGTAGTTTAGCTGGCAATTATTGTGTTAACTTCGGGAAATACCTGAATGTGTGTCCTTAAGTTTGTGTTTTGGACGTGATCCTTGATGACAGTTTGTACTTATGTTTATTATTTTCTTGTGCTTTGTGTTATGTACAGTATCTATTTTCAACTTACTGTGCTCTTCCAATTTCTGCCATTCCTGAGCACTGCCTCCCTTACCTGTCCCTGGTTGCCAATCAGCAAGCTTTTTATGCCTGTTCTGTCCCTCTGTACAGGATGGTATTATCATTGTTTGTTGCTACCATACTTGCCAACCCTCCCGAATTTTCCGGGAGACTCCCGAATTTCAGTGCCTCTCCCGAAAATATCCCGAGACAACCATTCTCCCGAATTTCTCCCGATTTCCAGCCGGACCTGAGTGAAGACAGCCTGTCGTCACGTCCACTTTTCCTCCATATAAACAGCGTGCCGGCCCAGTCACGTTATAACATCTATGACTTTTGGTACTCAGTGCGCAACTGCACACACAACAAGAAGGAGACTATTACATATGTCTCCGTTATCCATAGGTTTATCTATAACCCATAAAGTAGGCAGGCATGGAGCTATTGCTCAGCGTGTGTTTATTCCAGCCGGCACGTTAATACACTGACACACAACATCCGGATTCCCATCATGCATTGCTTCAAAACTACGGCAAGTAATAGAGAGGAGTGGTATGTGTGTGTATATGTGTAAATAAATGAACACTGAAATTCAAGTATTTTATATATATATATATATATATATATATATATATATATATATATATAAAAAATAAATACTTGAATTTCAGTGAAATCTAGCCATAAATATACTCCTCCCCCTTAACCCCAACCCCCGGTCCGCCCCGCCCACTCCTACCCCACCCACCTCAACCCCCCCTATCTCCCGAATTCATTGGTCACAATGTTGGCAAGTATGGTTGCTACCTCGACAGGTGTTACTCTTTTGTGCCCTTCCTAGCTGCACATGTTGTCATTTAGACTTATTAAATTATCCATTTGCTTGCGCTCCGTTTACTATCCCTGCATCCTGGGGTCTGAAGGGAGGAGAACATTTTCTCTAAGCGTGTTTGTTTATTCTCTAATAAAGCTCACCAAGTCATCGTCAATTTTCATATTCGCCATCTTAGATTTATTTTACAGTGTCATTGATTGAATCAAAGAAATTGAATAGAATAGAATATGCTTTTATTGTTGTTGCACATTAAGAACAACATTGCGGACAAATTTGAATTCTCTCATGGCCACATGTAGGGAAAGGGAGACATCCTGACATGTCTGTGTTTTCCTTCTCTTCAAAGACTGATATACTTTATTCATCCTTGTACCATTTTGGCTCTGGTTTCAATTGTAACGGCTTCTCCACTGGCTTATCTTGATGAGAATTTCCGCTCGCAAATACCTCACACCCTCGTTTCAGGGCTCTATTGTGTGATCCTTTTATATGGGTGGTACCTTAAAACGAACAAATTACAGTAACACCTAATGATATATTATAATATGTATATGATAGCATGTAGAAATATGATATCAATACAATGGAACCTTAATTGTAGAAGACCTCTATTTGCGTCCTTTTCGGTATACAAAGGTTTACACGGCACCAAATAGGCCTGTGTGTGCAAAAGCTTCATTCATTCATTTTGCATGCTGCTTGAAGCCATAGAGGGCTGCCATTTTGCTGATATCATTTCCTGGACAAACAGGCATGGTCATTTACACACGGGCGAGGCCATTTCAAAGAGCTTTGGTGGCTAGCTGCACTTCAATTCCACAATTGTGAAATTGTTGTACTTTGTGCCGGTCACAACTGCGTCAGCCTGTCTTAAAGATCACTTTGTGTGATCAGAAACGCTTTAAATGTGTCCAAACTCTCACAATCTTGCTGTATAGCTTTGGGGTTGTTCGACAACTGCTTTGAGCTAGCATTTTAGCTAGTTGGCCTGCGGCTTGCGGCATCTTCAGTTTGAGGATTTTATCATATAAAGGGGCTTTTGTTCCGCAGAAAGCCTTTAATTGCAATGAAACTGAAAAAGGTCCCACAGCGGACCTTGTGGCACTACCGGGACACAACCAGATGAAGGAACGCCTCACACTGCAAGTTTGTGCTAATGCTAGTGGTGACTACAAAAAGTCACTGTTCCTTTACCACTCGGAAACTTCAACAATGCCAACAATGTTCCCAAACACAAGGTAAAATGATTGTCCTTGTTTTCTTCTTTGGCTTTAAATGCACCAACGAGAGTTGTGTGCATACTTGCCAACGATCCCGGTTTTACCGGGAGACTCCCGGAATTCAGCGCCTCTACCGATAACCTCTCGGAAGAAATTTTCTCCCAATAAACTCCCGGAATTCAGCCGGAGCTGGAGGCCACGCCCCCTCCAGCTCAATGCGGACCTAAGTGGGGAGAGCCGTTCTCACGTCCGCTTTCCCAGCAGCTTGCCTGCCCAATGACGTCATAACATCTACGGCTTTTAGAGAGTAGAGTGCACAACAAGGAGAGAGAGTTCTTAGTTTCTTATGTGGGTTTATTGTTAGGCAGTTTCATTAACGTCCTCCCAGCGCGGTAACAACACACAACAACAGCAGCCACGCCCCAACCACGCCCCCCCCCCGACCACGCCACCACGCCCGCCCCCCCACCTCCCGATATTGGAGGTCTCAAGGTTGGCAAGTATGCATTAACGTCCTTCCAGCGCGGTAACAACACACAAAAACAGCAGTCACGTTTCCGTCTACCGTAAAGCAGTTTGTCTGCCGTAAACACCAATGTTGTGACGCTCTTAAACAGAACATTACTGCCATCTACTGGATAGCCTCCGGAACACTGAAATTCAAGTATTTATTTTATTTATATGTATAATAAAATACAATTTAAAAAAAATAAATAAACAAATATATATATATATATATATATTTATATATATATATATATATATATATATATATATATATATATATATATATACATATATATATATATATATATATATATATATATATATATATATATATATATATATATATGTACCGTATATATATATATATATATATATATATATATATATATATATATATATATATATATACATATATATATATATATATATATATATATATATATATATATATATATATATATATATATATATATATATATATATATATATATATATATACATATATATATGAAATACTCGAGTTGGTGAATTCTAGCTGTAAATATACTCCTCCCCTCTTAACCACGCCCCCCGCCCCACCCCACCCCCCACATCCCGGAAACGGAGGTCTCAAGGTTGGCAAGTATGATATATATATATATATATATATATATATATATATATATATATATATATATATATATATATATATATATATATATATATATATATATACGGTATATATATAATAGTGTCTTCAAAGTGTGTGTGCTGTTTTTCTTACAGAAATAGAGACTTCAGTTGAAGCTAGAACCAATTATTAATGTTTATATTGACTCTTATTGGGAACAATATGAGCTTTTCAATATCTAAACTGTGTCGAAGAACCAATAAAGTTTGTAAATCGATGTGTGTGTGTATGTTCACAATATGTGTAATTAGCAATATCAATTTCAAAACCTTCAGGTCACACCAACAACACCAACTGAGTTTCTGGCATCTTGGATGTTGACAGGAGATTCTCCACCGTGAACATTGCAATGTATAATTGTTCTGTAAGGGTCTGGATAAGTGACATAAAGTTGTTGAGGTGTCATGGAAATATACAAGTTGAACATGTCTCTGACTTTGCTATTTCCTCTGCCATTGTCTCCAGCTGCCTACTGTATCAGACATTTTGCCGGCGTGAGTACAGGTAAGTGACGTTATATAAGGGAGTTCAAAGTAAGGATGTGCCGATCGATCGGCCGATTTTCGTGAAAAAAATGTAATTGTTCACATTAAATCAAACACACCCACACAATTATTCAGTCGGCCAGTTAGCGCATTATGCACTCACCCTCATCGAAGACAGAACAAAATGCGTACAATGCACCTTTAAGTTAACGGCGTTCGACCTGGCTCTCGAAAAATGAAAATAGAGACGGAACGGAAATCCACTTTTAAAATGGGTTTCAAAAGGCTACACTGCTGCATGCTAAAGCGTTGGCACAATCTCAGAGGCGAATTTGCTTCAAGACAAAAGTGAAAGTGAAAACAAGGCTGAGAAAATGTTGGCTGAAGCAATTTTGAGTCTTTTCATCTCCGACACCATGACTATTATTTTCTTTAATTTCATTGTATTATTATTTTTCAAAGTAATTACTTGGTTTTTGAAATCTCCTTTAAATATCCTAATGTTAATGAGTCTCTGATGGTGATCCTGACTTTTTATTGTCAATGTCATTGTTATTTGTTTGTATGTATACACCAGGGGTCACCAACCTTTTTGAAACCAAGAGCTACTTCTTGGGTACTGATTAATGCGAAGGGCTACCAGTTTGATACACACTTAAATAAATTGCCAGAAATAGCCAATTTGCTCAATTTACCTTTAACTCTGTTATTATTAATAATTAATGATATTTATCTTTGTGGAAACACTGATCATCTTAATGATTTCTCACAATAAATATATATAGAAACAGATAAATATCAATATGCAACACTTTATTTTTATATTTTCTCTAAGTGCACATTTTTCAAATTGAACATTTTCAAATGATCACTTCTAAGACAGTCTTGTGAAATCACAGTATCCCATTTTAACTAGCTAGCCACTAACATTTTTTAACAAATCATGAATTACTTTGCACCATGTTTGTACAAATAATAACTCATGTAAAATACAAAAGTAAACTCTCAAATTTTTAAATCATGTCACACTTTGAACTAGACACCAAATCTGTTATCTGTTTCTTTGTCAGTTAGTGGGAAGCCTGGCATTGCATGCTGTTAACTAGTGTGTTGTACTCTGGTGTGTAACTTGACACGGCAACTCTGAGTGAGTCTTGCAGATGTGCATCAGTGAGGCGTGTTCTGTGTTTGTTCTTGATGAAGTTCATGTCAGAAAAGGCTGATTCACAAAGATAAGATTTTTCCTCATTGTTTGCGGAACCTTCTTAATCTTTTGGACATATTTTCACAGCAATCTGGCCTTAAGCTTAATTATGATAAATGTAAAATGTTAAGGATCGGAAATCTGAAGGGAACGTCCTTTCGAATGGAATGCAAAGTGCCTGTTTTGTGGACAGATGGACCAGTTAACATACTTGGTGTTGTTGTCCCAGAAAATCTGGAAGATCTAGGCTCAGTAAATTATGATAATCGACTAAGAAAGCTGGACAAAATTATGCAATTATGGAAAGGGAAATCCCTAACCTTGTATGGTAAAATTTATATTGCCAACTCGTTAATTATTCCTCAATTTATTTATTTGTTTTTGTCATTACCAGCTCCATCACAAAACTTGTTTAAGATTTATGAGCGGAGGGTCTTCCATTTTGTCTGGAACGGCAAACCAGAAAAGATTAAAAGAAAGGTTTTGTACAAAGAGTATGAATATGGGGGCCTGAAACTTCTCAACCTTGAAGCTATGTGTCTGTCTTTAAAAGCATCAATTGTTCCAAAGATGTATTTAAACATTGAGTGGTACACAAATGTCCTTTTGGACAAAAAACATGTACTGTATCAAAAGAAAGTGTATCCTTTTTTACAAGTGATCCCCTCCCATTTTTCTTATGTAGAGAGTCTGCTGGGAAACATGGCGGGGTTCGTAAAGGAAACAATCCACTCATAGTGGTGTTTTCAATTTTATGTGCCAGAAAAAAGAGACGATATTTTGCAGCAGATAATATGGATGAACATTAATATTGTAATAGATGGAAAGCCTTTCTTTTGGAAAAAATATGTTTGAAAGAGGAATCATTTTTGTCAATGATATTATCAATGAGAATGGTAAAATGCTGAAGTATGATGAATTTAGAACTATGTATGGTGATGCTTGCTCAAACTTTTCATTGTATCAACTAACTGGAGTAATTGGGAAAAGATGGAAACAAATAATTAATTATGGAACTACTAAATTATTAGTTTGTAAACCTCTAATAAGAAATTCTATCTTAAATATATATAATATATAAATATATAATTTTTATTTAATAAAGAAATCTTTGAAGTCTGCCCCATACAACACATATGGAAAATGGGAGGACTTTTTTGACTGCCCGTTGCCATGGGATGCCATATTCAAACTAATCTATAAAACTACTATCGATGTGCAAAATCGTTATTTTCAAATTAAAATTATTTATAACTTCTTGCCCACAGGGAAAATGTTAAAATGATGGAATATGACAGAGTCAGATGATTGCCGATTTTGTTGTCAGGAGTCTGAATCCACCCTGCATTTGTTTTGGTATTGTCATATTGTGTCTTTGTTTTGGGTGGAAGTTGAAAAAATGTGTTTAAGGATTGGTTTGTTTATGAAGCTTAATGTGGTTTCTGTTATTTTAGGAGAGTTCATTGACAATCATGATTTAGTCCATTTAATTATAGTACTCCATAAAATGTTTATTTTTAAGGCCAAAAACAGATATTCACTTAGTATTATTCTCTTTAAAACATTTATTCAGTATTTTCTAACTTTAGAAAGTTACATGGTTGAAAACGATAATGATGCCAAAAAACATTAAAAAAAAAGATGAGAAGTCCTCAAAGGCTTATTTTGAAAGTATAATTATGTTTATAGATTATATGATATCTGTTGTTGTGTTCCCTAATTTGAGTGACCTTGACATAATCTGGACTGTACATAAATGCTTATTTTGAAAATGTAATTTTGTTTATAAATGATATGCAATCTGTTGTGTTCCCTAATTTTTTTCTGTGTACATGAATGAAGGTGTGTGTTGCTGAGTCCGACTTGGACATTATCTGGACTGGACCTGGTTTTAAAAACCCTTTAAAAAAATCTAATTTCATTGACAACCTGGTCTGTTGAAGATAAGGCCCTTTTTTAAAAAATAAAATAAAATACGATAAATAAATAAAAAACATTTTCTTGGATAAAAAAGAAAGTAAAACAATATAAAAATAATTACATAAAAAATAGTAATTAATGAAAATGTTAGTGGACCAGCAGCCTATACAATTATGTGTGCTTCAGGGACTGTGTCCCTTGCAGATGTGTTGTCTATGTTGTGGGAACCAGAATATTGGTAGCAGAAAGAAATAACCCCTTTTGTGTGAGTGGGTGTGGATGAGTGTGCATGGAGGGAGGTTGTTTGGGTTGATGCACTGATTGAAAGTGTATATTGTGTTTTTTCCATGTAGATTTAATTAAAAAAATAAAATAAAATAAAAATAAAAATAAAAAATAAATAAAAATTAATTTTTATTTTTTTATTTTTTTTTAGAACAGGCCCGCGGGCGACTCATCTGGTCCTTACGGGCGACCTGGTGCCCGCGGGCACCGCGTTGGTGACCCCTGGTATACACCAACCTGTCTGGGGACTACAGGCAGAACTTAGCCTTTGGCTAAAACCTGACATATTTATAAAATATATATATGTTCATTAATTTTTGCTGTCCCTACTTTGAATAAAGAACTGCATTGTTAGAAGATGTTATTACACAGGAGAAGGAGGTACTGCTCAACACTGCAAATTATTATAATTATAGCTTATCTTGATATACGCGTATACTTACCCTAGCAGAGATGAACGCCACATGTTTCCAGAATGTCACAGTCCATTCTCCCTGTGTATATGAACACAAATGTGTCGTCTGTGAAACAAGGTATGGGCTGTGATTGACTGGAAGGTGTCATGCGGTCAAGATGAAAAAGAGTCCAGATGGGCAAATGAGCTGAGTTGCTAAAACTGGCAAGGAAAATAAATGTTTTATGTACATGCTTTTGCAGGATACATGGGCGTATATCAAAGGAAACTGCATAGAAAACTCTCGGTCTTACTTGAAATTCAAAGTGATGCCAGGTCAGATACAGTATATCTGCTGTGATGTTAACAGTAAGGGTGGTATGTAAATCACTAAAAAGATGAAAACACTGGAGGATTTTTTATATATAAAGGAACAAAAAAAAACATGGCAGTGCTTGTTTAAAGGTTTGAAGAAATAATTGATTTTGGCTATTTGTAAGGTAGAAAGACGTATCACTTATTTAGAATGTACTGTATTTATCGGACTGTAAGGCACAGTCAAATTATTTTATTTTCTCAAAAATGTATAACCTGGTCCGTCTGATTTTTGGATTAATTCTGGTTGTGCTGTTCGACCTCAAATCAATTTTATTTGGTGCAACCAGTAAATGGCAGTCACACATAAGAGATACGTGTGGACTGCAAGTTGACGCCTGTTTTAATAAATGCCGTAAGCAAGCGACACCAAAACTTTGATATTTCATTGAGAATATAGAACATCAAACACGGCGCTCAAAAATCGGTCAAGATATTTTAGTACAACTTTGATAAGTTACGAGGATGCACCGCTTGATACAGCGCGGAGCTTTACGGCTACCGTAGTCAGACGTACTGTGCTTCTACATACAGGTATTATTATGGTTTGGTATAAGGACCCCAAAATGGCACCTATTAGGAGACATATTCTCTGGCGTTTTTGTTTCGCAATATTATGCAAAATCAACTTTTTTACCTACTGGTACCTGCTGATGTGTATTTGGGATCTGCATAAGTCCCGAAAATGTGCGTGCGTCCGCCTTTGTAGTCTGCGCCGTGGTCAACAAGCTCCTTATTATTCTCTGTCCTCTTGTTGTGGGGCGTTCATCCTCCGCTGTTGCCATTTCTGCGTAAATAAGACCGCCCACAAAACGCAGCATCCTGAAGAGACGGTCAGAAATCGGCTTGAAGATAGTCTGTAAAACATAATCTAGGCAACATTTTGAACAAAGAACCACCATTACATGTTATGTACACCACAAGGTGCGCCTTCTGTATGAAAATAAACCTGAATAGACCCGTTCATCGGGTCGAGGGTCCGAAAAATACGGTAATGTGATAATTACTATGTTTGTTTCTAACTTCTTCAGTGTGTGAACGCGTGTATATTTTCTTTGGTTGTTCAGACGCATGTGAGGATTTTTGACAACCGAGTACAAAGAAGCTCTTCAAATGTCTTCCATTGTGGCAAAGTGCCCAAATTGCTACCACATACAGTCCTTATACTGTTTACAATCATGGCCTCCCATCTGCAATTCAATTCAGTCCAATTATACTTATACAGTACCGAAGGACTACTCTAGTTGTCTAGTGGCACTTTACAGAAGGAGTAAGTCGAGTACCATGCTTCCTATATATTCAGAGAGCCAACAAATCCTCCCCAGTGGCGAGGAAAGACTCCCTTGTTGAGTGCAGAAGATTCTGAGCTAAATATAGAGAGTAGTACAGCAGGTATGTGCATGATGGCAGAAAATATGCCACATATGTGCAGCAAGGAGGACCTAAAGGGCAGCCACAGCTCTCTTGTCCCACATACATTTTTTTTTTTTTTTTTTTTAAATTGCACCATGATGTGTTGTATGTTTTATTAAACGGCATTCGTGTAAAGGCAGTCATTAACCGCCGACATCGCTTTTACCGTAGATTAGAAGTTGGAGTAGCTCACAAGAATTTTAAATCACTGTTATGCATCAGCAGGACTGCCAGGAGACACTTACATAATGGGTAGAGGAACCAGACATCCAGTTTTATACGTCCACAATTTCAGGCCTTCAAAAGTCATCTAGGCGGGATTTGGAAGTGTACGTTTTTTTGTGTGGTTTTTTTGCATTTTTAAATTAAAGATTAACTCAATGAGATGCAAGTGTATAATGAATAAACCCCCCGTCACTTCAGGGGATATTTCAGTCTGCTTGTATTTGTCCATTTCTATCCTATCTATCTATCTATCTATTTTTTGCACATTTCCTTCTCCTTGCAATCATTTGACCTTTTCAAATCAGGTGCGTTTACTTGTGGGTGTTGGATTTTGCGGGTCAGTATTGAATCTCGCCGGGTCAGATCTCGGAGAATAGATTTGTGCAAGAATGTTGTGAATAACTACGCTGTAACGGAAAACTTTGGTTTATAGAGCTGGTTAATTATTGGACAAAGGGCTGGAAAGAGCTTTGAGATCAATAAAAATGGATGATTTGAGCATTAAATATCTGATGGTGTGTCAAATAAGAACTGCGCTTTGTCTGATTTGCAATCAAAGGTAGAAATTGTTGTATTTTCAAAGATAATAGATAACTATAACATGTTTGTAAAACCAACAATTTTAAAGCCTCTTGGCTATAAAAAAGACATACATAGGCCTGCCACCTTAATCATGTATAAACACAGATGTATCACGCAATTTAGGATGTTATACAGTCAGTGATTAGGCCAATGTACAGTGAAACCTCAATTTACGGACGTAATTGGTTCCTGAACATGGTTAGTTATTTGAATGATAAATGATAAATGGGTTGTACTTGTATAGCGCTTTTCTACCTTCAAGGTACTCAAAGCGCTTTGACACTATTTTGAAAAGTCTGTATAGTGAAGCAGAGTTTCCCTTTAAAAACAATGTAAGCCTTGACAAAAGTCCCTATTTTAGCAAAAAATGCATAATTTGAAGTGACTAAAATATATATATGTATATGTATGTATATCTGTACACTCACACACACACACACACACACACACACACACACACACACACACACACACACGCACACACACACACACACACACACACATACATACATACATACATACATATATATATATATATATATATATATATATATATATATATATATATATATATATATATATATATATATATATATATATACATGCCAGATGCTGTTCACCTTGGAGACCTGCTGCGGATATGGGTACGGCCTGGCGCGAGCTTTACACCTTCTCCCCCGGATTTTCAAGGGCCAGCGAGAGCTCACCGGATGTCGCCGCATTTTCAAGGGCCAGCGAGAGCTCACCGGATATACATATATACAAACATACATAAACATGTATACACACACAAATATATACACGTACATAAACATGTATACACAAAAAATATATATACATATGAATATACATTTATACAAGTACACATATATATGTATGCATAAATATATATATATATATATATATATATACATATATATATATACATTTATACATGTACACACACATATATATATATATATATATATCCATCCATCCATCCATCCATCTTCTTCCGCTTATCCGAGGTCGGGTCGTGGGGGAAGCAGCTTAAGCAGGGAAGCCCAGACTTCCCTCTCCCGGGGATATATATATATATATATTTATACATTCAAACCCTGTTTCCATATGAGTTGGGAAATTGTGTTAGATGTACATATAAACGGAATACAATGATTTGCAAATCCTTTTCAACCCATATTCAATTGAATGCACGACAAAGACAAGTTAGTTGATGTTCAAACTCATAAACTTTATTTTTTTTTGCAAATAATAATTAATTTAGAATTTCATGGCTGCAACACGTGCCAAAGTAGTTGGGAAAGGGCATGTTCACCACTGTGTTACATGGCCTTTCCTTTTAACAACACTCAGTAAACGTTTGGGAACTAAAGGGGACACATTTTTTAAGCTTCACTGGTGGAATTATTTCCCATTCTTGCTTGATGTACAGCTTAAGTTGTTCAACAGTCCGGGGTCTCCGTTGTGGTATTTTAGGCTTCATAATGTGCCACACATTTTCAATGGGAGACAGGTCTGGACTACAGGCAGGCCAGTCTAGTACCCCCACTCTTTTACTATGAAGCCACGTTGATGTAACACGTGGCTTGGCATTGTCTTGCTGAAATAAGCAGGGGCGTCCATGGTAACGTTGCTTGGATGGCAACATATGTTGCTCCAAAACCTGTATGTACCTTTCAGCATTAATGGCGCCTTTACAGATGTGTAAGTTACCCATGTCTTGGGCACTAATACACCCCCATACCATCACAGATGCTGGCTTTTACACTTTGCGCCTATAACAATCCAGATGGTTCTTTTCCTCTTTGGTCCGGAGGACACGACGTCCACAGTTTCCAAAAACAATTTCAAATGTGGACTTGTCAGAGAACACTTTTCCACTTTTTTTCAGTCCATCTTAGATGAGCTCAGGCCCAGCGAAGCCGACAGCGTTTCTGGGTGTTGTTGATAAACGGTTTTCGCCTTGCATAGGAGAGTTTTAACTTGCACTTACAGATGTAGCGACCAACTGTAGTTACTGACAGTGGGTTTCTGAAGTGTTCCTGAGCCCATGTGGTGATATCCTTTACACACTGATGTCGCTTGTTGATGCAGTACAGCCTGAGGGATCGAAGGTCACGGGCTTAGCTGCTTACGTGCAGTGATTTCTCCAGATTCTCTGAACCTTTTGATGATATTACGGTCCGTAGATGGTGAAATCCCTAAATTATTTGCAATAGCTGGTTGAGAAAGGTTTTTCGTAAACTGTTCAACAATTTGCTCACGCATTTGTTGACAAAGTGGTGACCCTCGCCCCATCTTTGTTTGTGAATGACTGAGCATTTTATGGAATCTACTTTTATAACCAATCATGGCACCCACCTGTTCCCAATTTGCCTGTTCACCTGTGGGATGTTCCAAAAAGGTGTTGCTGGCATCAAATTCTAAAGTTAATGATTATTAGCAAAAAAAAAAAAGTTTATCAGTTTGAACATCAAATATGTTGTCTTTGTAGCATATTCAACTGAATATGGGTTGAAAAGGATTCGCAAATCATTGTATTCCGTTTATATTTGCATCTAACACAATGTCCCAACTCATATGGAAACAGGGTTTGTATATATATTATATACACTACCGTTCAAAAGTTTGGGGTCACATTGAAATGTCCTTATTTTTGAAGGAAAAGCACTGTACTTTTCAATGAAGATAACTTTAAACTAGTCTTAACTTTAAAGAAAAACACTCTATACATTGCTAATGTGGTAAATGACTCTTCTAGCTGCAAATGTCTGGTTTTTGGTGCAATATCTACATAGGTGTATAGAGGCCCATTTCCAGCAACTATCACTCCCGTGTTCTAATGGTACAATGTGTTTGCTCATTGGCTCAGAAGGCTAATTGATGATTAGAAAACCCTTGTGCAATCATGTTCACACATCTGAAAACATTTTAGCTCGTTACAGAAGCTACAAAACTGACCTTCCTTTGAGCAGATTGAGTTTCTGGAGCATCACATTTGTGGGGTCAATTAAACGCTCAAAATGGCCAGAAAAAGAGAACTTTCATCTGAAACTCGACAGTCTATTCTTGTTCATAGAAATGAAGGCTATTCCACAAAATTGTTTGGGTGACCCCAAACTTTTGAACGGTAGTGTATATATACATATATACATACATATATACACATACACACATACTTATGTACACATACTTATACATATATATATATATATATATATATATATATATATATATATATATATATATACTGTATATACACTTATATACATATAAACAAATAAACATATTTATATATATATATATATATATATATATATATATATATATATATATATATATATATATATATATATATATATATATATATATATATATATATATATATGAAAGGGACTAGCAGTAGAAAATGGATGGATGGATATATATATATATATATATACATACATGTATACATATATGTATATACATTGTTCATAGTTAACTCAAAATAATTGCGATATCACAGAAATATATAGTTTTTCGTCATTAATGAGTGTTCCCAAGACAGATAATTTAAGTTTTTATTACCATGACTGGACAATTAATTTGCTTCAATCAAATGTTTTTAAACATTGTTTTTTGAAACAGCTCAACATGAAAATTATATAAACACGTTTTTAAAGAGAATAAAAACGTCACTACAGTCCGTTGGTGTCTTGCCAGAATTCCTATTTTGTAGGAATACAGAATTTGTAATCCTGCTTTAAGAGCACTTGCACTTAGAGGAGAGGAGCTACACTGTCACAGGCATTTTTGATTGATTGAAACTTTTATTAGTAGATTGCACAGTACAGTACATATTCCGTACAATTGACCACTAAATGGTAACACCCAAATAAGTTTTTCAACTTGTTTAAGTCGGGGTCCACATAAATCAATTCATGGTACAAATATATACTATCAGCATAATACAGTCATCCCACAAGTTAATCATCAGAGTATATACATTGAATTATTTACATTATGTACAATATTTACAATCCGGGGGGTGGGATGAGGAGGGTTTAGTTGATATCAGCACTTCAGTCATCAACAATTGCATCATCAGAGAAATGGACATTGAAACAGTGTAGGTCTGACTTGGTAGAATATGTACAGCGAGCAGAGAACATAGTGAGTTCAGAAAGCATAAGAACAAGTATATACATTTGATTATTTACTTTTGATTATTTACAATCCGGGGAGGTGGAATGTGGAAGGGGGAGGGTGTTAGTCAAGGGTTGAGGTTGACTGGAGGTGTTGTTTTAGTGCGGTTTTGAAGGAGGATAGAGATGCCCTTTCTTTTACACCTGTTGGGAGGGCATTCCATACTGATGTGGCATAGAAGGAGAATGAGTTAAGACCTTTGTTAGATCGGAATCTGGGTTTAACGTGGTTAGTGGAGCTCCCCCTGGTGTTGAGGTTATGGCGGTCATTTACGTTAAGGAAGTAGTTAGACATGTACTTCGGTATCAGGGAGGTGTAGCGGATTTTATAGACTAGGCTCAGTTCAAGTTGTTTTACTCTGTCCTCCACCCTGAGCCAGCCCACTTTGGAGAAGTGGGTTGGAGTGAGGTGTGATCTGGGGTGGAGGTCTAGAAGTATTCTGACTTGCTTGATCTGGGATGTTTGGATATTAGATTTGAGGATTTTGGAGGTGCTGGGGTACCAGGAGGTGCATGCGTAATCGAAAAAGGGTTGAACGAGAGTTCCCGCTAGAATCTTCAAGGTGCTTTTATTGACCAGAAGGGAGATTCTGTAGATCAATCTTGTTCGTTGGTTGACCTTTTTGATTACCTTGGTTGCCATTTTATCACAGGAAAGATTAGCCTCTAGAATGGAACCTAGGTAGGTGACCTCATCTTTTCTGGTGATAACAATGTCACCCACTTTTATAGTGAAGTCACTGACTTTTTTTAGATTGATGTGGGACCCTAATAGGATGGATTCCGTTTTACCTAAGTGTATGGATAGTTTATTGTCAGCGAGCCAGTTGCAAATACTAAGGAGTTCAGCACTGAGGATTTTTTCCACTTGTGATTTGTCCTTGCCGGATACCAGCAGGACCGAGTCATCCGCAAACAGGAACAACTCACAGTCGCATGCTGATGGCATGTCATTTACGTATATTAGGAACAGTAAAGGCCCTAATATACTGCCTTGGGGGACTCCACAGCTTACTGAGAGGGGGGGGGCACGGTGCCGTTTACCTCTACCACCTGTTTCCTCCCCTCCAAGTAAGATTGCATCCAGCTCGATGAGGTTTTATCAAATCCGATTGCTCCGAGCTTATCCAGCAGTATAGCGTGGTTAACGGTGTCAAAAGCCTTCGGAAGGTCCAGCATGACCATGCCGCCGTATTTGCCCGCGTCCACCTCATGTTTGATGTGGTCGGTCAGATAGAGAAGGCATGTGTCAGTGGAGTGGTTAGTTCTGAAGCCGGATTGGAATTTGTACATTAGATTTTTGGTACCAAGGTATCTATCGACCTGTTTATAAACTATTTTTTCCATTACTTTCGAAATGGAACTGAGAATAGAAACATTTCGGTAGTTACCAGGTTCTAATTTGCTTCCTTTTTTAAAAAGGGGAGTTACTCTTGCTATCTTGAAATCTTTGGGTACTTGACCTTGTTTAATTGAGAGGTTAATTATGTGTGTGATGATTGGGGCAACGGTGGTGGCAGAGTCCCTGAGGAATCTGGAGGGAATATTGTCAAGGACGGTGGCCTTGTTTAGGTGGAACACACTCAATTTATTAAGCACCTCGTCAGCTGAGACCATTTCTAATTTGAAATTGTTGTTGATTACTCCTAGCTTTCTGTAGAAGGCTTTAATGTGTTCTACACCAAAACGGTCAGAGTGGTGGGACAGCTTGTTAACTAGAGTTGTGGCTGTGCTGGTGAAAAAGGTGTTGAGTCTTTTTGCTACCTCCATTTTGTCTGTAATGAGGGAGTCACCCTTCTTGATGTTGATGTTGGTGAGTCTGGTTTTAAGTTTCTGGCTGCATTCAGGAAGCTAGTTGTTGAGAATTTTCCAGAGCTCACGTGACTTTTTTGTGTTTTCCTCTATTTTGTCGTTAATGTAATTTTTTTTTAAGGATTTAGTCAGGTTGTTTGCCTTATTTCTTAATTTATTGCATTGCTTTTTGAGTGTTCAAAGGAGTGATTTGAGGTTATTATTATTGGGTTGTTTATCTACTTCGGTTTTACACTTTTGGTATTCGAAGTATTTTCTGTCTCTGTCTTTTATCGCAGCTAATAGGTCTGGATTAGGGATGTGCGTATCGATCCTGTGGTATCGATATATCGATACTCACACGCTACTCATTTGGCATCACTTTTCTGAAAAAAGTATCGATATATACCAAAAAACAGCGTGTGGGGGGTGCAAGCATCACTTTCAGATGTTTTTGATGACTTACTTAACTTACTATGTGCTGGGACACCCCTGTACCTGGCAGAGTATAGAGCTGGCCCAGTCACGTGACAGGAGACAGCGAATGAGCGTCGTCAACGTGCAACACACACACAGCCAGCCGACAGCGATGCAGCCAGGCATATCCAGTGTCAGGCATTGTTTATTTTATTTTTTTACCGAATATTTTTGTTTAAATGATTATCCTAAATTCAAATAATTTCCACACAGGGGAATTTACTGTTAGTTGAAAATTGCTTGAGTATTTAAAACAAGATAAGAAAGAGATACAATTTGTAGATTCTTCATCTTTGCATTACAGTTTTATTTTTTTCCAAGAAAATCTTGAAATATATGATTGAATGTGATTTTGGTTTTAATCTGTAACATGATTTCTTACATTTCGAAAACATTAGCCTATTTCATATTTCATTAATTGCTAATTATATCACAAACTTTAAAACATAACTGCAGCTTCTTGCGATTCGGATTTGACAGTTAATTGGAAAGCCCTAATATCTAATTATTATTATATATAATATATAATTATTATTATATATAATATTTAACTTATTTTTCATATTTATGTTATTTATTTTAATTTTACTTTTATTATATATTGACCATAATACATGTGGTATAAATGGTCTGTATTTGTCTTGTGATTTGTCTTAAATAATAATAGTAATAATATTTTTGACTGACAAAAATTGCCAATAAGAAATTAATGGTATCGGTATCGGTATCGATGAAAATGCAAGAAAAAGTATCGGTATCGTATCGAATCCTAAAAGTGTGGTATCGCCCATCCCTAGTCTGGATTCATCCATGGTTCAGAGCGGGCTTTGATCCTGACTGTTCTCACGGGAGCCATATCATTTAGTATCGCTAGGAACGCTGTTTTGAAGCGATCCCAGGCATCTTCGACCAGGTTGTTTGTGAGCACAGGGGACCAGTCCCACTCACCTAATTTAAGGTTGAATTGAGGTGAATTTGATTTCTGCCCACACAGATTCAAGGTTATTGTGGTTAACATCGGTGCGAGTTATGTATTTAATATCCTGGTGAATATATATACAAACACCACCACCATGTTTATCCCTGTCCTTTCTGATAACCGAGAAGTTTTCTATCTCTATCTCTGAGTCAGAAACACTTTGATCTAATTTAGTTTCAGAGAAACACAAGATTTTTACCTTATTGTTGTGGAACATTTCTCTGATTTGGTCGAGCTTAGTTCCAGAGAGGCTGTTCACATTTAGGTGGATGATGTGTAGCCCACTGTAACCAAAAAGAACATCAGAGTCCGCTGGGGAGAGGTACTGTCCAGAAGATGGAGTTGAATTGCAGTCCAATTCACTGTTTGTGTGGAGAGACTTGGGGGAGGGGAAGAGAGGCACATTGTTCATCGGCCAGGTGATGGGGGAGGGGCGTAGTTGAAGAAGTTTTGCAGGTTTTGGTGAGGTTGAGAACAAAGACCAGGTTTGTACAAAGTATCCCCTGAATCCTGTGTAGGCCTCGGGGGGTCCAGGTGACGCGGTGAAGACCCACAGGGCCTCGGGAGAGGCAAGGAGGACCTCCGCACTGCCGACTCTGATGGCGGCCGGGGTGTCGTCGAAAGCCACAACGCCGTCCGCCGCCGCGCCGCTGTCCTCACCGGTGTCTGGGTTGACTTCCTCCGTCGCGGGCCGCCGACCGCACCGATGATCGGGGTGAAGTCCTCCGTCGCGCCGCCAATTGCTGGATCTCAGGTGAGCTCAGGTTGTGATGAACAGATGAGGGCTGGCGTAGGTGGAGAACTAATGTTTTTAGCATGACTCCGACAAGGTCCCGTAGCTAAGCTAGCTTCCTTGGCGTCGTTAGCAACATCATTGCTAGGCTTCGCCAGGCGAGACAACATTAACCGAGTGGTTACTGGTTCGGGGTTTAGTTCAGTATCTCCTGAGAGTAGAAGTAATAGTACAATTGTTGATCTTCGGTCTATCCTTCCAGGCAGTGGCTGGTCTGTTCCGATCCGCTGTGAGACGCGTGTGGATCACATTACCTCTGAAACCCAGGTGCTTAGCGGATACATTACAGAGGAGGTAGAAATCACTGTGTTCTTTCTTTTTGCGTTCACGATTCTCATTTTTCAAAGGGTATTGTGTCCGAGGTGGTTTAAAATACAAATCTGTGATCCGCAGTTGAAAAAGGAGGAAGTGTGGGATAATCCGAGCAGTTGTTTGAATTCCCGAGCGGGAGCGAAAGAACAAAAAAAAAGAACAAAAAAAAGTGATTTGAACACACATGCTGAAGCACTGAGAAGTGGCGACCGAGTAATGTACTGTAAACAGGATGTGACGTAGAAGGCTTTGGCTCCCCAAAATGGCTGTTCCCCGAGTGTACTGTACTGCACTGGAAGTACAGTACGAATAATCATGAATCTTTCATACACTGAGACACCGTTCGCACACAGAGTCACATTTGTCTCGATATAAAAGTTTGTAAATTCCAAAGTTTGCAAGAAGAGTTGTTTGTAAATTACCTAAGCCAGTGCTAAAATGAGCAAAGAGACTCCAGCTAGTTTTAAAATACATTCGGAATGACACTTTAGACAATATTATTACCAAGTTTTGAGCTAAGTAAACAAGCAAAACATGTCGAAATTCTGCCTGAATGACATTCTAACAATACAATTGCATTTGTGTCAAAATATTGGGGTCTTTATTAAATATATTTACTGCGATTAATAATGATTGGTCAAGGGTGATTAATCTGATTGAAAAAATAATAGTTTGATAGCAGTAACATAAAGACATTTGATTTAGAGCAAAAAAAGGATGACATTTTCAATCATTTGTAAGATTTTGCATTGGATTTGTTGTCACAAGTTATTAAAACATAGAAAAAGAGTGCAGCAAAGACGTTACAGCAGAATCGGAACAGTCAAATTAGCAACAATTTAATATGTTTAAAATACAGATGCAGTTATTAAACAGACAGAACTATGCAGTATATTTTTTACTGATTATGGCCATTTTTTAACCACAGTAACACATTTTAAGCAAAAATGTTTCAATGTTCATACCTGTGGAAACACGTCTAAATGTAACATATTGTATGAACTATACCTATTTTAACCATTATATTTATATAGTATGTTGTAACATTACAGCCATTTTTACAGATTTTGCCGGACAGCATAAACTCCAGCACCCGTGACATGTTGAGATGAATGTAAAGAAAAAAAATAGAATTGTACGAAAACAGCCTTTAAAAATGATATTGATATATGCTATTGTAAAATGAAGGCAACGCTTTCTTTTATAAACAAAAGCACTAAACCATATTTCTTTCACAGTTACAGCACTTGTCAATGAATGTGCAACTGATCACTTGACCATGAACCTTCATCCTTCCTTCCTTCCACTCGCAGACGACATTAATATTTCATACTTCACTTTTACAGCAGCCTATTTGTCTAATGTCATGGAACTGGAGACACTGTCGTATGTATGATATTTGTACTACTGGAAACACAATAGGAACAAGTAAAGATGGCCTTCACTGCCGGAAGGACCATTTGATACTAAATACATTCATCTATTTTGTCTCACTTTGCATACGCAAAGTGGTGTGTAAACAACGTGTTTTTTTTAGATGAGTAATCTGCTCTTTATTAACCATAAACAGGTTACTGGTTGTAATACAGTGCTGCTATTGTATAGGATCTCAGAAAAACAACAAATACATTTTCTCTTGTTACACGCTAGCATGCTAACTATTAACATGTTAGCATTTTACTCATAACTGAATACAAAGTTATACATGGCATGCCGTAATAATATTATATAACTGCTTTGGCACTTCTGCTATTTCGTCCTATCTGACCAGGTGCTAGCATGCAAACTGTTTGCATGCTAGCATTTTAGCTAATTTTGCACATTTAAACCTACAAATAATGGATTTTCTTTCATGGTGTCACCTCGTCAGTATGTTAACTGCTTGTTTATTAGCATGTTGTTAAATGTTGTGTTTTGATTGCGCCCTTACTCATTGCATTACGGTACCTATTGTGTTGTGCTGTATGTTCTATATGTTTACGGTACATACATAGAATGTGACGTCATTTACGCTCTCATTGTGAGACACGCCATTTTCAGCCGCTACTTGTACAAAATTCTGCTGATCATTGTGTGTACTCACGAGAGAAGCATTATGAGAAAGTAATTTTACTTGTATGGGTAGACGATCTCATCATAGCATCTAAAAACAATGGTGTACTCAACAGTGTGAAAATTATGCTCACTGAAAGATTCAAAATGAAGGATCTAGGAAAATTGAAACATTTTCTGGGAATAGATTTTGACCAAACAAATGGTAAAGTCACAATGTCTCAAGAGAGATATGTTCACAAAATCTTAGAGATATTTGAAATGCAAAATTGCAAGTCCAGAGAGACTCCATGTGAACCAAAACTAGAGTACACAGGTGATGCAGACAAAATGACAGATCAAAGAAGGTTCAGGGAGGCTGTTGGAAGCCTAATTTACTTGTCCACATGCACACGTCCAGACATAAGTTTTGTGGTCAGTAAGTTATCCCAACACTTTGCTGAGCCAACAGTCGAACACTGGAATACAGTAAAACATGTGTTTAGATACCTCAAAGGTACAGCAGAAAACAAGTTATATTTCAAAGGAAATGAAACTAAAAAACTGGGATTGAGAGTGTACAGTGTCGCTGACTGGGCGTCAGATGTGTCTGACAGGAGAAGCACATCAAGTTATTGTGCTAGTCTAAGCGAAGGTAGCTCTCTAATCTCATGGAAAACAAGAAAACAAGCTACTGTTGCTTTATCTACATGTGAAGCAGAGTACATGTCTTTGGCATCAGCCATTCAAGAATGTATCTACCTAGGACAGCTACTCAGAGGCATTGAAATACCCTTATGCACAAACAAAGGTATTTGAAGATAATCAAGGCACTATTGCACTAGCCAAAAACCCAGTGAACAGGCAACGGTGTAAACACATAGATATCAAATACCATTTCATAAGGGAAACTATAAAAAGTGGCAGAGTGATTTTGGAGTACTGTCCTACTGAAAATATGATTGCCGATGTTCTGACAAAGCCAGCCACCAAGATGAAGCTAAAAAGGTTCAAACAGGACATGTTTGGCACTTAGAAGTGCAGTGTGTTTTTCTGTTTATTTGGGAAGGGACAACATGTGATCCCTATTTTCTTTTCTTGCATTGTAATTTCTTTCTCAAGGTAACCAATTGAGTTAATGGCGAGTGGGGGTGTTAAATGTTGTGTTTTGATTGCGCCCTAACTCATTGCATTACGGTACCTATTGTGTTGTGCTGTATGTTCTATATGTTTACGGTACGTACATAAGATGTGACGTCATTTACGCTCTCATTGTGAGACGCGCCATTTTCAGCCGCTACTTGTAATACATATGCCATTAGGCTAAAGATTAAGAGTATTACTTTATTCTCCGATACGTGTGGACACTGTGCACTGAAACGTGACACATGTCAACATCTTTTGGTGGCATTTTAACTACCGTATTTTCCGCACTATAAGGCGAACCTAAAAACCTCCAATTTCCTCAAAAGCTGACAGTGCGCCTTATAATCCAGTGCGCCTTATATATGTCGAGTTACTGAATCAATACGTGAGTCCAGCTGTACTTTATAACGTGGATACTTTTATTAGCTCAATCACCACAACAAGTGTCTCCTCTCTAACTCACTCCCACACTGTCTCCCGCTCCGTCGCACACACGTGACGTCATAGCCTGTCGACTCTGTAGTTCTCCCATAATACAATCACACCACATCTCCCCTTTCTAGAATCAATGGGTAGACCACCATTGATTCAACAGACCTTGAGGATTATTCTGCCTCGTGGTTGGAAGGTCTGCTCCTATATGAGCCTGTACCAGACAATCAAACATACACACATATTTTACCCTTAGAACAATCCACTTCACATCAATACTCAAACATCCATCCTATACTAATCCTGTACTGTCCTCAACCTAAGCCCTGCAACTGACTTGAACATTTACAGTACAAGAAAACATATCCAAAACGCTCCAATTGCACTTTTCTGTCTTTTCCCACATACAGTAACATTCTTTTTTTTCATTAGAGTCTGTGTAATGTCTATAGGAAACAAAATTAAAGGTCCAACCTAGTTGGTCTCACCACAGCCCTCCCAGACCTGGTTCTAAGAGTAGGAGTAGATGGAGGTTCTGGAACACTCTGCACTCAAAAAATTGAAACATTGACTTTAATTAAATTTATTTTGTCAACAGGTTCCACATAAGTGTATTATGTTGGTTAAATAATTGACCCAACTAGATAAAATTACTTCTGTTCGACAAGAGATATTTAAGTTTATCCAATCGAATTCAGTTATGTTATATGGACATAAATAATATATATACAGGCTACATGTTTTACATTTGTCCTTTAAACATATATTTTATTTATAGAAGTAAAATAATAAATTTAAGTTCAATTTATAAAAATAGGTTTTCATCCAATTTATTTTATACTAATTAGTGTGACATAATTCTAGTTTGTCAACAGGTTCCACACAAATGAATTTCGTACACCCAACATATATTTGTCATTTCCTTTATTAAGCGATATTTATTGAACATTTTGTTGCCACTTGGTCCAAAATAAAACCCTAACAGATATTAGGGTGCAGCATGGTTCAACACCAACAGTTGCAAACTGCTTTTATGCAATCCAACAATCCAACAGGCTTGCAGTTCTCAATTTTTTGTTTTTGTAACAGCATTGTAATCTAACCATTTTTAATATTGTGGAGGGAATACCCTGAAATGTAATTATATTGACAAACATGTCAACTTGTTTTGTATCGTTACCTAACACTAACAATTATAAACTACCTTGATGCAGCATAAACAAACAAAACATCCCTGATTTGTCAAAATTATTGTGTGACAATATAACAAACTTGTAGTTCTCTTTTTTTTTAAACAGCATAATAGTCAAACTATAACAACATGTGCTGCTGTCAACCTTTAATTTAGTAGTGTGGAAGGAAAACATTTTTACAAGCATGTCAGCTCGTGTTGCAGCCACTACACGAAGTTCTTATGGTCCTCTGGTTATGAAAGAGTTTTCAATATCTACGTAAACAATAACTTCAGCTAGAAGATTTGCTATTTCTATTTCCATTCAGTTGTCAACAAATTTGGTGCTGCATGGTCTCTCACTTAACTTGTCACTTCAGCATCCAAATCAATGTTTGGTTCATTCATACAGTTTGTTCTTGAGCATTTGTACCTTGGCTGAGAGTCTGCCAGCATCCAGCTGAAGGAGGAGCTTTTGAAGTCCTTCAAAGAAGGTCTTCAGTTCCTTAGGATAACTGAGGTTCAGTGCATATATTACACCCATTAAGAGTGCACATGCAGAGGTGACGTCTCCCAGGTCATGAAGAATTTCAACACCCTCGATCACTATTCCAACATCAGCTGGAGGAGTGGTGGCATCACCTCCCTCGACTTTGATGATGTAGATGCCAAGGGTATGTTGCTCAAGCTCCCTCTGTGCAGCGGTGCCAGCAGTATCCTTTACATAGGGGAGAAAGAAAGGACACAACCAATCTATGAAATCACAGATTTTGTAGAATTCCAAAGATTAACTTTTGCCTTTTAGGTTTCCTTTTAATGAAAATAACTAGATACTTCAGAAAGTGCTATTTGTGTAAAAATAAGATAAAGCAGTGCCGAGTGATTCCAGCAAAATTTTAGAGAATGAATCTGTCACCTGAGTTATTTAATCTAATATATATATTTCTTAGAGTTGGCTGTTGTTACAGCAAAATGGAGCACTAACGAAGCTTCACCCAGGGCACCAACGAGCCATCAACGCCAGTGGCTTTGGTACCACCCCCACAGAGGTTAAAATTTAAAATTATTTATTACAGGTAGAAACTAAACTATTAAAATTACCAACCAGGTATTCTTTGAAGAGGATGTTCGGGTCTTCGTTGAGGTAGATACAAAGCGCCCTGAGGATGCACTCCCTCCTCTTTTCAACAGTTTCATTCTAAAGAAAGAAAAAAAATACAGAGATATTATTCTGACTGTTAACTTGTCAAAACTGACTCGCTGGGGCGGCTAACAGTGGTTAGAGCAGTCGCTACATGTAAAGAGGCCGAAGGTCCTCGAGGCAGCAGCCGCGGGTTCGACTCCCTTTGCTGCATGTCTCCCCCTTTCTCTCTCACCCCATCTCATATATGTAGCGATAGCAAAACATGCCTGTGTGATTGGGACCAAAATCCTTCTGATGGTAGTCCCTGCAGAGCCTCCTTTCTTCTTGAACACTTTGATGAGCTGGGCAGTGTGTTGGTCAAGCTGTGCATGGAACTTTGAGACAAGGGGACCAGTAGTGATCCTCACAAATTCTGCTTCCACCTGAAAACATAATGTCCACAAACAACATATTATTGGTACCTATTAAAGCATTTAACATTTAAAACAGAAATACTTTCACAAGAATGTACAAAAACAGGTTGTACTGTAGTATAACAGCCTTTCCTGTGTTACATTTTACACAAAATGATTAACATTCCCATGTGACTGGAAGCCATTACAACTCTCTCTCCCCTGCCCTCCATGTCTGTCACTATGCAATATAGCAGAATTGCAAAAAATAAATAAATTGAAATTGTTGACTATAGCCGATTTAAAAAGCATTTCATACCTCTGCGACAGTGAAGAGTCCTGGCCATCTGATCTTGAACTCCATGATCATGGGCTTGTCTCTGACGACCTCTTGCCTTCTGCGAAGGTCTTAGCCATCTTTTCTTTGACAACTTTATCATTATGTCTCTTCTTGACCTCAGATAACAACGCCAATCTTTCCCCTTCAAGGCTGTCCTGGGTCTCTCCAGCAGGAAAGGGGGGGAAAAAATTGACTTCGGCTTTCCTTGGTTTTTTGACATCATAGGCGGGCTGACATCTATCTGCAGGTTTGTGCTTGAGGGAATTGATGCTCAGTTCTGGGCACCCCAAGTTTCTAAGTTTTGTCCTGTAGTTTGCCATCTTATACTTGAGGCTTATTTTCCAGCCGTAGAAACCACAGAAGGATCTCTGTTCTCTCAAACATGGATGTGCTTTGATTAAAGCTTCAGCAACAGATTCAATTTCCAACTTTGAGGGATATGCCTTGAACTTGATGATTTCCTGAGCCAGACTTTCCAAGATGTCTGATTTAAGTTTATGACCGGGGGTCAGAAGAACTCTATTTGATACAAAGTCCTGGTTTGCACTTCGAAGTTGCATCTCCACGTCATATGAAAACTTTGGAATTTGGAATTCTGTGGGCCAATGTGATCGAGAAGATTCTGAATCAGAGGAGAGTTTTAATGTGTCAGAAGATGACAAGGATGCTTCTTCCCCACTCTGGTTCATGCTGCCTTGGCTGAGGTCTAGAGCATCTGACAAGCAGATGATTTTCACTGTGCTCTTGTCTTGAATGTCGCAAATTTTGTTAAGGTTAACAAATTCGTTATCAAAGTCACTGTCCATGTACTGGAGTCTAATGTCCTCCTCTATATCAAACTGACGTTTGATCTCATTTGCAAGATCCTCAACAGACATTGGCATGCCTGATTCTATGGTCAGTTTTTCAGCATTGTTGGAACCAAGGATAATCCGTAGTTTTACTGGTGCAGCCATCATCCAAATGAGTCAGTCTAGAGAAGATGAAAACAAAAGTATGAAGTCATTAAATATGTATACATTAAAAGCATTCAAATGAGAAAGAAACCAACTGACTTTGGTCATATGTAAAACGAACTGGACACTGAAGCAAACATTGAGCAATCCACAGACAGAAGCCAGTGGCAATGATAGTAGCATGGGAAACAAACGTGTCATACTATGGTTAACAGTGCTCAAATTAGTTGATTTAGGTTGGAATAGGCAATATGACATTTTTGACCAAATACCTCAATATCGATATTGTGATGATATAGTGGGGATGACTATGGATGACTATGGTGCTTCTAGAAAATATTTACACAACTAGATTTTTGATAATAATCATAATTTATATGTGGGTAAAAGCAAATAATTGCTAGTTCAGAAAATGTCATCACTTTAATGTAATGGACACACTTTGAAAGAATGTAGCCTTTAAACCTAGGAAGAGACTATACTTATGCCATATTCTGATAGCTTGACCGTATGTGCGCGTCACATACGTAACTTTTTAAAAATATATAAGCTTTATGAACCTTGGGTTAGGTGAACGATCTTTTGGGCTGAGTGATTGTGTGTGTTGATCAGGTGTTTGAATTGTATTGGCATGTTCTATGGAGCTAGGAGCTAGCAGAGGAGCTAGGAGCTAGCATAACAAACACGTAGGTGTTTTTATGCAGGATTAATTTGTGGCATATTAAATATAAGCCTGGTTGTGTTGTGGCTAATAGAGTATATATATGTCTTGTGTTTATTTACTGTTGTAGTCATTCCCAGCTGAATATCAGGTGCCGTGAGTATGCAGCCTTGGCTGCTAAACATTTGATAGCTTGACCGTATGTGCGCGTCACATACGTAACTTTTGAAAAATATATAAGCTCTATGAACCTTGGGTTAGGTGAACGGTCTTTTGGGCTGAGTGATTGTGTGTGTTGATCAGGTGTTTGAATTGTATTGTGAAGTGAAGTGAAGTGAATTACATTTATATAGCGCTTTTTCTCAAGTGACTCAAAGCGCTTTACATAGTGAAACCCAATATCTAAGTTACATTCAAACCAGTGTGGGTGGCACTGGGAGCAGGTGGGTAAAGTGTCTTGCCCAAGGACACAACGGAAGTGACTAGGATGGCGGAAGCGGGGATCGAACCTGCAACCCTCAAGTTGCTGGCACGGCCGCTCTACCAACCGAGCTATACCGCGTTCTATGGAGCTAGGAGCTAGCAGAGGAGCTAGGAGCTAGCATAACAAACACGTAGGTGTTTTTATGCAGGATTAATTTGTGGCATATTAAATATAAGCCTGGTTGTGTTGTGGCTAATAGAGTATATATATGTCTTGTGTTTATTTACTGTTGTAGTCATTCCCAGCTGAATATCAGGTCACCCCCGGCTCTCACAGCATCTTCCCTATCTGAATAGCTTCAACTCCCCACTAGTCCTTCACTTGCACTTTACTCATCCACAAATCTTTCATCCTCGCTCAAATTAATGGGAAAATTGTCGCTTTCTCGGTCCGAATCTCTCTCACTTCATGCGGCCATCATTGTAAACAATAGGGAACTTTGCGTATATGTTCAACTGACTACGTCACGCTACTTCCGGTAGGGGCAAGCCTTTTTTTTATCAGATAACAAAAGTTGCGATCTTTATCGTCGTTGTTCTATACTAAATCCTTTCAGCAAAAATATGGCAATATCGCGAAATGATCAAGTATGACACATAGAATAGGTCTGCTATCCCCGTTTAAATAAAAAAATTCATTTCAGTAGGCCTTTAACTTCGGCTAGCGCTAGCGGTTAGCATTCGCGGCTAACACCCGCTTCCCAGCTCACCACAACGGCTCTACTGCTCGTTAAACATAACCAGATGCTCCCGTTGTTGGTGACATTTACCCTTGACAAATGCCACTGGTGCTTTATTTTAGTAGCTAACCTACCTGCCTGGGGGTCGGCGGGGTAAAAGCAGACCGAAGGTAGTGTAGTTTTATCATGCACTGGCTACTGCTCTCTGAAGCACAAACACAACGGAAATATAGAAGTGTTATATCATAAACACACAATTAAATCATGCTCAATATGTAAATAATACAATAAGTATTGATGAAAAATGCCCTCCTACCTCTCAAGCCAGAAACGCAGACAAATGGTGACGACCGTTGGCAAGTTCACCGGCAAAAACAAGAAAGTTGATTCAGAGTTTGCGCACGTGTAGTGTGAAGCATTTGAATTTTCTTCTTACTGCCACCTTCTGGATGTCATAAGTATTTCAATCATAATTCACTTCAATTAAATGTTTTGTGATCAACCAACGCATAATTATTTTGTACACATAACCAAAGACACAATTACATGGACTTTATTAGAAAAAAATATTTTAACATAACAAAGACATGTATTTTAAGTAAACTGAAAACATAAAAATTATATATAGTGCACAACACACCTCATTCACTTTTTTGAGTGTGCTGCGATGTTTCTGCTGAAGCTTGTTCCGGAACGCCCCCCAGGAACGGCTCTGCTGCACTACAGCCACTCTGCTCCGGCGAGGATCCCATAGGGATGAGATGACGACGGTTCCGTCTGATGGTCCCATAGGGTCCTTCTACCAGATACGATCGTGGAGTGGTGTGACGTCCGATGGTAGCGCCGGCTTTCTTTTGGTCCTTGATCCACACGTCCTGTCCCGGATTCAGTCTGTCAAGGTTCATTGTACAATGCCGCAGGTTGTAGCGTTGTGCATCTTTTGTCCTCTTCTCCCCTTCTTTCCGCATAACAGCTTCACTATCAGGAAGAGCAGGATTTAGCAAAGCAGGAAGGATAGGCACTGTTGTGCGGAGCCTCCTCCCCATGAGAAGCTGCGCTGGACTATACCCATTGTCGAGAGGGGTAGCCCTGTAAGCGAGCAAAGCAAGATAGGGGTCATCTGCTTTCTTTAGGAGACCTTTCACCGTCTGTACTGCATGTTCGGCTTCAGCGTTACCTTGAGGATATCTTGGGCTACTGGTAATGTGACGGAATCCGTAAGACTCTGCGAACTCGGCGAAGCCTGCTCCGGAGAACTGGGGCCCACCATCCGAAACGAGAAGATCCGGGATTCCGTGACGTGCATAGATCGCTTTGAGGTGGTGGATTACATTGTTTGACCTTGTGGAGGTCAGCAAAGCAATCTCCACGTACCTTGACATGTAGTCCACTACCAGCAGGTAGGTCTTGGTACCGAGCATGAAAAAATCAGCTCCTAACTTCTCCCATGGTCGGCCTGGGTATGGTGATGGCATCAGCGGCTCCCTGTGGTTTTGTCTCTCCTTACAGCATGTTCGGCAGTTGAGAACCAATTCATTCAGCTGCTGGCTTAGCCCGGGCCACCATACTGACTGTCGTGCCCGCTGTCTACACTTCACCACGCCTTGGTGTCCTTCATGCAATTTGGCGAGAACATAATTTCTCATTGTAGAAGGGATGACGAGCCTGTGTCCCTTTAGCAAGACACCATCTTGAACTGTAAGGAACGCCTGCTCTGCCCTGTACAGCCTGAGTGCTGGTTCTTTGGAACCATGTGCTGGCCAGCCTTCAGCACACAGCTGCATCACCTGTGCACACACACTGTCTCTCTGCGGCTGCTCTCTCAGCTCCTCCAGGTAGTCAGCGCTTGCAGGTAGGTTCTCCAGTACCATGTCCACAAAGATGTTGGTTTCTTCAAACAGCTCTTTGTCCGCTGCTGTCTCCTCTCTCTTAACAGGAGCTCGTGACAGCGTATCGGCTGTCCACAGGAACTTTCCTGGCACATGAGAGATAAAATAAGAATAGCGCATCAGACGCATTCTGAAGCGTTGGATCCGTGGAGGTAGAGCATCTAGTGCTTGAGACCCCAGAAGACTCAGGAGAGGCTTGTGGTCCGTCTCCATCTGGAAATGTTTCCCGATGAGGAAGTTGCGGAACCTCTCACAGGCCCAGGTCAGCCCCAAAGCTTCCTTCTCTACTTGGGCGTATCTCTGCTCGGTTGGTGTGAGAGACCGCGACATGTAGGCCACTGGCCTCCACTCTTCGCCCCACTTTTGTAGCAGTACGCCTCCCAACCCGTACGACGACACGTCTGCTGAGACTTTGCATTCTCTGTTGGGATCATACATGGCTAGCACTGGTGTAGACGTCAGTGCATCCTTTAGATCCTGGAAGGCCCTTGCCTGGTCGACGCCCCACACCCAGCAGTTCTTTTTTGACAGGAGATCTCGCAGGGGCTTGTCTCTCTGGGCCAGCTGCGGCACAAATTTCCCAAGTTGATTTATCATTCCAAGAAAACTTCTTAACTCAGTCACAGTTGTTGGCTCCTGCATCTTCTCACAGCTTCTGTTTGCTTGGGTCTGGGCTGATGCCACTGGTGGAGAGCACGTGGCCTAGAAAGGTCACCTCTGACTTTGACAGATCGCACTTATCAACATTCAGAGTGATGCCTGCCTTTTGGATCTTTTCTAGTGTGGCATGCAGGCGAGCATCATGTCTTTTTGAGTTCGGCCCCACACCAGCACGTCGTCCATGTGGCAAACAACGCCCTCAAGCCCTTCTGTGACCTCCGTCACCATCCGGTTCTGAAAATGTTCGGGGGCGGATGCTATGCTAAACGGTAGCCGTCTGAAGTAATAGCGCCCGAAGGGTGTAATGAAAGTTGTCAGTTTCACTGAATCTGCAGTTAGAGAAATTTGCCAAAACCCCATGTTTGCATCCAGCTTACTAAAAAATTTGGCTCCAGCCAGCATTCCCAGTGTTTCCTCCACTGATGGCAGGATGAACTTTTCCCTACACACTGACTCGTTGAGTTTGGTGAGATCGACACATATTCGTACAGCACCTGTCTTTTTGGGCACCACCACTGTGCCAGCGCACCAGTCTGTTGGCTCGTCTATTCTACTTATCACGCCGAGTTGTTCCATGCGGGACAGTTCCTGCTTGACTTTGTCCATTAAAGGCAATGGAATCCTCCTTGGTGTTTTTAGTGAGAATGGTTCCGCCCCTGGACTCAGCTTGATGGCATATGGTTGCCGCACTTCTCCGAGCCCGGGGCATAATTTTGGGTAGTGCTCCTTTAATGTCTCCATAGTAACGCTGTCTAGGCGTGCTACAAGCCCCAGCCTACAGCTCACAGATCTTCCTAGCAGGGCAGCATGCACATTACGAGTGATGTACACATCCTCCCTCTCTGTCTTTTCCCCTCTCCTCAGCAGCAAACTGGCGACGCCCACCACGTCGAGGGGATTTCTTCCTGGTCCCAGGAGTGGCTTTGTTGCCTTTCTGAGACTAGGTGGGTCATTTCTGTATGTGTTTAGGAACACTGAGTGAGGCAAGACTGTCACATCGGCACCTGTGTCTATTTTGAATGTCACACTGCTCTCATGGATGCCAATTTTGACCATCCAAGGATCCCCATCCTCCGTGACACTGCCGAGGAAGATTTCCTCCTCATCCTCTTCAACTTCATGCACTGATTTGGACTTGCACACACGCTTGCAATGTCCCCTCCTCCCACATGCATAACATTTCACTTCATTAGCAGGACAGTCACTTTTTGGATGGGATGGAGAGCTGCCACAATTTTGACACGGTGACTGTGCGCCCTTGTCCTTGCTGTACTGAGTACTGTGTGGCTTGTACTTTGGGCTATCAGCATATTGAGGTTTGTTTTTAGCAGACATGAAGTTGCTCTTGAACACTCTATCAACAGACTTTGCATCACTTGCCTCTGATCTGGTGGTGTCCCCTCGGAGAGTAGACTGCTGCCTTTTCACCTCCTCGCTCTGTCGTGCCATTCTTATGGCTTTATCCAAGGTTAGATCCGCGTCCAACTGCATGCGTTCAGACAGCCCCTTGTCTTGCAGTCCGACGACAAGTCTGTCTCTGATCAGTTCATTGTGTAGCATCCCGTAGCTACAATGCTCCGCCAGCGCATATAGTGCAGTGACAAATGAATCCACACTCTCCCCTTCTTTCTGCTTGCGCATGTTAAACTTAGCACGCTCGTAGATAAAAATTTTCTTCACAACAAAGAAGCCTTGTAATCCCTTGCGCACTCCCTGGTATGTACGTCTTTGAGCGGCCGTCAGATTTAACCCACGGAGAATATCATCCGCCTCGTCCCCCATGCAATAAATCAATGTGTTCACTTGATTGTCCTCGGAGCTTGCATTTAGGTTACTTGCCAGGCGAAATCTTTCGAATCTCCGGATCCATTTGTCCCACTCTTGTGGATTTGGAAAGTCAAAGGACTCCGGTGGCTAGATGTTGAACGTAGCGCACGGTCCCACGGCAACCACCGGCGCGTTGGGTGGCCGTGCAGGCGCTGCAGCGGCTCCGTCCCCCTCGCTCATGTTGTCCTTACTTCCTTATCCACAGACGCGTATAAACTATCTTTCCACTTGGCTCGCACTCCACATTAACTACAGGACTTCTGACACCATGTCGAGTTACTGAATCAATACGTGAGTCCAGCTGTACTTTATAACGTGGATACTTTTATTAGCTCAATCACCACAACAAGTGTCTCCTCTCTAACTCACTCCCACACTGTCTCCCGCTCCGTCGCACACACGTGACGTCATAGCCTGTCGACTATGTAGTTCTCCCATAATACAATCACACCACCATATATGGACCAATATTGAGCCACAACAGGTCTCGCAACTACGGTAACTAAGCCGACTTAATTTTCCCCCTTCTACGGCTGCTTACTGTAAAACAAGAAGCGCTTATTCTTCTACGGGGGAAAATGAAGTCGGTGGCTGCTTACCGTAGAAGAAGAAGCGCTGCTTCTTCTACGGTAAGAAGAAGCGCTTCTTCTTCTACGGGGGAAAATTAAGTTGGCGGCTGCTTAAAATTAAGTCCCGTAGTTGCGAGACCTAAACTTTATGTGAAGACCCAAAAATGGCTCCTATTAAGAGACACGCTTACGACGCAGAGTTTAAACTCGAGGCGTTCAGTCACGCAGTAGAACACGGGAATAGAGCAGCAGCGAGATAATTTAACATTAACGAATCAATGGTGCGGAAGTGGAGGAAGCAACATAATGACCTGGGCCAAGTAAAGAAGACTAAACAGAGTTTCCGAGGGAACAAAGCGAGATGGCTACAGTTGGAGGACAAACTCGAACAGTGGGTTGTTGAACAGAGAGCAGCAAGTAGAAGTGTCTGTACAATCACTATTTGTTTTATTGACATTCCCTTTAGCGCAGCTCCATCTAATGGATGCATAACGTAACCCCAGCCTCTACTGTAGCGTCTATTCTATGCGCCTTATATAGCGGTGCGCCTTATATATGAACAAAGTTTTGAAATAGGCCATTCATTGAAGGTGCGCCTTATAATCCGGTGCGCCTTATAGTGTGGAAAATATGGTTGCTATTTTGTGTACAAAAGATAAGACCGCACTCCAAATATAGTGTTTATTGCCACAGGAACATTTCGGATGAAACCCTTCCTCAGATTGTGTACAAGCAACTAAGTGAATGGATCAGACACACAGGTGTCACTCATCAGTAATCAGGCTGATACAGCAGCTGAAGGTAATGGCAAGAGAAAAAAAGGAACCTAACAATGTATTAGGGTTGTACGGTATACCGCTATTAGTATAGTACCGCGATACGAATGAATCATATTCGGTACTATACCGCCTCTAAAAAGTACGGGTACCAAAATATTGGTATTGGGACAACACTACAATGTATCCCTTCTTATTTCAACACAAATAATCAAATAACTACAATAGTGACATTTTTAGCAGTTATTTCTAAGAACTCCAAACTTTTAACATTTCCATGGTTCCAGGTATGTTTTTTTTTTAACAGAAAATATACAGGCAAATGTCCAATTATTTTAACACCGTTTTCTTATTTATATGTGGGCCTGTCAGTCAAGAACATTATTAATATTTTTACGTAAAACATTTTTATAAAAAACAAGTAAACGCCAACTCTTTATTCAGTCCATTTGGCACTGAAGCAGGGGCGTCAAACTCCTATTAGCTCAGGGGCCACATGGAGAAAAATCTACTCCCAAGTTGGCCGGGCTGGTAAAATTATGGCAATGTAACTTAAAAGTAAAGACAATTTCAGATTGTTTTCTTTGTTTAAAAATAGACCAATCGCATTTTGAAAATCTACAATCATAATGTTTTTGTATGTGTGATTAACAGTATTCTATTTTAATTTGTCGTTAGTTATACTTTCTCAATAAATGATGTGATAATGTTCATCAGTCAAATATCTGGAATTGAGTCTGGCAGAGTTAAAAAATAATATCAAAGTCAAATTACAGGATGTTATTAAATTATCATAAAATAATTGCTATTGCGACATCCAGTGGACACATTTAGAACAGCAGTTTCTTTCACTCAAAAAATTCAGCTCATTTTTGTACTAAGCAAACTCATCTCACGGGCCTGGTCAAAAACCTGTTCGGATCAGGCCCACTTCTCTGTTAGCACGCTAACATCAGCATGGCATTATGTTGACATCAGTATGCAGAGTTTTTAAAGCTAATTTTACATTTGCATGTACAAAAACTTCAGTCTTCAACTCTAGGTCAGATATCTGCAGGCTCATTTAAAATTGCAGTGGGAATTTTCAAGTGTCATTATACCGTGGCCAGCACGGTGAAAGAGGGGTTAGTGCGTCTGCCTCACAATACGAAGGTCCTGAGTAGTCCTGGGTTCAATCCCGGGCTCGGGATCTTTCTGTGTGGAGTTTGCATGTCCTCCCCGTGACTGTGTGGGTTCCGTCCGGGTACTCCGGCTTCCTCCTACCTCCAAAGACATGCACCTGGGGATAGGTTGATTGGCAACACTAAATTGGCCTTAGCGTGTGAATGTGAGTGTGAATGTTGTCTGTCTATCTGTGTTGGCCCTGCGATGAGGTGGCGACTTGTCCAGGGTGTACCCCGCCTTCCGCCCGGATGCAGCTGAGATAGGCTCCAGCACCCCCGCGACCCCGAAGGGAATAAGCGGTAGAAAATGGATGGATGGATTATACAGACTAACTACAGAAGCTTTTACAGACAGCTAAATATCTACTTTTTGTTTGTGTCAGAGAAAAGCAACACTGTTGCATTGCAATGGATGTCACTTGTAATGATTTGTATTTGGGTGGTGTTTCAACAGGGATTAACAGAAAAACATAGTCAGCTATTTTCCCATTTTATAAACACCAGAGGGTAATAATCTGAAATAATTATTCCATATTCAGTCCTTGAATCACAGACTTATTAACTTAGGATGTATATTGATAATATTCTATTCAAAACTGTGCACATCATATTCATACTTTGTCACTTGCCTTTCCACCTTCACCACAAACACTGGGATGCGGCTCAAAGCTGTAATATATGTCGCCGTCTTTAAGCAGAGGCATTATTACCTTGACTGCATAAGCTTTATGTGCAAATGCCAGAAGTGAATGTTATTGTAATCAAAACAGACGTTTAATATTTTATAAGTTGTGGGTGGAAGCAAGAAAATAAACTGCGGCGGCAGCACACTCGACCTTATTCTTTAATGCCTGCTGTGACTTACTCCGATGCAGAAGGTGTTTTATTATTATAAGCCGCTGACTTGCCTTTGGTTCCACGTAATTGTCAGTTACCCTCTCCTGAATTAGCATGTTTATTGCTTACCGTGGCCTGGTCACACGTGTTTGCATATTAAAATCTTGGTCCACGCTGGTTTGAAGTTGTGGGATTGTCTGCGCCGCACTAAAACAGTTTCCTCCGTGCTTTCATCTCGCCAAGTGTTCTCGGGAAAATCCAAAGCTTTACATTATGCACTATTGATCTCTCACATAATGCATCCTGCTGATGGCCTACAAACGACTTCAATAAGCTTTAACTTGAAGGTGCGACTGAAACAAATGAGGTTAAATTCAAACCCGTGCTTGTGGACTTAAGGGTGGCTTTGGACAAACACAACATCTCTTAATGAAGCACACTTTTTAAACTTGTTAAGCGAACCAATCAACCTGAAACAAAAGCTCGACTCGCTCAGTCAAAGGATGTCTAATACGCATGGCTGTGACTATTTGCCTGGCCGTCCCTTTTCTCAAGGAGCAATCCTCAGAACACATATTGGTAACTCTCAAAAAGCAATGCAATAAATTAAGAAATAAGTCAACCAACCTGACTAAATCCTTAAAAAAAAATGACATTAACGACAAAATAGAGGAAAACACAAATAAGCCATGTGAGCTCTGGAAAATTCTCAACAACCAGCTTCCTGGTTGCAGCCAGAAACTTAAAACAAGACTCACCGACATCAGCATCAAGGAGGGTGACTCCCTCATTACAGACAAAATGGAGGTAGCTAGCAGACTTAACATCTTTTTCACCACCATAGCCGCAACTCTTGTCAACAAGCTGTCCCACCACTCTGGTCGCTTTGGTGTAGAACACATTAAAGCCTTCTACAGAAAGCTAGGAGTATCCAACGATGATTTCAAATTAGAAATGGTCACAGCTGTGGGGTGTTTAAAAAATTGAGCGCGCTCCACCCTAACAAGGCCAACGGCCTTGATAATATTCCCTCCAGATTCCTCAGGGACTCTGCCTCCATCATTGCCCCGATCATCACGCACATAATAAACCTATCAATTACACAAGGCCAAGTACCAAACGATTTTAAGATAGCAAGAGTAACTCCCCTCTTTAAAAAAGGAAGCAAATTGGAACCTGGCAACTACCGACCTGTTTCTATTCTCAGTTCCATTTCGAAAGTAATGGAGAAAATAGTTTATGAACAGGTCGATAGTTACCTTGCCACTAATAAACTCATGTACAAATTCCAATCCGGCTTCAGAACTAACCACTCCACTGACACATGCCTTCTCTATCTGACCGACCACATCAAACATGAGGTGGACGCGGGCAAATACTGCGGCATGGTCATGCTGGACCTTCAGAAGGCCTTTGACACTGTTAACCACGCTATACTGTTGGATAAGCTCAGAGCAATCGGATTTAACAAAACCTCATGGAGCTGGATGCAATCTTACTTGGAGGGGAGGGAGCAGGTGGTAGAGGTGAACGGCACCGTGCCCCCCCCGCCCCCCCCCCCCTCTCGGTGAGCTGTGGAGTCCCCCAAGGCAGTATATTGGGACCTTTACTGTTCCTAATATACATAAACGACATGTCATCGGCATGCGACTGTGAATTGTTTTTGTTTGCGGATGACTCTGCCCTGCTGGTATCCGGCAAGGACAAGTCACAGGTGGAGAAAATCCTCAGTGCTGAGCTCTGTAGAACTTGCACCTGGCTCGCTGACAACAAGCTACCCATACACTTGGGTAAAACAGAATCCATCCTGTTTGGGTCCCACATAAAACTTAAGAAAGTCAATGACTTCACCATAAAAGTGGGTGACATTGTTATCACCAGGAAAGATGAGGTCACCTACCTAGGTTCCATTCTAGAGGCTAACCTTTCCTGTGATAAAATGGCAACCAAGGTAATCAAAAAGGTTAACCAACGAACAAGATTTCTCTACAGAATCTCCTCTCTGGTCAACAAAAGCACCTTGAGGATTCTGGCGGGAACTCTCGTTCAACCCTTTTTCGATTACGCATGCACCTCCTGGTACCCCAGCACCTCCAAAACCCTCAAATCTAAACTCCAAACATCTCAGAACAAGCTAGTCAGGTTACTTCTAGACCTCCACCCCAGATCCCACCTCACTCCTACCCACTTCTCTAAAGTGGGCTGGCTCAAGGTGGAGGACAGAGTTAAACAACTTGCACTGAGCCTAGTCTATAAAATCCACTACACCTCTCTGATACTGAAGTACATGTCAAACTACTTCCTTAACGTAAATGACCGCCATAACCACAACACCAGGGGGAGCTCCACTAACCACGTTAAACCCAGATTCCGAACTAACAAAGGTCTTAACTCATTCTCTATGCCACATCAATGTGGAATGCGCTCCCAACAGGTATAAAAGAAAGGGCATCTCTATCCTCTTTCAAAACCGCAATAAAAGTTCACCTCCAGGCAGCTACAACCCTAAACTAACACCCTCCCCGGATTGCTAATAATCAAATGTAAACAATCAAATGCAGATACTTTTTCTTATGCCTTCTGATCTCTCTCTCTCTCTCTCTCTCTCTCTCTCTCTCTCTCTCTCTCTCTCTCTCTCTCTCTCTCTCTCTCTCTCTCTCTCTCTCTCTCTCTCGCTCTCTATGTCCACTACTGATGTCCATATCCTACCCCCCCCCCCCCCCTCCACACCCCTGATTGTAAATAATGTAAATAATTCAATGTGATTATCTTGTGTGATGACTGTATTATGATGATACTATATATGATAGTATATATCTGTATCATTAATCAATTTAAGTGGACCCCGACTTAAACAAGTTGAAAACTTATTCGGGTGTTACCATTTAGTGGTCAATTCTACGGAATATGTACTTCACTGGCAACCTACTAATAAAAGTCTCAATCAATCAATCAATGGCATGGCGGCAAATAACCAGAATGTTATTTGTTGGCCGCTTGACAACATTGCAGAGGTCAAACAATAACCACTTTCTATTATGACAGGAAGTAGAATTAGGGGCATACTAGCCATATGCTTCCCTAAATTCCGCATTGAGATTAAGATTTTAGTCCTGACTTTCCGTGCGTAGCATGATGGGGCACCTCAGTACATCACTGACTTGTTATGCCCCTACTCTTCAGGGCGCAGCCTCCGGTCTTCAGGCCAGGGTTTTCTAATGATCCCAAAAACTCATTTTAAAACCCGTGGAGACCTGGCATTCCAGGCTATAGCTCCCAGACTCTGGAACAACTTGCAACAGTCCCTCCGTGGTCTTCACTGTGTTGACACTTTTAAGAAACATTTGAAGACTTCTCTTTTTAGTAAAGCTTTTAGTTAATGCACCTTTTAACTATCATTTTTAATCTACTTTGTATCCTTTTTATGATGTTTTAATTGAATTGTTTTTTTACGTATACCACGTTATACCAAAGACTATAAAAATGGGACCCATTACCTCCCGGCTTGGCACTCATCATCAAGGGTTGGAATTGGGGGTTGAATCAACAAAATGATTCCAGAGCGCAGCCACCGCTGGTGCTCACTTCTCCCCTCACCTCCCAGGGGGTGGAACAAGGGGATGGGTCAAATGCAGAGAGTAATTTCACCACACATAGTGTGTGTGTGACTATCAGTGGCACTTTAACTTTAACTTTACTTCACCTATGTTTTGCTACAGCGCTTTTGTCATGACGCGGAGTTGAACCCGCGTTTCCTCTGCAGCTGGAGCTGCGGGCGCCTCTGCTAACCCCTCTGCTGGCAGCATGCTCAGACACGCCTCTGCTCGCGCTGAGCACAACACACCCACACAGCAACAAGCCTGCAAACAATCACTTATCAGCACAGCTGGACTTGACGAGGGGGAGCGGCATAAAGACCAGCGGACCCGAGGAACCTTTGCCAGAACGTCGCTAATCTTCCCAGTAAGCATCACGTCTGGCATTCCCTCCCCTGTGCTTTGCTATTTGCTCTCTCTCCGTGTCTCCCTTGTTCATGTCCCTTGTGTCTTCCGCAGTGACTGACTTCCTCGATCCACGACCTCCCTGCTCGGACCCAGACCACGCTGCCTTGCTCCTGCCCTCGACCTCTTGCCTGTTCACGGACTGCCTCTTTGCCTTGCCCCTCTGGACTCGACGAAAGATACAACCAACACTCACAGACAACAACGCCTGGTAACATTTACACTATTAATATTACACATAGTCTACACTCATTCACTTTGAGTAGCATACACACGCCACGTACTCATCAAAGGTTTGAATAAACCTTGTGAACCGCAGTTGTGCCCTGGTTGTCGCCTCCTTCCCTTCTCTGTACATAACAGCTTTGTGATTTTATCTGTGAAAAGCGCTTTATAAATAAGATGTACTTACTTACTTACTTACTTCTCTGAATTGACACCTCTGACAAGATTTAGGGCCTGATTTACTAAGGTTTGCGTGCATACTTGCCGCCTCTCCCGAAAATCTCCCGGGACAACCATTCTCCCGATTTCCAGCTGGACTTAAGGCACGCCTCCTCCAGGTCCGTGCGGACCTGTCGTCACGTCCGCTCTTTACTTCATACTTCAGAACCGACTCCCACACTTTCCGTCAGGGTGCGCAATACAACGTAAACCGTTGGCCAACCAAAAAGTAAACACAGAACACTATAGTGTTCTGTGGTTAATTTTTGGTTGGCCAACGGTTTACGTTGTATTGCGCACCCTGACGGCAAGTGTGGGAGTCGGTTCTGAAGTATGAAGTAAAGAGACGTAACTTCATCACCTCGCCTGGTTATTGACTCCAACCCAGAATATTACACTGCACATACCTATGCTCCTTCAAAGGCTGTGCTACTGGCTGCAAAGCATTGCACTTTCAAATACAACAATGAGTAGAGAGGAGTGTTATGTGTGTATATGTGTAAATAAATGAACACTGAAATTCAAGTGTATATATATATATATATATATATATATATATATATATATATATATATATATATATATAAATACATATTTATATATAGCTAGAATTCACTGAATGTCAAGTATGTATTTTTTATATATATATATATATATATATATATATATATATATATATATATATATATAAAGAAATACTTTAATTTAAGTGAATTCTAGCTATAAATATACTCCTACCCCTTAACCCCGCCCCCTGGCCTCGCCCACCTCGACCCCGCGGCCCCAAATCTCCCGAATTTGGAGGTCTCAAGGTTGGCAAGTTTGTTTGCGTGCAGTAAAACACGTGCAAACTTAATAGCCCACGCAAAGCTGATCTACTAAATGTGTGCAAAGTGGATTGCGTCTGTTAAGTGAGCAGAATAAGGTGTGCGTCTATCAATCAATCAATCAATCAATCAATCAATCAATGTTTATTTATATAGCCCTAAATCACAAGTGTCTCAAAGGGCTGTACAAGCCACAACGACATCCTCGGTACAGAGCCCACATACGGGCAAGGAAAACTCACCCCAGTGGGATGTCAATGTGAATGACTGTCTCTCTTCATTTATATGCAAAATATATGCTGATTAGCAAAACGGCCACAATACTGGGAGGAGAAGATGCATATTATATATGTATAATATACAGCACGTGCAATGTGATTTATCAACACTCACTGTTTTGCGAGCAAAATTTAGCGTTTTATTTAGCACATCTGAAAAGTACGTGCAAACTGAAACAGGTACACGGAGAATGGTACACAGAGAATGGTTCTCTAACGCTGCAAAGGCAGACGAGGAACAGAGAATTCTCCGTCCTACATGTGTGTAGTGTGTCGACATATCTGCCTGGTCTGTCAGAAATAAAACAATATTTGACATATTGTTTATTCATCATTTTATAATTTTATAGCTGCATGTTAGGTGAGTTAAGGGGCTGATTAATACAAAATAAACTGATGTGTTTTAGTGTCTGCTGGCATTTTTTAAAACATTTTTATTATGTTGATTTTATTTACATAGAATATGGATTATTAACATACACTGAACAAAAATATGAATGCAACACTTTTGTTTTTGCTCCCATTTTTCATGAGTTGAACTCAAAGATCTAAAACTTTTACTATATACACAAAATACCTATTCCTCTCAAACAATGTTCACAAATCTCGAATAAATCTGTGTTAATGAACATTTCTTCTTTGCCAAGATAATCCATCCCACTTCACAGGTGAGCCATATCAAGAAGCTGATTAAATAGCATGGTTTTTGCACAGGTGCACCTTGGGTTACCCACAATACAAGGCCACTCTGAAATGTGAAGTTTTATCTCACAGCACAATGCCACAGATGTCACAAGTTTTGAAGGAGCGTGCAGTCGGCATGCTGACTGCAGGAATGTCCACGAAAGCTGTTACCCGTGAATTCAATGTTAATATCTCTACCATAAGCCGTTTCCAAAGGCATTTTAAGAGAATTTGGCAGTACATCCAACTGTGTCAATGCAAGAGACAAACAAAAACAGAACAACTACGAGAGAGCAGAGTACACAGCGGTACCATCTTGGTAAAATAAAAGAGCTTACTCCGTCCAAGGCTGCCCACTAGCTCGCCACCAATGTCCAACCATTATTTAGTCTGCGCGGATGATTGAAAATCTGCCCAGGGAGATCGAAGTGTCTAAAAAACACTCATTCATTTGAGTGCTCTTTGAAGCTCGTCCATCCCCATGCTCAATGCCAGGGAGCCAGCAGCTGGTCTCTGGTGCAAAAATGGCCATGGTTCCCCGAGGCAGGATCTGAAAGTTCACAAAAGAGCAGTGCAGAGCCCACAAAAGTGCCATCCTTTGCTGCACAGTCCGGAAGGGGCCCGATCAGAAAGGCAAAAAACACAGGAAAACGAGGGAAACATCAGGAACACAAGTGCTTTAGCATGAACAGATTTTTGAAAATATCCATATTCTTGCTCAAAACCTGCTCAGTGGCCTTGTGGTTAGAGTGTTTGCCCTGAGATCGGTAGGTTGTGAGTTCAAACCACGGCCAAGTCATACCAAAGACTATACAAATGGGACCCATTACCTCCCTGCTTGGCACTCAGGATCAATGGTTGGAATTGAGCGTGGCCACCGCTGCTACTCACTGCTCCCCTCACCTCCCAGGGGGTGGAACAAGGTAATGGGTCAAATGCAGAGGGTAATTTCACCACACCTAGTGTGTGTGTGACTATCAGTGGTACTTTAACTTGTAGACCAAATATTATACTACTTACCATGCTATATCATTTGTGCCTCGTCTTTGAGCCACCATTCCATTTCCTTTTCACACTTATGTGCGACACCTGTGCATAATTCCTGGCTTTAATTGACAATGTAATGGAGCTCACCTGTGGCACACCATGACCCATTTACCAAGTGTTTTGTTGAGTCAAACCCAAAAAAAATGTTCTGACACTGCATGGACCACCAGCTACTCCCCATTGTGAGCTACCACATCCACCAGTCCGGGCAGATTACGCTACTTGGACCGGGCCTTCAAATCTGGGTAAAACACCTTGACATACTGCTCTAAATCGAAGTTCTTCCATTTATGTAAATTAATAAATGATCGACATGAGATAAGATTGAACCCTAGCACAGAAAAATGTATTTCGTATTCCAGATGGTGTTGAGAGTGGAACGAGGGAACATAGGATACTACTCTTCATTTGACTGCAAATTTCATTGGTTATTGGTTTCTCGATGTGTTCCAAAACCCCCAGGACGCGCATAATCACTCAGACATTCTGTTTAATGCGTACAATCTCCTGAAGGCTCGCTAATGATATCTCAGCAGACAGATCTAGATCTCATCTGACCTGCCTTTTACCTTGTTTTCGCCAAGCGCTCTACCACACTACTACTACAGTTCCTTTTGCATGGATGTTGGAATGTGACATTGGCGTGTGTGCATGTTCAAGATCCTCCCAGATCCCCCAAGTATAAGAAATTAGGTCATGTTATTGAGAGAAACGAAGAGACTTGGCTGTACAATGCACCGTAGTAATTTATGCAGTATCGCAGCGTCTCTCTCCCCACAGACTTGGGTGTTCTGAGCATTTTTTTTATTCCGGAGAGCTGTGATACTGTTAATTAGAACACAGTAACGATTCCTTCTCACAGTTTCTGTATGAAACCCATTAATGTCTTGAGGTCTTAGTTACTCAGGCAGTGTTACATTATTTATGAGGCCCATATCACATGTCATATTGTGGGAAAAGCCTGGAATTATAACACTAATGGTATCATTTTGGTTCTTTTTTTAAACTGAATCATTGTGTGACATACTACAGCATCCGGATTCTTTATAAGAGAGTGAGAGGTGATCAATTATTGTTTTTTCTTAGGCTATGTCTACACTAAGCCGGATAACCCCTTAAACGAATAATTGTTTAGCCTAAGCCTTGTATCACCCACGCTAAATTAGCGTTTAAGGTCCCCCTCCTCTGACATTTTTTTACACGGGTATTTCTTGAATCTCCGGCTCTTAGCTCTGTATGGACTCATTGATCGTTTACAAACTGAGTTTGAAGAGGAAGTGACACCAGAAAGATGGAGGCGAGTCATCCAGACATGCCCGTGTGGAAATCACACATGAATACCTTAAGAGAAGCAAACGCGCGATTGCAGCTATTTCAGATACAAGACATCTCGGACAGCAACATCGACGGTTTTGGATAAGGCCTGGAAGAACGGCAGCCTGGTGAGATATGTGTGTCAATGAGTGTGTTGTGTCAGCTGAACGGAAAGATAACTTTTGAATGTGCAGGCCAGCTGTGATTCTACTTGATGAAAAACGTTGTCCATTTGTCGAAGGGGAGACAACAACAGAATACGAAAAACAGCGAATACATTTGGACTGGCAAAGCAGACTATTACTGGTTATTGTCCGCGATGTACGTCGAGCGATTACTCAACGTCTAGTTTTGTACTCCATAACTATTGTGAAGCCATGAAGTGGTTGCGACCGTCAAGTACGGCCACCAATTTCAGCCTACAAGCACAGTGTACTGACCAGATATCTAGATCCCTAGATTTATTGTTGTAAAATGTTCATCACATTGTTTACTTTCACATGTCCATTAAAGATAGGATTCATGTATGATGACTCAGGTGTGATTCACTACCAGTGTTGGGACTAACGCGTTACAAAGTAGTAGTAGTTTCGGCGGTAACTAGTAATCTAACGCATTATTTTTTTATATTCAGTAACTCAGTTACCGTTACTACATGATGCGTTACTGCGTTATTTGACGCTATTTTTTATGTAGTATCGGCTAGAAACAGATGCGCTGCGGTGTCTTTCTTCTAAATCTTCCTCTGTCACAAGCCGGAGAGAAAAAAAGAGCCGTGTGTGTGTGTCTGAGTGTGGGTGTGGGAAGGGGAGGCACACACGTGATCCGCGGTTTGATATATAAAACAAAACAAAAAGGTTGTTCGCAGGCACGTTCAGTCCACACACAGCGTGGTCATGGCGAGCGGAGTAACGGAAGAGCTTGAACACCCCGCGCCATTTAATCGGTGTGTTTATAGGTGCAGACTCCGTTGTGCAAAACGAGGGTTTTAAACACATGCTGAACGTGCTTGAGGTACGTTACGACATCCGTCGCGCACCCACTTCAGCGATAAGATTGTGCCAGATCTTTATGAGCAGGAGAAGAAATAAGTTGTGGATGAACTATCCCGAGCATCATCTGTTGCGCTCACGACAGACTTGTGCACGTCCAGGGGAACTATGTGACGATAAGCGCTCACTTCATCACAGCAGACTGGGAGATGAGAAGACACGCCCCCTCTACGAGAGTCACCTTGCGCAGGTACTGACACAAGCAGTGGAGGAATGGAAGATAAAGATATCCCAGTCACAAGTGATAATGCCAAAAATCAAATAAATGCAGTGAATGAGGCAGGACTGGGACCACAGGTAGGTGCTTTGCACATGTAGTGAATTTGGCATCACATCTCAGTCAAAAGAATGGATCAGGAAGGAGGTTTCCTAGCACAACAGCTGCTCATGTACTTAAGACAAAGCAAGAAATGCTAAAGCTGCCTACTCATAAATCTCATACATGATGTCCCAACGAAGTCGAACTCCACTTATGATATGTTGGAGCAGCAGGCAGCTATATACTCTGCATTGACCCATAAGACCCTGAAGAAAAATGTCAAAGACATCATCAACCTGTCTGATGATGATGTGAGAGTGGCAGAGGAGGTCCTCCAGGTGCTTAAACCCCTCAAAAGTGTTACATCTCCACTGAGCACTGAAACTTCACCATCTGTGTCAATGATCCTGCCACTGAAAACAAGGATTCTACAAACCATGACTCCAAGTGTGGAAGACAGCAGCATCACTCCAGATGTCAGGCTTTATTTCACTATCTATGTTTCAAGGAAGATGATGTGCCTTCTTATGTTCCACTTTAACTTGTTTTTTTTATTAATGGTCATTGGTCCAAGTTTAAAGAAAGGAGAAATGCCTTTTTATGTTGCACTGTTTTTCATTAATTATGTTAAAATAAAATAAAAATGCATGTCAAGTTGATCAACAGATTGTATTATTCTCCAGTGCAATAACAGTACTGAAATGAAGGCTAAAAGGGCATTAATGGGAGCTTTAAAAAAAAAAGAAGAAAAAAAGAACTAAATAGTTACTTTTCACAGTAACGCATTATTTCTTGATGTAAGTAACTGAGTTAGTAACTGAGTTACTTTTGAAATTAAGTAACTAGTAATTGTAACTAGTTACTGGTTTTCAGTAACTAACCCAACACTGTTCACTACAATAGTCTAACAGCTGCCAATGGTGAGGCAATCAAGGTATACTGTTATAAGAAATGTGGCAATAGTCTACATTGAAACACAGGGTAAGGATACACTTCCAGGTCAAAGGTGCCTATGCGCATTTTTGTCGCGCATGCGTACTAGGTCGCGTTGCGCCGGCGGACCGAGGGGGGAAAGGGTCTTAAACGACCGTTGTGTGTATGTGAACATGGATAAGGTTAGGTGGGATTTACCCTGGATAACCTTTGCCGGCTTAGTGTAGAAGGGGCCTTAGACAACTCCATGCTGGTTAAAGGGACGATAGGAACGATTGACAACCAGAATTATTACAGTAAAAAAAAAGGAAAATGGTTGGCAGCTGATATTTTTAATTTGTAGGTTTATTTATTTGTATTCTAATACAGTATATTCAACATTTCTATTTGTTCTAATGCTGGGAACAGTTGACGTGTAGGGCATACCAATCTATCACATCAGACAACAAAACTTCTTTGGGGTTTTTGGTCACCTTGCAGGTACTGTACACTATCAGGCAATGAACATATTTGAATGTTTTTTCCTTGTTTGTTTTGATTAAGAGGTGTCTGCCCTTGTGTTAACCCGATGTAGAGTCCATCAGTGGCATGAATGAAGTGTTGCCGATCAAACTGCAGAACAATTTAAAAATATTCCTTAGGGAATGCAAATGTGTGTTATGGTCAAATTGTTTTTATCAACAGAACATTAACTTCTGTTATTTGCTTTTTCAATACAAAAGTACCCAGAGCGTCCATATGATTGAAATTTTACAAACAAGTTTCCTATATGTATTTTTTTTCTTCCTAGGAATTAATTTAACAGTAATTTCTCATAATATCAATTACTTTTAATGTAATGGGTAAATAACTACCGTGCTTTCCAGGCTATAGCGCACAACGGTATTTAAGCCGCACCCACCAAATTTTGGAATACATCAACATTTTTCATATAGTAGACGCACCGGACCATAAACCGCAGATATATACCTTTATAAATGTTTATTTACATACCTGTCATCGTCATGGACCCACTAGCTGCGGAAGCTAGCTCTCAAATCAGACTTGATAACTCCATGGTGATGTTTTGGTGAATCTTCAAAACTGAAACGATACAAAAAGAATGCCATTGTAAGGTAATAATACTAACACAGACTCTTGTAAATGTGTTAGCATATTTGCTAATGCTAACGACGCTAGCTTGATTACATTACGATAGCAGGTACAAATATGTATGAAAACACTTCTACAGACATCACACATGGGATGGTTTAGTAAGTATGAATTGTTTTAGCTATATTGTAAAACTTACAAACGTTGCTTGTAAGTATGAATTGTTTTAGTTATATTGTAAAACTTACAAACGTTGCTTGGAGAAATGAATGAAGAAGCCTTTCTAGCAGAAACGCTGTGGAGGAATAGTAGATGAATTGGGATATACTTCCGGTTCAAGGTCGAAACACAAAGTACATTTTCAACCCGCAACACCTTCAGTGAGCAAACTCGTCCAAAAGATGCCCCCATAAATGAACAGCAACACACATTTTCAGTGTCCGTCTGTGTTGAAAACTATTTGTTAAATGCAAAACATTATGGGTGTTAGCAAAGATAAATCCATAAATTAGCCGCACCATTTTCAAAGGTTCAAAGCCTACGAAAAAAGTAGCGACTTATTGTCCGAAATATACAGTAACTGAAGGCTGAAAGCTACAACGGTGACTCCCATTAGCCGGATCTTCCAAGCGTTTTTTATCATTAATCTTAAAACTCATTTGTATACTCTAGCCTTTAAATAGACCCCCCTTTTAGACCAGTTGATCTGCCGTCTCTTTTCTGCTCTGCCCCCCTCTCATGCGTGGAGAGGTTATTAGGTGACCACAAATGTTGCGCTAGCTGTTCAAAGTCGGGACCCGAATGGCCCAATCATCTGTGCATCAGTTGGGGAGGTCTCTGCGCTGCTGACTTGTCTCCATTCAAGATGATCCCCTGCTGGCCCCACTATGGACTGGACTCTCACACTACTAACTAGATCCACTCAACGTCTATTGCACCGGACGCTCAGGGGTCGGGAGGTCCCCACATAAGCGGTCCCCTCCAAGGTTTCTCATTGTATCCCATTGGGTTGAGTTTTTTCTTGACCTGATATGGGATCTGAGCAGAGGATGTTGTTGTGGCTTGTGCAGCCCTTTGAGACACTTGTGATTTAGGGCTAGATAAATAAACTTTGATTGATTGTCGATTGATCTTTAAAATAATGTGACCCTATGATAAACTTAGAAACTGTTGGGGAAATAAAGCTGCAACCCAGTTCCAGATTGGATAAGAAAACTGAGATTGATTACACAACATTGTATATGTATGAGTGTGTGTGTTCGTCCATACACACTATCATTACTCTGTTGCAAACCTTTTTTGGAGGGCTTACTTACTGCAGGGGTTGTACTACCTCCCCATTACTCAATCCCCTCAGGCAAAACACGTGTTACAAGCCGGCCAGCCCTGAAATTGCTCAAGAACTTACAGGCAAAGAATAGAAATATCAAATCCACGATTAGATGGCGTAGTTCAATATCTTCTGTGTATGATAAATGATTGTTCTCATGCATTTTTGCAGTGGAAGCAGTTGCGTTTGTATCTTTATATTCACTTCTATATCATACTTCGCTGACATCACAAAATCCAAGAGCGGTGTCGTAAAATTGCAAAGATACTTTTTGATCAAATAACCTTGTTTATGTGTTATGTTGTGTAATGATTGACATGTAAACACACTTTGCGACCAAGCAGTGCTCTTACTCTATGATTGGCATGGCAAACTGGAAATAACTGCACATACCATGTCTGAAAACCAGCATGGTGGTCAAGCTACACTATATTGCCAAAAGTATTTGGCCACTTGCCTTGACTCACATATGAACTTGAAGTGCCATCCCATTCCTAACCCATAGGGTTCAATATGATGTCGGTCCACCTTTTGCAGCTATTACAGCTTCAACTCTTCTGGGAAGGCTCTCCACAAGGTTGCGGAGTGTGTTTATAGGAATTTTCGACCATTCTTCCAAAAGCGTATTGGTGAGGTCACACACTGATGTTGGTCGAGAAGGCCTGGCTCTCAGTCTCCGTTGTAATTCATCCCAAAGGTGTTCTATCGGGTTCAGGTCAGGGTCTGTGCAGGCCAGTCAAGTTCATCCACACCAGACTCTGTCATCCATGTCTTTATGGACCTTGCTTTGTGCACTGTCATGTTGGAAGAATCTAAAATCTAAACTCCAAACATCTCAGAACAAGCTAGTCAGGTTACTTCTAGACCTCCACCCCAGATCCCACCTCACTCCTACCCACTTCTCTAAAGTGGGCTGGCTCAAGGTGGAGGACAGAGTTAAACAACTTGCACTGAGCCTAGTCTATAAAATCCACTACACCTCCCTGATACCGAAGTACATGTCAAACCACTTTCTTAACGTAAATGACCGCCAAAACCACAACACCAGGGGGAGCTCCACTAACCACGTTAAACCCAGATTCCGAACTAACAAAGGTCTTAACTCATTCTCTTTCTATGCCACATCAATGTGGAATGCGCTCCCAACAGGTATAAAAGAAAGGGCATCTCTATCCTCCTTCAAAACCGCAATAAAAGTTCACCTCCAGGCAGCTACAACCCTAAACTAACACCCTCCCCGGATTGCTAATAATCAAATGTAAACAATCAAATGCAGATACTTTTTCTTATGCCTTCTGATCTCTCTCTCTCTCTCTCTCTCTCTCTCTCTCTCTCTCTCTCTCTCTCTCTCTCTCTCCCTCTCTCTCTCTCTCTCTCTCTATGTCCACTACTTGCTGTCCATATCCTACCCCCTCCACACCCCTGATTGTAAATAATGTAAATAATTCAATGTGATTATCTTGTGTGATGACTGTATTATGATGATAGTATATATGATGTTATATATCTGTATCATGAATCAATTTAAGTGGACCCCGACTTAAACAAGTTGAAAAACTTATTCAGGTGTTACCATTTAGTGGTCAATTGTACGGAATATGTACTTCACTGGGCAACCCACTAATAAAAGTCTCAATCAATCAATCAAAAAAGGAAGGGGGCCGCTCCAAACTGTTCCCACAAGGTTGGGAGCATGGAATTTTCCAAAATGTTTTGGTATCCTGGAGCATTCAAAGTTTCTTTCACTGGAACTAAGGGGCCAAGCCCAACTCCTGAAAAACAACCCCACACCATAATTCCTCATCCACCAAATTTCACACTCGGCACAATGCAGTCCGAAATGTATCGTTCTCCTGGCAACCTCCAAACCCAGACTTGTCCTTCAGAAATTTCACGACTGGATTTGTTGCACAGTCCTATGACAGTTCCACGCTGGAAATCACTGAGCTCCTGAAAGCGGCCCATTCTTTCACAAATGTTTATAGAAACAGTCTCCATGCCTAAGTCCTTGATTTTATACACCGGGCCAAGTGGTTAAGACACCTGATTCTGATCATTTGGATGGGTGGCCAAATAAATAATTTTGGCAATTTAGTGTAGCTCTGCTCTCAATGGATACTTTCTTAACCTTTCTCGAAAAAAACCAATCATAAATTAAGCTTTCAGCACATACAAAATGTTGACATCTATAGTTATATTTTGATAAAGACGGGTAAAAACACACTACTCAAATGGCGTGTGCAACAGCAACAGACATCAATAGACGCAAAGTTAAAGCAATCAATCAATCAAAGTTTATTTATATAGCCCTAAATCACAAGTGTCTCAAAGGGCTGCACAAACCACAACGACATCCTCAAATGACGGTGTAGTCCCACTGTGTAGGAAGGTAGTACTTAATACATCCAACTACAAAAAATATCGGTTTTAATCAGTATTAGTATCATGGAGAAGAGAAGGCTGCCTGGCGGTATACAAAGTGGTCATGCAATGCACTCATAGTGTACAGTGAGCGTTGGAGAAAGATAAGTATTCCGAAATTGTTGTCTGTTTCTATCCAATCCAATCTAATCCACTTTATTTATATAGCACATTTACACAACAAGAATGTTTCCAAAGTGCTGCACAGCCATGTTAAAAACAATATTAAAAACGATATTAAAAACAATATTAAAAACAATATTATGCTACACCAACGACTGAATAAAAACAAAGAATAAATGAATAGAAAACCAATACAGAGACAATATAAAAAATAAATATGATTAAAAACGATTTTAAAGGGTAAAACCAATTAAATCAGTAAAATAGACATCAAAATTTATAACCCTAACCCTAACCACACAGGACAACAGAGGGCAGAAGACCACACAACTCACGTAGTGTTAAAAGCCAAAGAATAAAAGTGGGTCTTAAGACGAGACTTAAAACACTCCACTGTGGAAGCAGTTTGAACATGGAGGGGCAGAGTGTTCCAGAGCTTAGGGCCGACCACAGAGAAGGCCCTGTCTCCCCTGGTTTTAAGTCTCGTCCTGGGCACCACGAGCTGGAGCTGGCTCTCGGACCTCAGAGCGTGCGCAGGAGTGTAAATTTGGATGAGGTCCGAGATATACTGAGGTGCCAGTCCATGTAAAGCTTTAAAAACAAACAGCAAGGATTTAAAATCAATTCTAAAATGAACAGGGAGCCAGTGCAAACTCCGAAGAATTGGTGTTATATGCTGGCGTTTCCTGGCCCCTGTTAAAAGTCGTGCTGCCGCGTTCTGGACTAACTGCAACCTTAAAGTATCCTGATACTAATTAGCAGCAGAACTCTGGTGAGTGTTTTTAAAGTTCTTCTTCGATATTACTTTTTAATCCTAAAAAACTTCATTAACTCCAGGGAGATTTTTAATTAGCTAACTTTTTTAATGCAATCAGTGATATGTTTGTAGACACCTCAGCTCGCATTGGCAATTTTAAGTCCAGCTCGTTTGAGAACTTCCAGCTTGTTTCAATGAGGTGAAATGAATCCATTCACATAAATGTCTTCAAGAGATGAGTTCTTAGTAATGAATGACAATTGCTTCGACCCCATACAGTTTCCATTTCAGCACAGAAGTGTTGTCTATTTTGAGTCACACAAATATTTAGGTGCAGGGAATCGGGATGGGATTTTTACATCAAGTCACGATTCAATTCAATTCCGATTTCTGGGGTGATGCGATTCAGAAGTCATTCTTGATTCAACATGATTTAAACAGGTTCTATGGCACAGGTGTCAAACTCAAGGCCCGGGGGCCAGATAAGGCCCGGGGGCCAGATGTGGCCCGCCACTTCATTTATGTGGCCCTTGAAAGCCTGGAAATAATATATATCAATAAAGTACTGTAATTTTTCTTAATAAATTTATTCTTTCTTTCTATTTTGGGAGAACAAATATATATGTACTCCATGCAATCGCAAATTATATTAACTTAAATATTGTCTAATTATGCAAAACATAATAAACATTTACACCATTTTTTTAAATATAAATAAATACTAATAATAATGATTTCAAAGCAAGATATCCATCTAATTGTGCAATGTAAAAAGTAGCAATAGATTTAATGGTAAAATTGTGAAATTTACTGTGGTTTTCACAGCATTTTTCTCTAAATGAAAAAACTGTGCTTTTTTTACTGTAATAAACTGTGGTGCCGAAAAATCTACAGTTGTTCATTTGCGGTAAAAACAAACAAACAAATTGGCAGCTCAGGTGCCAAAAGGTTACTGTAAAATTGCAGTTGTTTTATTTATAGTAAAAAAACAAATGTCAATTTTACAGTAAAATTCTGGCAACTGAGCTGCCTTTTTTTTTTTAACCATAAAAACAGCAGTAATGCCTTACCAATATACACTAAATTTTGAGGTGAAATTATTGCAACTTACCATATATTCTTTACATTTTAGTTTAAAAAAAAATCTACTCATAAAATGCATAAAAAAATTGTGTAATAATGGTATTCACTGTTAGAAACGGCCCTCTGGGGCCAAACATAACTGTGATGTGGCCCTCAGTGAAAATGACTTTGACACCTCTGTTCTCTGGTATATAAATTATAATAAAACCTTTACAAAACAGGTTAAAGATTGAAAGAGTTACTCTTGGCTGCTGACGTACGTCGTAAAGATGGCCTGAAATACGCTTTAAAAAAAATCGATCTTGGAACATATTGAATCGATAATCGTCAGTTAAAAATCACACTTTAGATGTTGTTTTTGCTGCACTTGATATGATTTTTTTTTTACTTTTTTGAATTCACAATCCCTATGGAAGACAAGAACACATATGTTTTCCTTGTTCATGCATTCTAAGTTGTAAAATACAGCAAGTATGGGGTGGCTAACAAAGCAGCTATTGGAATATACTCTACTACACTCGTAAAGCCCTCTAAAATAAACATCCAAAAACCGCCAACAATATTCCAATTTACATTTTGTGAATTTGATATTAACCAGGTATTAGCAATGTTGTTTTTATGAGAATAAACTACTTTTTTTGGCGCCGTGATCACAGAGAGCAAACGAGCTCATGCAGCTACAGTGTTGACCTACTGAGCCGGTGAGCTACTACATTGCCACTGAGCCGGCGAAAGTTTAGTCCAGATTATAAATCATGCCTCTTACCTGGATAGTAGGAAGTTGTGTTCATAAACCGAGAAGTTGGTCAACTCTGACATCCAACTTAGACCTGGAGATGGCGAAAAAAAACGTTTGCAGCCACGTTAGAATTATGATTCATTCCTCATCTAAAAAGGAAGATGTGAACATCTCATCAGTCAGCATCCAGTGAGAGCAGACATTGTACAGTAAGTGGTTGTTTTATTATGTTCGTAGTTTGTATTACTTGTTTAGCACTTAGCAATACTGCTACTTGCTGGATCTGCTTATCACTCTGCTTCTAAAACTTGTAGCGCATCCTCTGTATATTCAGACTCAAAAAAATGAGGGTTATACCTGTATATACAAATGTAAGGATCTGGGATCATCATTTGTCCCAAAAAAGTCTTTAATTTCTGAGTATTGATCCATTACCAAGTAGTTAAAGGGGCAGTATTGGCCATACCAATCCTTATACTTAAATGTTTTTAGATCAGATTTTGAAAAATCAGACAAAAACACAAAAAGGCGGCATATTAATATCAATAAAAAATTACAATAAATTCATACTTTTGGCTTTGATTTAATCTGATTTTCCTCCTAAAGCCCTCCTGTGTCCAGGAATTTACTTTCAGAGTTTGTAAACAATAACAAAATCGACAAAAAATGTTGTCGGTAATATACTCATACTCGATATATCGATATTGGTATTAAATCGCCCATCTTTGTTTATTCATGGGCTCTTGTATGCGGTAAACAGTTAGCATATCCTCTTTTGATGGGTAGTGTACACGTTTAACATTTTGTCATACTCCTGTGATGTTACGTGTAAGAAAATTATTTTACATGCCTCCAAGGAGTGAAGATTACTGACATAGAAGAGGCCTCGCGACACTTTGGAGGGAAATCAGCCACCAGCAAGGATGCTACATTGTGTTGAGGACGTGTTCGTTTGTTTGTTTGTCGCTGTCGAATTTGCAGGACTCCGCTAGAACGTGTCATCAACATGCATTATCGCGATATAACGATAGTATTAAAAGCTCTATCGTCGTCCAAATTGATATAACTCATATCGTACATCATCAATATCACGCAAAATGTTGAAGAATATTCGTCAGCCAGAGTCACAGAAGACAAAGATTGCAGCTTGAGTCTAAGACATCTAAAGACACCTTTAAGTAGCGCTATAAGGCTGCATACCAAGCGTCTGCTTTCCTTCAGAAGCCGGGGGTTATATTTGATGCGCAAGGGCATCTCTGTGTTTGGTCTGTGGCCCAAAGGAGCGCATGATTCACTTTCCAAGATCAGACTCTCAAAAGCTGCTAAGATTGCAAACAACAGTCATCTGAAGGAGAAGGAAAGGCGTACACCACTTGCTATGAGTCAAAATCCATTTATTATTTGCAAAGTGTATACCAGTGACGGTAGCTACTTTGTTTACTCAGAAGTTCACATGGATCTTGATATCTGATTGTGGTTATTTGCCACAATTGAGTTTCTTGTAAAAGAAACACTAAACAATTTGTTTTTATATTGCTTGTCTGAAATTTAAAGTAGCAGTAGGGTGGAAAAACAAGTTGCCTCTATATTCAAGCTATTATCATATACTGTATTTTCCGGACTATAAGGCGCACTTAAAATCTTTTTTTTCTCTCAAAACTCGACAGTGCGCCTTTTAACCTGGTGCACCTAATGTACGGAATAATTCTGGTTTTGCTAACCAACTTCGAAGCAATTTTATTTGGTACATGGTGTAGTGATAAGTGTGACCAGCAGATGGCAGTCACACATAAGAGATACGTGAAGACTGCACTATGATGGCAGTCTCACACACAAGAGATATGTGTAGACTGCAATATGACTCAAGTAAACAACACCAACATTTTGTATGTTCCATTGAAAATATAGAAAATTACACATGGCGTTCAAAAATCTGTCAAAATGTTTTAGTACGACTTTGGTAAGCTATGAAGCCGCACCGCTCGATGGATTGTCAGCACATTTAACATACGAGTATTATTATGGTGTATGTATAAGATAAGACATTATCTGGCGGTTTTTTTCGCAATATTATGCAAAATCAACTGTGCTTGCCTTCTGGTATCTGCTGATCTGTATTTGGGATCTTCATAAATCCTAAAAAATTGCACGCTTCCGCCTTTGTAGTCTGTACCAACACCGTAGTCGATAAGCTTCTTCTTTTTCTCTATCTTCTTGTTATGTGACATTCATCCTCCGCTGTTGCCATTTCTAATATAAAGTAGTGTAAAATTCTTACTTATATCTGTCACTAAACTCGCCATGAAAGCGCTATAAACTACCGGTGTAGTGAGTTTACATTATTCACCCAGGGAACTTTAGTTATTAGAGAGTTCCGGTCGGACGGTTTTTCACAGGACACACTAGTTGCACTAGTGAGCCACGGATGAGAAGATGCTGCTCTGTTATTGATTTACGTAAAATGTGAATGTCATTAAAACAGTTAGCTCCATCTTTTGACACTTCTTCCACTCCCGTCCTTGCACGCTACACCGCTATAACAAAGATGACGGAGAAAAGACGCTGCTGAAATCGGCTTGAAGATGGTCTATAAAACATAATCCATGCAACATTTTGACCAAAGAACCACCATTACATGTTATGTAGACCACAGGGAAGTGTTTTCAAATTAGAAAAAATAAATAAATAAATATGACTTCTTTAATGCGCTCTATAATCCAGTGTGCCTTATATATGAAAAAAGATTGAAAATAGACCATTCATTGACAGTGCGCCTTATAATCCAGTGCACCCTATGGTTCGGAAAATACAGTATGACACCAAAAGACTTTCAAAGTTTGCGAATAAATAAATATGATTAAAATTGTATCAAGGTCACAGAGATTCCTGAGACATTTTGAGAGTTAATGAGGAAGCCAGTCACGTGAGGAACCAAAGATCCCTTCCCCACCAACAACAATGCTAATCAAACAGATTGTGTGAGAGCCAACAATAATTACTTTGGGAAAAATGATGATCCAAAACCTTATATTTTTGAGTCAGAACTCAAAGAGGATGAGCAATAAGTTTCAGAAAGCCGACTGCTACCCGGATGCAGCTTTATAGAAACTTTATAGCATTAGCGGCATTGCTAGGTGCCAAGCATACAAACTAACCATATTAAACCATATTAAAACAAAGACTAACATTTTCACTCTCGCTGGGATGCCAACTAACAGGATGCTCACATAATTCCATTTTGATGAAGGTTCAATCACAATCCTTACAAAGGGTTAAAAAAAAAAGTTACTGCATGTAGCGTCCTTTTGTGTCTTTTTCGCCACCTCGAGGATGTGAAAGTCGAGCAGCCTGTCACCATGGCCACATTTGTCTACTACCAAGTGAGGGATGCATGAATTATAAACTAGATTTTACTTTTAGTAAGTTTAAGACGGAGCAAAAGCAGCTGCCGGCTTTTAGTGTGTCAACAATAGCATCGTAAACTATCAATGCGTCGCTAAAATAGTCCATCTGCGCTGGCGCTTATAATCACAATATGTCTCATAGTTGGTCATTTTTAGGTCATGACATGTAAATGGAGTATTTTTAGCGCTTGCTGGATGTTTTTAGAGAGTATAACGAATGCAACAAAGGACCTTCAATCTGTTTGCTCAATCTTTAGCTATTTATTTACGATTTTGAATGCATAAAAAAGCCAAGCATATGTGATATTGTCTTACATGAGGATTGTGAATGATAAACAGCACATCTCTTTCAAATGTTTGCGTATTTCCAGTATGATTGATCTAATAATATGATCAGAGTGCAGCGTTACTACAGTGACGTAGAATCTACGAAAAAAAGCGGGATGTTCAAAACGGCTGACTGAATTTGTGGCATTTTGTAATTTAGACATTACTTTCACAAACTTTTGCGGATTGTAAATACAATTAGATATGGTTTAATGGATACAATGAAACACAAATAAGCATACACTCTGCTGGTACTTTAAAAGTAACACTCAAGATTCCCAGTAAACCAAACTGTGTCATATATCCATTTTCCAAAATAATTATAACATAACATGAGCCACCACATCTGGAGTTTGGGGGATAGATATATGAAATTCCTATTAGCTCTAATTAAGTCTCAAATTTATCCTTGGCAATGGCATGAAGATTAATGACACCCTCCACTATTTTAAGCAAGGTTATTTAAATGAGCAGTTTTACTTTCCTTACTCGCAACTGCATTCATTTTGGGCTCAAGTCGATTCACCCTGCTTTTCATTTTCTTTTTTCGACAACCCTCTGATTTTGACTGTGACCTTTAAAGAGTGTCAGTACAAAAGAAAAGCTGGGGACTGAAATGATGGTTATTTGTGCGTTGGAGGTTATTTGCGTACACCCACAACCTGGCCAACTAAGGAAATACTGGTTCCAAACACAAGAAGAATATGAAATATTGTAAAAGGCAACTATATGGATCGACCCAAATTTAGTTAAAACTAGAGATGTCCGATAATATCGGACTGCCGATATTATCGGCCAATAAATGCTTTAAAATGTAATATCGGAAATTATTGGTATTGGTTTCAACATTATCTGTATCGGTTTCAAAAAGTAAAATTCATGACTTTTTAAAACGCCGCTGTGTACACGGACGTAGGGAGAAGTACAGAGCGCAAATAAACCTTAAAGGCACTTCCTATGCGTGCCGGCCCAGTCACATAATATTTACGACTTTTCACACACACAAGTGAATGCCACGCATACTTGGTCAAGGGCCATACAGGTCACACTGAGGGTGGCTGTATAAACAACTTTAACTCTGTTACAAATATGCGCCACACTGTGAACCCACACCAAACAAGAATGACAAACACATTTCGGGAGAACATCCGCACCGTAACACAACATAAATACAACAGAGCAAATACCCAGAACCCCTTGCAGCACTAACTCTTCCGGGACCCTACAATATACACCCCCCACCTCAACCCCAACCCCGCCCACCTCAACCTCCTCATGCTCTCTCAGGGAGAGCATGTCCCAAATTCCAAGCTGCTGTTTTGAGGCATGTTAAAAAAAATCATGCACTTTGTGACTTCAATAATAAATATGGCAGTGCCATGTTGGCATTTTTTTCCATAACTTGAGTTGATTTATTTTGGAGAACCTTGTCACATTGTTTAATGCATCCAGTGGGGCATCACAACAAAATGAGGCATAATAACGTGTTAATTCCACGACTGTATGTATCGGTATCGGTTGATATCGGTATCGGTAATTAAGAGTTGGACAATATCGGAATATCGGATATCGGCAAAAAAGCCGTTATCGGACATCTCTAGTTAAAACAACTTGGACGAGACTAACATTTTTACAGCACATTCCTAAAAAGAGCAGCGAAATCCTGTTGTATAGAAAGAGCTACTTTCTACTTTCTGTTTGCCTCCATTTTTTGCCACTCCTCTGGTCCAAACGCTTGCTCTCTCACCTGTTCCTGATTGGCAATCAGGACACACTTGTCGCTGGTTGGCAATCAGGATGCTTCATGTGTCAACCATATCACCTGGACGAGGCTGGATCATTTTGCTTAACACATTTACTCCTTGTTCACTTCCCAGCTGCACATCTTTGTTTCTGTGTTACCTATGTTTGTACATTTTCCTGAATAAAAAGGGCTTATTTTCTGCACTTGCCTGATGTTGCTGCATTTCAGGGTCCAAACAATGTTGCACACTTTTTTCTGAATTTGTTTGTTAGTTTTAAACATTGAAACAAGATAAGACCATAGAACGGCACATATTTACCTTAGACCTTAGGTCAGGGGTCGGCAACCCAAAATGTTGAAAGAGCCATATTGGACCAAAAAATGAAAAAAAAAAAATCTGTCTGGAGCCGCAAAAAATTTAAAACCTTGTATAAGTGTTATAATGAAGGCAACACATGATGTGTCTATATTTGCTATATTAGCCTACTATCAAAGACTGACGCAAATCTTCGTTGACAGAAATGCTGTATATTAATTTTTATTCTACACATTTTTACAACATTGGAAATCATTAGTAAAACTTCTCACAGGGTGAGATAACTTCTGGAAATTACTGTCTCAGAATGGCCAAAGGTATAGATGTGTGTGTCCAAGTTTAAGGAAACGGCAGGCTGTCTTCTTCTAATGGATTTATTACAAAATTTGCGAGCTGGGTAACGTTTGCTGTGGTCTGGAACACCATGGCACACAAACAACTATCGGAAATGCAGCCAATATTACATACAGATAATGTGTAATGAGACATGCAAATATAAATTAAATACACAGAGGACATTAAGAAAATTAAATGAGCTCAAATATACCTACAAACTAGGCACAATGATGCAATATGTACATACAACTAGCCTAAATAGCATGTTAGCATCGATTATCTTGCTGTCATGCACTGACTAAATATGCCTGATTAGCGCTCCAACGAGTCAATAATATCAACAAAGGTCACCTTTGTGCATTCACGCACATAATAAAAAGTTTGCTGGACAAAATAAGACAAAGAAGAAGTGGCATGAAACATGTCTTTCTGTGGCAGCATCGGAGAAAGTTGTACATGTAAATAAACTTTGATGAGTTCAAGGATTGCTGAAATTAGTAGTACAAAATGGCGTTTGCCAAATACTCTCATCAGTGAAGCATGTTTAATATAAACAGTGGTATTTCTAACAATTAGGAAGGTTTTTGTGTCATGTTTGTTCTCCTACAGAAAATATATTAAAACTAAAAATATATTTTTTCTTCAACTTTTTCCATTTTCACACATCTCTAAAAGATGTCCAGGGAGCCACTAGGGCGGCGCTAAAGATGCGGCTCTAGAGCCGCGGGTTGCTGACCCCGCCTTAGGTCATTCTGTATTCTAGTGCGGGGTCCCCAACCTTTTCTGCACAAGTTTAATTTACCGTTTTAATGTAGGTTTATTGTAGGCATTATTTTCACAGACCGGCCTTCCACTTCTGGCAGATGAAAACAACAACAATATGTGCATTAAAAATACAACTCACCATAAAGCTGAATTAGTGGGAGCCCTTGACTTGTTTCTTTGCAAAAAAGCTCTCCAAAGACTATCGTTTTTTGACTCATTTTTGTGCAAGCTTGTTTGCAAATTTTTAACTAATTTACCTGATGCGTTATACGTGACATGTCATTGTCGAGTACAAAAGCATAGATGTACAGTATAATACAACTAGACATACTTGCCATTAGTTCCAATGTATTCATATGGCTTTCTATTTCTAAGTTGTTTTTTTTCTATTATAAAAGTTATGTATATTCTATTCTGTGCATTATTTCATACATAGCTACATATATGTATGCTTGTTTGTTGCAATTTTCCATGCGTAAACACGTGTTAATAATAACTACCTGTGCAATAATACTAGCACGTTAACTTACTCATCCAGGGGAGATGTTTATTTATTTGCAACAATTTAGCACACTTAAATTGTATCACTATGGCACTTCTCCATCTGCCTTATGCACTTGAACTACAATGGTGATTTCCATTTTCAAAAGGGTGTAGATGGATCATGTTAAAACAGAAAGTAAGCAGATATTACCAGTGAATGAACACGTATATTAATAATCCATTTACTACCGCTTGTCCCTCATCATTTCGACAAAATAATAGACTGGTAAATGGCACAATATGTTACTGCATACGTCAGCAGCCAAATTAGGAGCCTTTGTTTACTTACTTACTACTAAAAGAAAAGTTTTAAAATATGTTTACTATCTTATTGAATGCCAAAAGTGTTCTTTGATTGCAATAAGAACCATGTGTAATGTATCATAAGAATTTATGTAAACATACAGCCAATAATGATTTTTTTTGTGGTGCCCTTTATTTTGAAAAGTATCGAAATACATTTAGGTATCGGTACCAAAATATTGGTATCGGGACAACCATAATTTCTATTACATCTGAGTCAGTGTATTTTTTTGTACGGTTTATGTCCGATGTTGCTGCTGTCTAACTTAACCTACCAATAACTTTATTATATCTATGAACAAGCCTTTTGCTGTGTCTAGTGGGACAGGCAAAAATATGGTCGGAGAAAATGCGGTCGTTTATAAATTATTCAATGTTTCTGCCCGGCCCGGAAGTAAACGTGTCACGGACCGGCACTGGTCCTTGGTTGAAGACCACTGCTCTAGAGGGCATCGATCTGTAAAATTCCTCCACTGCGTTCTGTCTTGGGCTATTGATTTAGTTTGTTCCCATGTGGTATTTCTGCTTGTGAGGTCCTTATCTATTCTTCTTCTTCACATTGTTAATGGTCTGCATGTTTTTCTTTTGCCTCCTGAGGATTTTTATTCTTGTTATTTTGGGTATTCTTTCATCCGATATTCTCATTGCATGTCCAAGCCATACCAATCTGTGTTTACTTGTGGTTTGTGTCCGTATTCCTAATACTTCCGAGCTTTTACCATCGTTGCTCATGGTGCTCCTTAAATATTGAAATTGTCATGATCCGTGGTCCGGATCATGTTTTGTATTTTCTGTTAGTTTTGGACTCCTTTAATTCTTGTTTGTGCACTTCCTGAGTTTGTTTTGGTTGACATGGTTACTCATTGTGTTCACCTGTCTCTGATTAGTGCTCACCCGCTCACCTGCTTCCCGAGCACTAATCAGAGGCATTATTTAAGCTTGTCTTTGCCTGTCAGTCGGCCTGGCGTCATTGTTTGCCTCATGCCTTGCCACGTAAGTCTTGTTAGTTTTCATGCCACAGATCTCAGAGTATTGCTTGTCCACAGTCCATGCTAAGTATTAGCTTCTGTTTCCTGCACTAGGTTTTGTGCTTTAGCTCCAAGTGCGAGCAGCGCGTTGTGCCTTCGCCTTGTGTTCCTTTTTTGTTTGTACCTCTTTGAGTTTTGGGTAATCAAATCATGTTTTTACCTGCACGCCTTGTCCGGAGTAGTCCGTCTGCCTTCCTGGGAGAACGACCCCGCATAAAGATGCGACCCAAACGTAACAGAAATACTTTTGAATGTCTTTCCCATTGATCCTAATATCTGTACCTTTGTTTACAATATCCATTACTTTGCAATTGTATTTGTCCAATAGTAGGGCCATTTGACTCATGAGTTATTTAGTTTTGTCAGGGCAACTCTTTAGGTTTTATGTACTCTTTTCAAAGAGTGTGATGTCTTCAACTAAATCAAGGTCGAACAGATATTTCTTATCAAACCGTACACAGAAGTTTCCCTTCTCCATTTCTCTCATCCTGAAGTCAATCACCAGGTGTAAAGGAAATGGTGACAAAATATCTCCGTTTTACATCAGTTTGTATTTCGAAAGGTTCTGAGGTTTCATTGTTCAGTTGCAGTTCTCATAGGAGGACTGTATTACATTCATGATTTTGTCAAAAACTCCATTGTATCTCGCTAATTTCCAAATTGTTTCCCTGGTAATGCTGTCAAAGGTCTTTTGAGAGTCCACAAAAGTTATTGAAAGATATTCAATTCACATTTCAATTATCCTTTATAGGGAATGTATGTGCATGACCTTCCTATTCTAAAGCCTGATTGTTGTCCCCTTAGATCCATATTGACTTCTTTCTCTACTCTTGCCAATGCAATTCTTGCTACTAACTTCCACAGATAGCAGAGTTACAGGGGGGAAGGGATTCTCGCTTGACAGGAAGATGGGGGGGTTAATCATTTTGCGAAAGCACCACTCTGCATAGCAACTGACACTGTGGTCAAAGTTGGAATTGCCACACATTTTAAAATATGCAACACTCTAATGCCATTTGGCGGCCAAAGTGGATCTGTCATGTTTCATGTGTCAGGTAAACCGCGACGAACCGCGGTTCACTTCACAGGTATGCTTGAAGCTTATAACAGCGAATAAAATATATATTTTAAATTGCTTTATTACACAATTATTTATTGCTATATATTTTTACGTAAACTGTAAGAAAAATATGTAGATTTTAGAGTAAAGTTTAGCTACCAAAATTTTACCATAAAATGTACAATGTTTTTTACAATGTATACTGTAAATGTAAATAGGAAAACAGTACCACTGTTTTACTGTAAAATCTACGGTCGTTGTTTTTACGGTGTATTACTGTAAATGGAAAAACAACATTACACATTATTTTGTTTTGTGTTTTTAGGGTAAAATTCTGGCAACTGAGCTACCAGTTTTTTACCGAAAAATGATGTTTACATTGTACAATTTGATGGATAAGTTGCTTCAAAATCGTGAGTGAAGCAGGTCTTTAATTACTTATTTTGATGTTTGGAATTTGTGATAATTTAATATTTGTTGCAATATTAGACAATGTTTAAAATATATGAAATTGCACACAGTACATGTATTTTTTTTCTATCAAAATAGAAGGTTGACTACATATAGAAACAAATATGGTAATTCCAGGCCTTTGCGGGTCACATAAAATGAGGTGGCGGGCCAGATGTGGCTTGAGTTTGACACATGTGTCATAAGAAAACAAAATACATCAAATGGACAGCACAGTTATAATAATTACATAAAAAATCATTGCATTATTTTAAAATTAACATTTACAGAAAACCGGTACCGCAGAGCGGTGGACCCCAACCACCGGTACGTGGACCGGTACCGGTCCTTGAAGCATTTGCTACCGGGCCGGAGAGAAACATTAAATAATTTATAAAGGACTGCATTTTCTCCGACTTAACTTTGCCTGTCCCACTAGACCAAGGGTGTCAAACTTGTTTTCATTGAGGGCCACATCGCAGTCATGGCTGCCATTAGAGGGCCTCTTGTAACAGTAAATAATTAATAAATTTGCCTATGAATTCAAATATTTAACTTTTTTTTTACGTAAAGAGTAAAACAAATATGTGGATTTGACCACGGTTTTTTACAGAAAAAAACTGGTAGCTTAGTTGCCAGACTTTTACTTTTACTTTTATTATTATTATTTTTACAACATATTACTGTAAATAGAATTACAGTACCGCTGTTTAATTTTATTTTGGCAACTCAGCTGCCAGTTTTTTACCATAATAAAATGTGGTACCATAAAACCAGCTGTGGATTTAAAAAAAACAAAACTGACAGCTCAGTCTACAGAATTTTACTGGGAAAAAAACAAACATTGGTCGTTTTTTTTTTCAACTTACAGTAATATGCTGTAAAAAACTCCCTAAATTGTACAGTAAAATCTATTGGTCATTTTTATAGTGTACAATTTGATAGATAACTTGCTTCGAAACCATAAGTTAAGCAGATATTTAAGTATTTATTTGGATTTTGACCAAAAAAGTTAGATAATATAATATTTGTTGCAATATTGGACAATATTTATGTTCCCTGTCAAACTAGAAAAAAAAACCTAATAGCTTTAGTAAAAAAATAAGAAAGTTAATAAAGAAAATATAAGGTATTTTATTGACACATTATTTCCAGGTGTCAGGAAGTAGAGGTGACGAACCCCAAGATGCAGAGATGGCAGGCTCGGTGCAGGAAAACATGATTTTAATGTTCAAAAAATGCAAGGAAAACACAAACCAGAAAGCAGGAAACAGGCAAACTTGAGACAGCAAACAGGAAACAGGAAACAGGAAACCAGGAACCAAGGAGAACTGGAGACAGCAAACAGTCTAAAGCGTTCAGCGTACAGGAACAGCTCACAGTCCACAGCATACAGCTAGTAATAACTCAGCACTGACTGGAGGGAGAGGCAGGTATAAATAGGAGCCTATTTGGCAATTGCCACCAGGTGTGCCAGACTGCCAGGAAATAAAACAAATAACAAAACATAACCAAACTGTCAGTGAGAATCCTGACACCAGGCTTCTGCGGGCCATATAAAATGACGTGGAGGTCCAGATCTTCCCCGCGGGCCTTGAGTTTGACACCTGTGAACTCGACACACCAATGAGCTTGTTTATAGATGTACAATAAAACTCGTCATAGGAACTTGCCATTTGTTATAACTTTGTGACACGATACAATGCACATTCATGAACATCCATCCATTTTCTACCGCTTGTCCTTTGTGGCCAAAGGCTGATTTCCATCAGCATTTCATTGCAAAGAAATAAGCCCAGGGCTCCCACTAGTTCAGCGTTATAGTGAGTTGTATTTTTCACAAGTGGGAATCCGGTCCCTGAAAATAATGCCTACAATAAACCGTCCGTGGTGCAAAAAAGGTTGGGGACCACTGCCGTAGAGTCCCAGGTATCAGGGATTGGTACTGCATACTTGCCAACCCTCCCGTTTTTACTGGGAGAGTCCCGGTATTCAGCGCCTCTCCCGATAACCTCTCGGCAGAAATCTTCTCCCGACAAACTCCCGGTATTCAGCCGGAGCTGGAGGCCACGCCCCCTCCAGCTCAATGCGGACCTGAGTGGGGACAGCCTGTTCTCACGTCCGCTTTCCCACAATATAAACAGCTTGCCTGCCCAATGACGTCATAACTATAGAATGATCGAGGGCGAGTTCTGGGTTTCTTATGTGGGTTTATTGTTAGGCAGTTTCATTAATGTCCTCCCAGCGCGGTAACAACACACAACAACAGCAGTCACGTTTCGTCTACCGTAAAGCAGTTTGTCTGCCGTAAACAGCAATGTTGTGACACTCTTAAACAGGACATACAGTATATAGCTAGAATTCACTGAAAGTCAAGTATTTCATACATATATATATACATATATATTTATATATATATATATATATATATATATATATATATATATATATATATATATATATATATATATATATATATATATATATATATATATATACTGTATATATATATATATATATATATATATGAAATACTTGAGTTGGTGAATTCTAGCTTAAATATATTCCCCTCTTAACCACGCCCCAAGCCCCAACCACGCCCCCCACCCCACCCCACCCCACCCCCGACCACGCCCCGCCCCCACCCCCCACCTCCCGATATCGGAGGTCTCAAGGTTGGCAAGTATGGTACTGTATCGTTTCAGATTTGAAAGGTACTCATCCCTAATCGTATGTTAACGCAGCAGATTTCCCGTTTGTTTTGAGCGTGTAGGTTTTTGTCGCACTATGTACACGTCCCATACGCCGTCTAATAATCTTGGCGCGGCTTTGTGCAGATGCTCTGCTAATCTTTTTTTCTACAAGCGTGAACACACCCTGTGTGGTAATGAAGCATTGCGATGGCACTCACTGATCCTTCCCACACAATAACATTGTCATGTCAGATCGCCTATCAGCCTGTTGGCACTGGCCCGCAACTCCTTGAAGCCCAAACGCCGCTGAAGAGCGGCCAACAACTAATGGTGTTTATCTACAGAGAGCTGTTGTCGGGATATGGAGTGCTGTGATGTCACATTCTCACCAGCCTCAGATGAGGCGTCTTCTCTGATGCGCTTGTAATCTATACAGTATCCGCTATATCGCAGACTTTGTACTGTCTATATTTATATCAGACAATCTAGAGATGCTGACATGTTCATTTTAGTGTGTTTTCTTATCGTCAAGTATAATGTACATGTCATATAAATTCCTTTAACCATTCATGAAGATGGATTGCAATACTTGTATTCTTTCCAGCTGATATTTTCATCAGCATGCAAGAATACTGATCGCAAAAGGCTTTTATGTGTGTTTGTGTAACGTCTACGATACATTTTCTTATTACCTGGCAATGTTGCACACACCACTTTAGGAAATGGACCTTACTGTCAAGTCCATTTGAATTCTATAGCACTTTTTAAAAACAACCAACCACTGACTGAAGTGCTGTACAGGAGTAAAAAGTCAAACATATGGAGGTGGTTGCATGCAATTATTAAAAAATCGACACAAATCTAACATAATACAAATATAGATAAAATAAGAAAACACACCTATCGTATAATTCGGACTATAAGTCGCAGTTTTTTTCATAGTTTAGCCGTGGGTGCGACTTATATATGTTTTTTTCCTTCTTTATTATGCATTTTCGGCCGGTGCGACTTATACTCCGAAAAATACGGTAATAATAAAAACAAGGCACATACAAACAATGCTTTTTTTTGGCATATTGTCATTTTTAGTAGGGAAGGGTCAAATGGGGCAACATGTGTTATGTTGTGGCATTGTGGGTCTGAAACCCACGTTTGATCCACTATGGACTGGACTCTCACACTATTATGTTAGATCCACTATGGACTGGACTCTCGCACTATTATGTTAGATCCACTATGGACTGGACTCTCACAATATTATGCTAGATCCACTCGACGTCCATTGCACCCGTCGCCCGGGGGCGGGGGTCCCACATATGCGGTCCCCTCCAAGGTTTCTCATCGTCATCCCATTGGGTTGAGTTTTTTCTTGCCCTTATGTGGGATCTGAACCGAGAATGTCGTTGTGGCTTGTGCAGCCATTTGAGACACTCGTGATTTAGGGCTATATAAGTAAACATTGATTGATTGATGAACATTGATTGAAACCCAGGATGCAGAGACAGCAGGCAAAGTGCAGGTGAAACGTATTTGATAACACAACTTGGTAACACTTTAGTGTGGGGAACATATTCTAAGTAAAAAAGACTTAATTTAGAGTTATTTGGACACTAAGGAGAACACATAAGTGTTAGGGTTAGAGTTAGGGTTACTAATAAGCAATAATTCTGAGGTTATTGAGAGAAGACTCTTAGTCAATGGCTTACTGGTTGTATAATAAGGCCATGCATAAGAAAGCATTAATAAGTACTTAATAATGACTAATCAAGAGCCAATATGTTACTAATTTGCATGTTAATATGCAACTAATTAATGGTAAATATGTTCCCCATACTAAAGTGTTACCCAAAACTTAATGCAGCAGGGAAGTTCACAAAAAAAAAAGAGGCTAAACAGTCACAAGAAGCATATGGAAAACTATGCAAAAGGGGGTATAAGGCAAAATGGAAGAGGACAGGGTTGGCATAAAAAGCATACCGATAGCCAATCAGGAACAGGTGAAGGAGCCAGCCATCGCCCAGACAAAAGTGATAGAATAAGAAATGGAACAGAAATAAAAGGAATGAACAGGAATTAAAACAAAATAATATGAGAGATCATGTAAAAAAATAAAATAAATACTTATTTAAATAATTACTTAAATGTGCCATTAATTAAATATAATTGGAATTTAAAACATAGATATCCTATTAAATGTGTCAATAATGTATTTAATGGTAACATACATTTAATTATTTAGCCATTTGATTATTTTGATATTTAATTATTAATTTATTTATTTAATAATCATTTGATTAATGATGTTGATATTTAATCCATTATCAAATCATTTGTAAAATATTGATTTAGACTTAGACTTATCCTTCCTTTTTATTGTCATTTAAATTTGAACTTTACAGTACAGATAAGAACACAATTTTGTTGCATTAGCTCATGGTAGTGCAGGATAAAAAAGCAATAAGGTGCAGATATAAATAAAAAAATTACTGTGCAAATAAATTGTGAAGTGAAGTGAAGTGAATTACATTTATATAGCGCTTTTTCTCAAGTGACTCAAAGCGCTTTACATTGTGAAACCCAATATCTAAGTTACATTTAAACCAGTGTGGGTGGCACTGGGAGCAGGTGGGTAAAGTGTCTTGCCCAAGGACACAACGGCAGTGACTAGGATGGCGGAAGCGGGGATTGAACCTGCAACCCTCAAGTTGCTGGCACGGCCGCTATACCAACCGAGCTATACCGTCCCAAATATATTGCACTTTTGCATATGCATCCAGGTTTATGGATGTATGTTATATTGTCTTTATATTCCAGCGAGTTAATCCATTTTTGGGGGGAATTGAGGGGATAATTATGATGTGTTCAAGAGTCTTATGGCCTGAGGGAAGAAGCTGTTACAGAACCTGGAAGTTCTGTTACGGAGGCTGCGGATCCTCTTTCTAGAGTCCAGCAGTGAAAACAGTCCTTGGTGGGGGTGGGAGGAGTCTCTGCAGATTTTCTGAGCCCTGGTCAGGCTGCGGCTTTTTGTGATCTCCTTGATAGGAGGAAGAAGAGTCCTGATGATCTTTTCCGCCGTCCTCACCACTCTGCAGAGACTTCCAGTCTGAGGCACTGCAGGCTCCAGTCCAGACAGAGATGCAGTTGGTCAGTAGGCTCTCTATAGTGCCTCTGTAGAATGGGGGAGGGAGCTGTGCTCTTTTCATCCGATGCAAAAACTGCATGCGCTGCTGAGCTCTTTTTACAAGAGCTCCGGTGTGTAGGGACCAGGTTATATTGTCAGTTATCTGCACCCACAGGAACTTGGTGCTGCTTACCATCTCCACCGCTGTGCCGTTGATGAAGAGTGGAGCGTGGCTGGACTGGTGCTTCTTGAAGTCAACGAGGATCTCCTTGGTTTTGTCGACGTTCAGGACCAGGTTGTTGGTTCTGCACCAGTCAACCAGATGTTTCACCTCCTCCCTGTAGTCCATGTCGTTGTCACGGATGAGGCCCACTACTGTTGTGTCGTCCGCATACTTCACAGCCTGTGCTCAGGGAGATGGCACTGGAGGTGTTGTCGCCCACTCTCACAGACTGGGGTCTGTCTGTAAGGAAGTCAAGCAGCCTTAGTGCTTAATTAATGCATGATTTAATTAACTATTCACAATTGAATTAATTATTTCATAAACCTGTGTGAAGCAGATGACTAGAAATCATATATCTAATATTAAACTTTCAGATGGTAGTATTTCTGTTGATCCCAAGCAAATCAATGAAACGTTTAGAACATTTTATACAAATTTATATAAGCCTGAGAAAGATTGTAGTATAGAAGCTATGCAATCATATTTAAATGCAATACAACTGCCATCCTTATCAGAGCATGACAAAAAATCAATGGAGGAACCTATACAATTAATGGTAATTCAAAAAGCTATAAATTCATTTGCAAAAAATAAATCTCCTGGCCCTGATGGCTACAATACAGAATTTTATCAAATATTCAGTGAATATTTGTCTCCTCTATTATTACAAATGTACCAATCTTCATTTAATAAACAATTGTTTTCTCCAACCTTCAATTTTTCTCATATCTCATTGATACATAAAAAGGATAAAGACCCATTGAATTGCAGTAATTATCGTCCTTTATCCCTAGCCAATATGGACAATAAAATGTAGGCAAAAATCTTAGCCACACGATTATCAAATGTAATAGGATAATTAATTCATAATGACCAAACTGGCTTCATGGTAGGTCGACAATCTTCAGACAATACAAGGAAATTGTTCAATGTTATTTACTATGCTAGAAGTCTCCCTTATCCCACAGCAGTATGTACTGTTGATGCGGAGAAGGCATTCGACCGCATAAACTGGTCAGTTATGTTTTGCACATTACGTAAATTTGGATTTGGAGATAATTTTACACAATGGATTAAGATGCTTTATACAAGACCCATGGCATCAGTCAAAACCAATAATCATATTTCAGAACCTTTTTCGTTAAAAAGAGGAAGAAAACAGGGATGTCCTGCATCTGGATTATTATTTAATTTGGTTATTGAACCCATAGCTGCAAAAATAAGAAGTGAAAATAATATTCATGGTATAAAAATTGTCTCTCAGTATAATAAGCTATCGATGTATTGTGACAACATAATTCTCTACCTGTCACATGTTAACTCCTCTCTTCACTATATCAATAATGTCATCACTGAATATGGCTGTTTATCAGGGTATAAAATCAATTGGGACAAATGTGAAATAATACCACTTAATAAACACTGCAAGAAATCACAGGTTCAGAACTCCAAAATTAAATGGAAAGTGGCAGAAATCATATATCTAGGACTACATATTACACCAAACCTTTATGCAAGTAGAGATTTAAATCTTAAACATTTAAAAAATAAGATAGAATCCAAAATGGAACGCTGGTCACGTCTCCAAATATCACTTTGGGGTCGGGTGAACATAGTAAAAAAGGAGTATACTGCCAGCAGTTAATTATATACTGAAAATGATGCCTGTCCTAATTAATAACAGTTGGTTTAAGAAAATACATACAATGATATCACATTTTATATGGTGTGGAAAGAAGGCCAGATGTTCATACTTAAGGTTTTTTTTTATTGATTGATTGAGAATTTTATTAGTAGGTTGCACAGTGAGGTACATATTCCGTACAATTGACCACTAAATGGTAACACCCGAATAAGTTTTTCAACTTGTTTAAATCGGGGTCCACTTAAATTGATTCATGATACAGATATATACTATCAGATATATACTATCATCATAATACAGTCATCACACAAAATAATCACATTGAACTATTTACATTATTTACAATCAGGAGTGTGTGTGTGTGTGTGTGTGTGGGGAGGGGGGGGGGGGTAGGATATGGACAGCAAGTAGTGGACATAGAGAGAGAGAGAGAGAGAGAGAGAGAGAGAGAGAGAGAGAGAGAGAGAGAGAGAGAGAGAGAGAGAGATCAAAAGGCATAAGAAAAAGTATCTGCATTTGATTGTTTACATTTGATTATTAGCAATCCGGGGAGGGTGTTAGTTTAGGGTTGTAGCTGCCTGGAGGTGAACTTTTATTGCGGTTTTGAAGGAGGATAGAGATGCCCTTTCTTTTATACCTGTTGGGAGCGCATTCCACATTGTTGTGGCATAGAAAGAGAATGAGTTAAGACCTTTGTTAGTTCGGAATCTGGGTTTAACGTGGTTATTGGAGCTCCCCCTGGTGTTGTGGTTATGGCGTCGGTGGTTACCAACTGCCACTAGGACTTTGGTGGTCAGGGAGCAAAATACTAGAGCATACTAAATGTAGCCTTGATACAGTCAGTGTAAGCAAGAGAATGTTAGAGGTCCAACATAGTGGCTAGGCAGTTAGAGGTCCAACATAGTGGCTAGGCATCTTGGTGAGAAAGATTGCAAACAATTCTGGCGTGGTGTTAAAATTAAAAACAAAACAGCTTCATTATTGCAGGAGATCAAGCTTTAATAGCTGACTATAAACAGTTTAATACACAAACATTTGTATTCAAATTTACAAACTATTTATAAATTTACACACATTGTATGGACGCATGACTGAATAAAGTGTCTTTTATCTTATACAGGTCGCACCGAAAATGTATGTCTTCTCATACATCGGAATGCTGTGCAGGTATGTTTCCACACTAATCTAAGTGTCACTAGTGTGTGCCATACTTTAGTACTAATTATTACATTATTCTGTTACCACACCTAGGAACCTGCTTGCTGGGCTGCACTGGAATGAAAACTCGAGCCGCCCTATAGCCACTACACAAGCGGGTGCTGAGCGCTATGCAGTACGCTACCCGAAGTATAAAGCAGGGGGCCATGTGGTCAAGAAAATCGCGACAGAGCCAACATACCGTAAGTGTAGAGGACACAAAACATGTAAACACTTGACACTTTGTATCATGATAATAATACTGTCAAGTTTCACTCTCCATGAGTATATTATGTTGTGAGCAGGAACATGTACAATTGTATTTTGCAAGCTACCTAGATGACTTGATCAGGGAGGTTGTTGCTGGCTGCAGACAGACCCCTGACCAGAGAACACCAGTCAGCGTCACTGTGGATGTGCCTCCCTTCCTCTGCGATGAACTGGAGAAGCCAGACAAGGAGGAAGCCATCACCAAGCACAGGAGTCGCTTCGGTAAGTGTTAACTGCCCTCCCAGTAACAGTTAGAGATGCTACCTAAGTAGAAGCATTTAAGTCCCATCTTAAAACTCATTTGTAGACTCTAGCCTTTAAATAGACCCCCATTTTTAGACCAGTTGATCTGCCGTTTCTTTTCTTTTCTCCTCTGTACCCCACCCCACACCCTCTCCCCCTTGTGGAGGGGTTATTCCGGTGACCATGGATGAAGTGCTGGCTGTCCAGAGTTGGGACCCGGGTTGGACCGCTCGCCTGTGCATCGGTTGGGGACATCTCTGCGCTGCTGACCCGTCTCCGCTCGGGATGGCCTCCTGCTGGCCCCACTATGGACTGGACTCTTACTATTATGTTAGATCCACTAAGGACTGGACTTTCACAATATTATGTCAGACCCACTCGACATACATTGCTTTCGGTCTCCCCTAGAGGGGGGGGGGGGGTTACCCACATATGCAGTCCTCTCCAAGGTTTCTCATAGTCATTCACCGACGTCCCACTGGGGTGAGTTTTTCCTTGCCCGTATGTGGGCTCTGTACCGAGGATGTCGTTGTGGCTTGTGCAGCCCTTTGAGACACTTGTGATTTAGGGCTATATAAATAAACATTGATTGATTGATTGATTGATTTATTGATTTATTTTATTGATTAAGTACAGTGGCCATGTGGATTGTGTTGCAGTCACTGCACGTCTTGGAACCCCGTGTAGTCCATCGATGGGAATGTTGTCCTAATCGTATGTACTACACAAGCTGGTAGTACCACCCTTATCTCCTTTCCCAGATATCCCCAGCAGAAGCGGACAAACTGTCGATAGGCTGTGTGTCGTCTCCGCCTGCAAGTACAAAGTAGTTGTTAGCAAATGATGGCAGCTGTTATTATCCGGACATGGATACACAGTGACTCACTGTTCTCTGAGATGCAAAAGACATTGTCATGCATTCTATTCTTTTGTCATTTATTGTTGCAGTAAATTGTAAATATTGTTGACATCTACGGTTTTATGCATGTAATACTTCTATGATATATAATGTCATGTACATTGTAGCACAGTACATTTCACAGAATAATAATAAGAGAAGAAAGTGCTCATTCTGACTTATCTTCCAAAGGTTGATAGAATTATTTAAACTTATTAGTGCCTCACTCATTTTGCTGTTGCTGCAGCACGCCATATTGCTGTTCGTAGGCGTAATACGCTGTCTGCAGCACCCATTCATCCAGACACACAGATGGAAAGCCAGGGTGGTCTATGATGCACGTCTCCACCCTCTCCTCCTCCATCGTTCTGGCCACTGCATCTAGCTCACGACAGCAGACACACTCAGCCACTGTCTCCATGTTCACACAGTTGTGACATGTACACCTGGAAATAGAAATATTCATAATATTTGTAAATCAATTCTTATTATGGACACCTGCAATCTGCAAACATGTGGAATAATTAATATTATCATTGTCTTGTTGTGGATCTTATTAATCTACATGCATAGTTTTAGTATTGCCGGTATATGGAGCTGTGGCCCATAGAAATAATGGGTAATTAATTAGGTTTGACATTGTGTCAATGATATATATTTAGTCTATAGATAGGCCTGGGGTGTAATTTGTAACACTAACAGTAACAGTGCAAGACTAGGCCACAAGCTAAAACTAGTCTATAAATAAATAACATTTTACCATTCTGTATTCTGAAGGCAATCTATGTCGTGTGCTACTCCAGCATTGTGTTAATGATAGATACTTGGTCTATAGATAGGCCTGGGGTGTAAGTTGTAACACTAACAGTACCAGTGCAAGACTAGGCCACAAGCTAAAACTAGTCTATAAATAAATAACATTTTACCATTCTGTATTCTGAAGGCAATCTATGTCGTGTGCTACTCCAGCATTGTGTCAATGATAAATACTTGGTCTATAGATAGGCCTGGGGTGTAAGTTGTAACACTAACAGTACCAGTGCAAGACTAGGCCACAAGCTAAAACTAGTCTATAAATAAATAACATTTTACCATTCTGTATTCTGAAGGCAATCTATGTCGTGTGCTACTCCAGCATTGTGTCAATGATAGATACTTGGTCTATAGATAGGCCTGGGGTGTAAGTTGTAACACTAACAGTAACAGTGCAAGACTAGGCCACAAGCTAAAACTAGTCTATAAATAAATAACATTTTACCATTCTGTATTCTGAAGGCAATCTATGTCGTGTGCTCCTCCAGCATCAATAGCAGCAGCGTCCTCCTGACAGTCTTCGTCAGCTTCGGGTTCAAAGCGATATGGCTCTATACCTCTCACAGCTTCTGAATCGCTTCCAATCCCCACTAGTTCTTCACTTGCACTTTCCTCATCCAAAAATCTTTCATCCTCGCTCAAATTAATGGGGAAATCGTCGCTATCTCGGTCGGAATCGCTCTCACTTCTGGCGGCCATCATTGAAAACAATAGGAAAGACTCAGCAGCCCCAGCTCTTGTGACGTCACGCTACTTCCGGTAGGGGCAAGGCTTTTTTTATCAGAGACCAAAAGTTGCGAACTTTATCGACTTTGTTCTATACTAAATCCTTTCAGCAAAAATATGGCAATATCGCAAAATGATCAAGTATGACACATAGAATGGATCTGCTATTCCCGTTTAAATAAAAACATTTCATTTCAGTAGGCCTTTAAGGTTGATGTGGGACCCAAACAGGATGGATTATGTTTTACCCAAGTGTATGGATAGCTTGTTGTCAGCGAGCCAGGTGCAAGTTCTACAGAGCTCAGCAATGAGGATTTTCTCCACCTGTGACTTGTCCTTGTCGGATACCAGCAGGGCAGAGTCATCCGCAAACAAAAACAATTCACAGTCGCATGCCGATGACATGTCGTTTACGTATATTAGGAACAGTAAAGGTCCCAATATACTGCCTTGGGGGACTCCACAGCTCACCGAGAGGGGGGGGGGGGGACACGGTGCCGTTTACCTCTACCACCTGCTCCCTCCCCTCCAAGTAAGATTGCATCCAGCTCCATGAGGTTTTGTTAAATCCGATTGCTCTGAGCTTATCCAACAGTATAGCGTGGTTAACGGTGTCAAAGGCCTTCTGAAGGTCCAGCATGACCATGCCGCAGTATTTGCCCGCATCCACCTCATGTTTGATGTGGTCGGTCAGATAGAGAAGGCATGTGTCAGTGGAGTGGTTAGTTCTGTAGCCGGATTGGAATTTGTACATAAGTTTATTAGTTGCAAGGTAACTATCGACCTGTTCATAAACTATTTTCTCCATTACTTTCGAAATGGAACTGAGAATAGAAACAGGTCGGTAGTTGCCAGGTTCTAATTTGCTTCCTTTTTTAAAGAGGGGAGTTACTCTTGCTATCTTAAAATCGTTTGGTACTTGGCCTTGTGTAATTGATAGGTTTATTATGTGCGTAATGATCGGGGCAATGATGGAGGCAGAGTCCCTGAGGAATCTGGAGGGAATATTGTCAAGGCCGGTGGCCTTGTTTGGGTGGAGCGCGCTCAATTTTTTAAACACCTCATCAGCTGTGACCATTTCTAATTTGAAATCATTGTTGGATACTCCTAGCTTTCTGTAGAAGGCTTTAATGTGTTCTACACCAAAGCGACCAGAGTGGTGGAACAGCTTGTTGACAAGAGTTGCGGCTATGCTGGTGAAAAAGGTGTTAAGTCTGCTAGCTACCTCCATTTTGTCTGTAATGAGGGAGTCACCCTCCTTGATGCTGATGTTGGTGAGTTTGGTTTTAAGTTTCTGGCTGCAACCAGGAAGCTGGTTGTTGAGAATTTTCCAGACCTCACGTGGCTTATTTGTGTTTTCCTCTATTTTGTCTTCAATGTAATTTTTTTTTAAGGATTTAGTCAGGTTGGTTGACTTATTTCTTAATTTATCGCATTGCTTTTTGAGAGTTGAAAGGAATGATTTGAGGTTGATATTATAGGGTTGTTTATCTACTTCTGTTTTACACTTTTGGTATTCGGAGTATTTTCTGTCTCTGTCTTTTATGGCAGCTAATAGGTCCGGATTCATCCATGGTTCCGAGCGGGCTTTGATCCTGACTGTTTTCACAGGAGCCATGTCATTTAGTATCTTTAGGAACACCGTTTTGAAGCGATCCCAAGCAACATCGACCAGGTTGCTCGCGAGCACAGGGGACCAGTCCCACTCATCTAATTTTAAATTGAAATTATCACTGGAGTATTTTTTAAGGGATCTGGATTGGGCTGTTATGTGGCCATTGGCTTTGGGTTTAGCTATTTTGCGGGTGCAGAAAGTTAGATAGTGGTCACTAAGACCACAGATCATGACCCCACTATTTTTTATTTTAGGTCGGTCTGAAGTGAGAATGAGATCTACGGTTGATTGGGTGGAATCACACACCCTTGCAGGTAGCGCTATTAGCTGAGAAAGACCGTGTAGATTACAAAACTTGCTGTAGGATCTGAAGACAGGCGCATCTCTGCGTTGAATATCTGTGTTCAGATCCCCAGTTATAATTTTCTCCACGTTGTCTGTCTCAGCCAAGCACTCCTCCAGAGCCCCATAGAAATCACTCTGATTAGGGGGTCTATAAACAGTCCCTATTAGTACCGGCTTAGCGTTTTTAAATTTGATTTCCACCCACACAGATTCCAGGTCATTGTGGTTAAGATCAGTGCGAGTTATGTATTTAATATCTTGGTGAATATACATACGCCCCCACCGTGTTTATTCCTGTCCTTTCTGACAATCGAAAAGTTTTCTATTTCTATCTCTGAGTCAGAAATACTTTGATCAAATTTGGTTTCAGAGAAACAGGATTTTTACCTTCGTGTTGAGGAACATTTCTCTGATTTGGTCGAGTTTGGTTCCAGAGAGGCTGTTCACATTAAGGTGGATGATGTGTAGTCCACTGGAACCAAAAAGAGCATCAGAGTCCGCTGTGTTGTGGTACTGTCCAGAAAAGTTGTTGGTTATTATTGCAGTTGAAGTTGGAGAGCAGGAGGGAGAGAAGGGAGAGAGAGAGAGGCATTTTGATCTTCATCCAGGTGAAGGGGGAGGGGCGGCGTTGGAGAGGGGGAGGCCAGGTAGGGTGGGCGGGGGTAGGGGTGGATTTCATTTTGGCGGGGTTTTGTCCGTTTGAAGACAAAGAAAACAAAGAAAATGGATGTGTGAAGGCGCCTCTAAATCCTGAGTATGCCGTGGGTCCAGACGTCGCGTCCTCGACCGTCAGGGACCGGGGAGAGGCCGCATGGACCCCCGCCACGCCGTCTCCACTGCAGACCGGGGTGTCGATGTCCACAGTCACCTCCTTAACCGCCGCCCCGCTGTTCACCGCCATCACCGATGTCTGGGTCGTCCTCCACCGCCGCCGCCGCCGAGTCGCTGCCTTCACCGATGTCTGGGTCGTCCTCCACCGCCGCCGCCGCTGAGTCGCTGCCTTCACCGATGTCTGGGTCGTCCTCCACCGCCGCCGCCCAGCCGCCGACCGTAGTCGATGGTTGTCTTTTACACAGGATAAACGAGGACTACAATTACCAAACTTCTTACATTATTATATCTCCTTCGGTTGTGAACAAGCAAGCCACTTATTCCATTCTTCTGCAGATAAGGACTGGATCAACATAGAAAAAAATATGTTAATGAATTTGGACATTGATGTGGAGAGCTTGTATTATATTAAAAAAATACCTAATGAATTGAGGCAGAGCCCAATAGAAGCCACCTTTAACATTCTAAAACTGTGCCAGAAAATACTAGGAATCAACCCAATGACATCTGTAAATCAACCGCTTTGGTACAATCCTAATATTATCGTTAATAAAAATGTGGTTAAATGGACAACATGGAAAGACAGAGGTATTACTAAACCTCATCATATTATTAATACAAACTCTTTTAAACCGTTCAATGATTTAGTTGATCAATATAATGTACCCAGAAATCATTTTTTACATTTTATCTCTTTAAAACATGGTGTAAATAAATGCATATCCTCTGAAAGCATGTCCTTAAATAGTCATGAACTGGAAGATGCACTTTTTAATCAAGATACAATTAAGAAATTAATTAAACTATTTTATGGAATAATAAATGAACACCACACTAGAAATGCAAATGATGCATGTGTTCGGAAATGGATGATAGACTTAAACATTTTAAATGAAAGAGACATATCATGGAATGATATTTGGAAAAATGCCAATAAGCCTTTTAGAAGCATTAAAGATAAGCTGACTCAATTTATGATATTGAATAGATTGTATTTTACATCTTCTCAGCTGTTTAAAATGGTGTAGTAGATAGCAAGCTATGTATGAAGTGTCGGGCAGCTGAGGGAACTCTTGTTCATTTATTGTGGGAATGTCAGAGAATAAAAGAGTTATGGTTGAAAACAACAAACGAAGCAATCACATTCCTTAATATAAATATCCCAATGACACTGCAAACTTGTATTCTTGGGGATCTACATCAATTTAGTAACGTGTCATCAAAGAGTAAACATGCTTTTCTTTCAATATGCATAATAACAAAAAGGGTAATATTTAAAAAATGGATAGCTGTCGATAGTCCAACTCATACTGAAAGGTACACACAAGCTGTGGAGATGATATCAGTAGAACAAACTGCATTTAGTTTAGATAATAATGAGTCATATATTGGAATATGGGATCCATTATTTAAATTTGTTTCAACTATTAAATGAACCAAAATATGACTTATTATATCTTTGTGGAAAATATTGGACACAATGTGTTGTAAAGCTTATGAAATATGATGCAAGTTTAAGCCACTGTGACACTATTGTTCATTTCTAATTTTTATTATTTTTTTATTAATGTTTTTAATGATAATATCAATGAGGGTTTTTTAATCACTGCTATTTTGAAATTGTTACTAATATTGATGCTGTTGTCGATAATGTTCATTTTTGTTTCACTACATTTGGATTGTTCCGTGTCATGTGTGTGTCCTCAATTGCTCTCAATTGCTCTGTTTAATGTTGTTCTTAGTGTTGCTGGGACGGGTTTGTTTTTTGGAATTGCATTGCATTGTTGTAGTATTGCTGTGTATTGTTTTGTTGATTGATTGATATAAAAAAAAATAAAACAATAAATAAAAATAAACCTGTGTGTCAGCGTTTAAGGGGCGGGGGTAACAGGAATCGTGCACACAGAAAGCATGAACGTTATTGGAAGACTCCCTTTTAGACTGAAGAGTCCACCCAGATCCTTTAATCCCAATTAATTGATGAGAGGTGACTAGAATTGAAGAGTAAATACAAACAATATTAATACCAGCGCTGGAGAGAATGAACCAAGTCCTTTAAAGTTCAAAACAATCTCTAAAATGGTCACCCTCCTTGCATACTTTTGTCCACCTCGGTTGCCTCGCCTTGATGGGAATCAACACTGAAAGTTAACTTGGCGTGCACATGAGAATGGATCTCATGTGCAGTTCATTCTGTCCAAAAGATGGGAAAATATTCCTCTAACAATGACAATAAATGTGACCATACAGTAGTAGTTATTGACTAACTGACATATCCAACTGCTGTGCAATCTCCACTCTGGTAAATGAGAATATAATACCAATTTTTTGCCTGGGTGAATTCATGATATCGACATGAAAATCTTTGCTGTGTGAAAAAAAAAAAAAAAAAAAAGAAGATATGGGAGTCATGAATTTCTTTACTTTATCAATAGGAGGCAGACGGGAGGACAATAATTAGAGCGAAACAGTTCCTCTCGCACTCACACACTGGAACAATACAAGCTTCCCCTACAGGTATCAGATTGACGTGTCAATCCACAAAGAAGAAAAATGACTGGAAGAAAAAAAACATGGCTGCTGACTGCAGCATGCCATGTATATGAAATTCAGAAGTCCACAGACCTGATAACAAAAGTTTCAAAACAAGTTTGTTTTTACAAAACCCAAAACCAGTGAAGTTGGCACGTTGTGTAATTCGTAAATAAAAAGAGAATACAATGATTTTCAAATCCTTTTCAACTTATATTCAACTGAATAGACTGCAAAGACAAGGTACTTAATGTTCGAACTGAGAAACATATTTTTTTTTTGCAAATAATCATTAACTTGGAATTTAATGGCAGCAATATATTGCAAACAAATTGGCACAGGGGCATTTTTACCACTGTGTTACATGGCCTTTCCGTTTAACAACACTCAGTAAACGTTTGGGGTCTGAGGAAACCAATTTTTGAAGCTTTTCAGGTGGAATTATTTCCCAGTCTTGCTTGATGTACAGCTTAAGTTGTTCAACAGTCCGGTGTCGCCGTTGTCGTATTCTACGCTTCATAATGTGACACACATTTTCAATGGGGGACAGGTCTGGACTACAGGCAGGCAAGTCTAGTACCCGCACTCTTTTACTACGAAGCAACGCTGTTGTAACACGTGCAGAATGTGGCTTGGCATTGTCTTGCTGAAATAAAAGACATTGCTTTGATGGCAACACCTGTTGTTACAAAACTTGTATGTACCTTTCAGCATTAATGGTGCCTTCACAGGTGTGTAAGTTACCCATACCTTGGGCACTAATACACCCCCATACCATCACAGATGCTGGCTTTTGAACTTTGCGCCTATAACAATCCGGATGGTTCTTTTCCTCTTTGGTCCGGAGGACACGAAATCCACAGTTTCCAACAACAATTTGAAATGTGGACTCGTCAGACCACAGAGCACTTTTCCACTTTGCATCAGTCCATCTTAGATGAGCTCGGGCCTAGCGAAGCCGGCAGCATTTCTGGGTGTTGTTGATAAATGGCTTTCGCTTTGCATAGTGGAGTTTTAACTCTCACTTACAGATGTATCGACCAACTGTAGTTATTGACAGTGGTTTTCTGAAGTGTTCCTGAGCCCATGTGGTCATATCCTTTACACACTGATGTTGCTTTTTGATGCAGTACCGCCTGAGGGATTGAAGGTCACGGGCATTCAATGTTGGTTTTCAGCCTTGCCACTTACGTGCAGTGATTTCTCCAGATTCTCCGAACCTTTTGATGATATTACGGACCGTAGATGGTGAAATCCCTAAATGGTTGAGAAATGTCGTTCTTATACAATTTGCTTAGGCATTTGTTCACAAAGTGGTGACCGTCGCCCCATGCTTGTTTGTGAAAGATTGAGCATTTCATTGAAGCTGCTTTTATACCCAATCATGGCACCCACCGGTTCCCAATTAGCCTGTTCACCTGTGGGATTTTCTAAATAAGTGTTTGATGAGCATTCCTCAACTTTCTCAGTCTTTTTTGCCACTTGTGCCAGCTTTTTTGAAACATGTTGCAGGCATCAAATTCCAAATGAGCTAATATTTGCAAAAAATAACAACGTTTTCCAGTTCGAACATTAAATATCTTGTCTTTGCAGTCTATTCAATTGAATATAGGTTGAATAGGATTTGCAAATCATTGTATTCTGTTTTTATTTACCATTTACACAACGTGCCAACTTTGCTGGTTGTTGGGTATTGTATATTAATATATCAATACAAATCAAGGCCCACAACCATGGTCCAATATTTATTTTGGTTATAAGGTCACAGTATGGTTCACTTTCAGAACTGGAAGGAAACAAAATTCAAATATAGCAATTGTGTAGAAACAACTTTTGTGTTGCCCAGTTTTGTGTTCTTGCACTTCTGGCTCTTACCTACAGAAATAGGTGTTGTCCTAGTAGTCTTGTTGTAGTCAAGAGAGCCTAAGTATTGTAAATGTTATGAGCTGTTTGATTGCAAAGTGTATCTTAGTTGTGTATTTAATTGTCCTGTTTGGAGGTGTTGGAATCGCCTTAAAAAATTGCCAATGCTAACCAGTAGTATCTCTATAGCGTTTGTAAATTAAATTAGAATAGCGCTAGCGCAGTTGTTTTAATGCATTTATTTTATTTTGTATTAGCAGAGATAAGTTATTTTTATCTCATGTAAGTATACGTTATTTTTGTTTGTCCAGTTTTACAATGTTTGCAGTAAAAAGTCTTACAACTGACCTCAAATCTGTCTGCTAAGCGAGCACAAAGAGACGCTAGCGGGATGTTTAATTTAATGCTTTATTTGTGTCATTTTTAAATGAAACATTGAAAAAATGCAAACTAAATTAATAAAACACATATAGCATGCAGACTAACAATGTTAGGAGAATTACTTTAAAACATTAATAACAGTTACTCGTTACTCTCCCAAAAAAGTATTTCGTAATGGATTTATTCTTTAATAGATGTACATTTTTACTAGCTAAAGTAAGTTAGGCGTTACTTTTTTTAAACTACGCAGTTGAGCGATGTTTCATGAGAGAAGAGTGCGTGAGTGTGTGCCTTTAAAAGGCGGTACCTCACGGTGGTATGTTTTTACTGATGGTTAATAAAGCGATTAAACGTGTGTCAATAGTTGTCTTTCCTTGTCCACAAACAAAATATTGTAGGATCATTATTGTTGATGACTGTCACTTTACTGAATGTTCCTTATTCCCTCATAGTAGCAGTAGTAGAAGTAATAGTAGCGCTCGCGCGTATGTAACACCTTTTTTCTGAAGTTTGCGGACTTATTACTGTAGGGTAATGGTTGACATTAGTTTGTCGGTTGGTTAGTTAGTTAGCAACATAATTCGAAAAGATAAGGGCGGATCATTCCTAATACATTACCTTAAGTTTACGTTACAAGATTCAACTTCAGTGTGAGTGTGTGTATGCTAGCACTTTCACAGAAACAAAGAAAGTGGATGACTGACAAGAGGGTTCACTCTGCTTCTTTCAATGCTCTCGTAAATAGCTCAAAAAGTTATGGGCGTATTTTGATTAAACTTTCAGGAAATATCAGAAATGGGGTAAACAACCACGTGATTACATTCTAGGGATGATCTGGATTACAGTCTGGATTCAGGATTTTTTAGCGGAGGTCTGTGCCCTCTGAGGACTTTTCTAGTTTAAGAAAGCAGGTGGCACTTTCTTAAATGTTGTGCACTAAAGATGCTGGAATTAAAAACAATTAATAAATAAATAAATAAAAAGATCCTGGAATTAATCAAATGTCGGTCAACAAATCTACATTTTGGCTTAGCGTTATTTGTGTGTAGTGTTGGGAACAAAAAATAAGATGGGTCCCACAGGGACCACACTTTGGACACCCATGATTTACAATTCATGATTAGTTCAATGCAATGATGAAGAAAAGTGCTTCAGAGACAATTGTAAAAATGTGAATAATTATTTTTATGAGTAAATCAAAGTTATTAATAGTTCCAAAACGTAAACCTGTATTCAGTCTTGATTATACAATGGCAGTTGGCACACTGTTTTTATCTCTGTCTTTGTCCGTTTACGTATTGCACCACAAGACAAAGTGGTGGAAACATGAATCTAACGGAATGAGGGTCTCTGGGCTCTGCAGGCTTCTCAGCACGACTTGAGTCCTGCTAAACAAAGCCGGACTGCACTGTATTTTTTTTCCACGCTGTAGATGCCTAAAAAAGGGATTTTTACTTCCTGTTTCTCACGTTTAATGTGTAACGTGGGGGAAATCAGTAAGCAGTAATCAGCAGTCCACAACCTCTTTAATCTAGAATGGATGGACCTAAAAACAAAAGTTTCGTTTCTTCGAACAACAGTTTCGTTGGCAATAAGTAATCATACTCCAACAATAGTGGAAATGTGAAGTGAATTATATTTAAAAGCGCTTAAATTTCTCTAGTGACTCAAAGCGCTTTACGTAGTGAAACCCATTATCTAAGTTACATTTTTACACCAGTGTTGGTGACACTGCAAGCAAGTGGGTGAAATGTCTTGCCCAAGGACACAACAGCTGTGACTAGGACGGCAGAAGCGGGGATTGAACCTAGAACCTTCAGGCTGCTGGCATGGCCACTCTACCAACCGAGCTACGCTGCCCCTGTAATATATAGAATTATAGTGCAATGCTGTTTGTCTTTTTGGCACCTAGTCTACCTTCTGGTTCAAATGGAACTCTACAATTTGCATTTTTGGATGCAGGGTTCAATCAGTTCAATCGTCTATTGCAGTGGTCCCCAACCACCGGGCCGCGGCCCGGTACCGGTCCGCGGACCGATTGGTACCGGTCCGCGGACCGATTGGTACCGGGCCGCACAAGAAATTTAAAAAAAAATAATAATAATTGTCTTTTTTTTTATTAAATCAACATAAAAAACACAATATATACATTATATATGAATATAGATCAATACAGTCTGCAGGGATACATTCCGTAAGCACACATGATTGTATTTCTTAATGAAAAAAAAATTATATAATAATAATAATAATTTTTTTTAAATAATTCCCCCCCCCCCCCCCCCCCCCCCCCCCCCCGTTCCGTGGGACACATTTTCAAGCGTTGACCGGTCCGCAGCTACAAAAAGGTTGGGTACCACTGGTCTATTGGCATGAATTTTTTTTTATTTTTGGCCATATTTAAAGATTTATACCGATGTCATCGAAATTAACAATGTCGTTTTTGTGTAAACTATGAACAGTCAGTGTGTAAGGTGGTTATCCACAGAGTATAACATTACATATTTATAGTACAGGACACATTTAGCCTTAGTTTTTTCTACAATGAAATCTGCCATAACGTTAACAGCTGGAGATGGTATCAGTAGATGCATTGTCTCCAAGGGACGGAGGGTTTGTTGCTTACTAAGAACAAAGCCTATTTAGGACAAACAGATTACAGGGTTTAGTGTAATCTGCATATGATGCATTCTATCCCCTTCTTTATTTTCAGCATAATCCGAAGCAATCCCGTTTAATTCCATTGGCCGACAGATTATTCTCTTTTTAAGAAATGTAATTATCTGGCTTTGAGGATATACTACATGTATGTTTCTGTGGTCAACCAAACATCGTGTCTCCCGTTTTTAGGTACTATGGCAGACATTTAATTCATTGTAAAAGGCGAATGGAATGAGTGCTGCATACTCCAATTTTGTTCCGAACAGAGCCATTAATGTCAATATTGAGACAGAAGGGCAAAATGTGGTCTGATTAAACTGTTAATTTCATCAGTCAGACAAGATCATTAGGCATGGCAGATTTTTGATTTACTTTCTGTGCAGTGTAATAGAGATGTGTCTCCCTGATCATTTAATTGATGAAGTCCAACCTGCTGTCCTTTAGAAATGACAGCCATACCATTAACTATGGATGTCTTCATATCTTTTCTGAAATTATATGAATATGGATTCACTTTAATGTTTAACCAATTTAAAAGGCCCCTCTAATGCTGACAAAATTGGCACTTATTTAATAGTTTTTTATCAATCAATCAAAGTTTATGTATATAGCCCTTAATCACAAATGTCTCAAAGGGCTGCACAAGCCACAACGACATCCTCGGCTCAGATCCCACATAAGGGCAAGAAAAAACTCAAACCAATGGGACAATGAGAAACCTCGGAGGGGACCGCAGATGTGGGGGCCCCCCCTGGGCGACGGGTGCAATGGATGTCGAGTGGATGTAGTTAATAGTGTGAGAGTCCGGTCTGTAGTAAAGCCAGCAGGGGATCATCTTGAATGAAGTCTGCAACGCAGAGACGTCCCCAACTGATGCACAGAGGAGTGGTCCCGACTTTGAACAGCTAGCGCAACCATCTGTGGTCACCTGATAACCTCTCCATGCAGGAGAGGGGGGCAGAGCAGAAAAGAAAAGAGACGGCAGATCAGTTGGTCTAAAAGGGTCTATTTAAAGGCTAGAGCAGGCCTGGTTAACCCGCGGTTCGCGAGCCTCATGCGGCTCTTTGGCTGGTTTCATGCGGCTCTTAACTCTGTTATGAGAGTAGCGTATGTGTGTGTGTGGCCCTTTAAGATATGGCAGCATGTGAGGTGAGTGAAGTCAGTGAGTGGGTGGGCGAGAGAGGTGAGGGAGCGGTAACAGTGAGTGGTGCAGGTGCTAGTAGCTTGGTGGATGGCTGCGTGCAAGACACCAATAAAGTCACAAAGTTGCAACAAACCGCCGGCCTTGTCATTCACCCTCGAGTCCGGAGCTGTAAAGACCCACTGCCGGGTAAAGTGAAAGGTGTTACCCCCGAAGTACATCGGCCCTGGAGGATCATTTCCCCTGTGCTCCTCGACTACGTTCTGGGAGCCGAAAGCAGGAAAGGTGTAACAACTCTATTAGTGCCTTAGTGTTTACCATGAAGTCTTTATTTTGACAGCCCCCTGCGGTAAACTTGTCTGAGTGCAAACTGAGGCAGTATTTGTCATTGACAAAACTTTCGGCGAATCAAAATTGATGACCAATAAAAACGCAATAAACGGGGACGGAAATTTGACGCGGCAAATATAAACAAAAGAAAACACTGGCGGAAAGTGATAATCGATACAATAAAAAAAACCAAGCAAACCGAGGTAGGTAAAAAAAAAAAAAAATCTGCATCCAGGTATTGCGCATCCTTTATGATTTCAATGCTTAAAAAGACAAAAGAAAGTGCGGTAACGCCAACACTGCTTGACAGTACAACAAAATAAGTCACACTTATATTCTGTAACATTCACAGTTTTAGAAAAAGTGCAGAGGTAGTAATATTCCAAATAACCTCTTGTATACAATGTAAACATAAATAATGCCTCAAAATAAGTTAATTATATTTCAACAAAACACAGCAGACGAGCTCTCGCCCTGCACAGCTGTTTTGTAGTGTCGATATGGGCTTGTAGATCTTTATTTGCCACAAGTATATACCTTCCTGCTTTGCACACAGTGCATTCTGCTTCCCATGTGTCACGGCCAGGACCAAAACACAGATACCTTTTCTGCAAATCATCCGTGAAGTTGCATTTATGTTTCGGTATCTCTCTCTTTTGTCCTGTCTGTCTCTCCACATCTCTCTCGTGTCCTGTCTGTCTCTCGACTCTCTCGCTCTCTGTCTCTGCCCCTCCCTCACGAATGCTGCTGCGTGCGCTCGCTTCCACAATTTGTTTTGTTTTTAACCCTTGTGTTGTCCTCATTTCCTGTATACACCCCGTGTCCTCTGGGTCAAAATGACTCGTCTTCACTAAACCCCTAATATAAGCAGCATAATTGAATTTAAACACCACATTTCATCTTGCTTGAAGAAACAACTTGTCATTCACCACAAAATGTGTGAATAACTGAGTTTTCCCTCTTCACTTCATTTGTATAGCTTAAGAAAAGCAAAAAAGTGTGTGTTTTCAGGTTTCTTTCTTTTATTTCTCCAGTGAACAATTGAAGACAATGTACAATACAAACATATGAAAAATAACATAACCCATTCAACTAATTTACTAACCCTAATTGGCACATTTAGGGCAGTATGCAAGTGTGCAGCCTTTGCAGATATATTTCTTACACCTGCAGCACACAGTATGTGTTTTACAGTCCTTCTTTTGAGGGCAGAACTGACCTCTCTTCCTCTTACTTGCCCTAGCTGGGGAAGTGGCTGTGGTAGCTGGATCCTCAGGTTGATCAGGAGCTCCTGCACTCTGAATAGCTTTTACAACTGCTGCTGAGGCTTCTGTGCGGGAGACATGCTTCCTTCTTTCAATGAGTGGAATTACAAGTGCCTTTCCCAGCTTCTCCAGGAACACCCTCCTCTTGTTCTGCTTATGAGACATCCAGGTTGGGTTGATCTCTCTCTAAATCACAAGGGCATTGTAGGAGGAAACATCAATGATGTTTTGGAAGATGACCAGGGGCCAGCGGGCAGTCATCCTTCTGCAGCTGTATGTTCCAATCACCTTATCTAGGTTGTCCACACCTCCCTTGTTGCGGTTGTAGTCTAGGATGATGACTGGCTTCCTGTCCTCACGATCGCTAACGTCACCATCTGTGTGCAGTGTGCTCAGAAGAACTACATTGTCCTAGACCTCTTATGGCTGCAAATTTGTCTGTCGCACGTCTTGCTGGTCTTGACTCATGGTCATCAAATAGTATCAGTCTTGACCAGGTGTGAAAGAGTTTGAGTGGCATTGAGGCTCGGAAAATTGGCCTTCCACTCTCTGCATCCCATAGACTAGTTGCAGCCTCACCTCGGGACCTGTATACACCGGCTAAGATTAGCAGCCCTAAGTAGGCTTGCAGGTCAGTCTCATCCATTGTTTTCCAGCTGTCTCCATATTTGCAAAAACCCTCCAAATTTGTCATCTCCCGGATTATTTTTTCAATTGCTGGTGTGATAAACAGGTAGAATGTAGAGACAATGTCATGGGCATGAGAAACGGCATACCTTGTGGGTCCTGGGGTCATCTTTATGATGTTTTGTTCTGCATGCCTGCCTTGATGGTCATATGCTGCTGAGGACCATGTTATTTTGCCATTTTTTGAAAGGAAAGTCTCTCTTTCAGCTTCAGGGTTTTCTTCTTCTGAAGATGATTCATCATGCTCTGGATTGTATTCCTCCCCATCTTCTTCTTCTGATACATCCTCCATTTCCTCTTCTGAATCAGAGTTGTCTTGCTGGACATCTGAAAAAATCAGTTCTAGAGCCTCTTAAGCGGTATAACGCACACTCATGGCTTCAGCACAGACATAATTCGGGGCCCTGTGATCTGCAGCACCTTTATAATCTCTGGAAATCCACAGAAAAAGAGCTATGCTACTGATGGACTATAACAACTAAAACATTGTAACATTCTGTGATGTATAAATAACTCTGTGACTTTGATTTCAACACTTTGTGACTCACGGGTCATTTTGACCCGAAGACCACCTTTGTAAATTTTTTTGTACAGCTTACATGGAAATGTGAATAAAAGCAACATTTCACTTTTTCTACTGTTGGTGCCAATCTAGGAAAAGTCATAACGTTTCAAGTTAAAAAAATATCGTTTAGGGGATTTTTTTTCCGTTTTTAACACAGTGGCGGGTCAAAATGACCCGAGGACAACAGGAGGGTTAAGACGTTCTTGACCCTGGACGTACATTGAAAATTCACGCAACCCTAACTCAAAATGCCGGACATTTGAGGCATTTAAGAAACTCCGCCCGGACAGTCCCGCAAAAGAGGACATGTCCGGGGAAAAGAGGAGGTATGGTCAGTCTAACATAAGAAGAAGAAGCCGGTTTGAGTGACGCCAAACGTGCATGTGCGTGAGATCACAGTAGTAAACAATTTGTGACAAGTTCACTCTCAAAATGGCAGGGGAAAAAAGCACAGCAAAATGAAAATATGAAGAAGAACAAAGGACATTTTTAACAGAGTGGAAGAGTTTATATTTTTTTGTTGAACGCCATTCTGCCTTATATGTCAGGCGTCATTAGCCATAGGTGGATTAATGACCGGGCCTACCGGGCCCAGGCCCAGGGGGCCAGAGGCCCCAAGGGGCCAGGCCAACTTGGCCCCGCGGCCGCGACCCAAGCAAAACTACTTTTGCAAAAATAATAATCTTAAGCCCCAAGGGGCCAGGCCAACTTGGCCCCGCGGCCATGATCCATAGAGGGTAAGAGGCCCCAAGGGGCCAGGTCAACTTGGCCCCGCGGCCGCGACCCACAGAGGGCCAGAGGCCCCAAGGGGCCAGGCCAACATGGCCCCGCGGCCATGATCCATAGACGGTCAGAGGCCCCAAGGGGCCAGGCCAACTTGGCCCCGCGGCCACGATCCATAGAGGGTCAGAGGCCCCAGGGGGCCAGGTCAACTTGGCCCCGCGGCCACGATCCATAGACGGTCAGAGGCCCCAAGGGGCCAGGCCAACTTGGCCCCGCGGCCACGACCCACAGAAGGCCAGAGGCCCCAAAGGGCCAGGCCAACTTGGCCCCGCGGCCGCGAGCCACAGAAGGCCAGAGGCCCCAAGGGGCCAGGTCAACTTGGCCCCGCGGCCACGATCCATAGAGGGTAAGAGGCCCCAAGGGGCCAGGTCAACTTGGCCCCGCGGCCGCGACCCACAGAGGGCCTGAGGTCCTAAGGGGTCAGGCCAACTTGGCCCCGCGGCCATGATCCATAGAGGGCCAGAGGCCCCGAGGGGTCAGGCCAACTTGGCCCCGATCCATAGAGGGTCAGAGGCCCCAAGGGGCCAGGCCAACTTGGCCCCGCGGCCACGACCCACAGAGGGCCAGAGGCTCTCAATCATTATTATCAAAGCTAATTCTCAAATTGGATGGATCACACAACCTCACTCACATATTCTTTATCAATTATTAAAGGTTGTTTCTGAATTTTGATCACAGAACTTAATGCAAATATTCTTGATTGATTGACAAAGCTCATTCTCAAATTTTGATTACACAACCTTACTCTGACAAATTATCATTATCAAAAAGCTCTATCTCGAATTTGGATCACAGAATCTCACTCAAGTATTCTTAGCTGTGCCCCTCCCCCATCAAGTCTTTCATAAACCGGTCTGTTCTTTTAGAATCTCCTCATTTGGTATTTTGAACTCGTGAGAGACTGCTCAAAATTTGGTTTCCTTTCCCTCAGTTCAGACTCAGAGATAATTTGAAATCATTCAACAAGAAGTTTAACGCGCGCACACACACACACACACACACTTGAGTTGAGCATTACTTGGAAATTCTTATATTTTCCATTTTGCTGTTATTATCAGCATCTTCCCATTTTGTCCTTTTCTTTCGAGAAAGTTTACAGTCTGACATTTGTCACTGCTGTCAGTTAATAACTTTTTGGTCTTTGACCCATTTTGTCATTTTCTCGATTCGATCGTCACTGACCACTCTCTCCTGTCTGGCAGACATCGTTGCTGCCATCATAGCTAGCAAGCTGCCTGCAGCGGGTCATCCCTATGTTCCCCGTCCCTATGTTACCCGGGTCCTATGTTCCCCTCTACCGGGGAACTAAGGACCCTTTTTAAAAAAAAGGGTTCTATGTTCCCCGCTGCGGGGAACGTACAACACTTTTTCCAGAAAAGGGTTCTATGTTCCCCGCTGCTTCCAATGCGCGACTAAGTAAGACGCACGCAGACACGCATGACAGAGACGCGTTTAAGTTGTCGAAGGAAGGAAGTTCGCGTTTGAGTTGCTCTATCTGCTGCCGCACGCCCTGTGACAGGTTAGGTTTAGGGATGGTTTTGGTCAGGGCACAATTTCGCCAAAAAAGTGCTCCACAACGCCCTGTGACAGGTTAGGTTTAGGGATAGTTTTGGTCAGGGCACAATTTCGCCAAAAAAAAGTGCTCCACAACGCCCTGTGACAGGTTAGGTTTAGGGATGGTTTTGGTCAGGGCACAATTTCGCAATTTCGCCAGATACAATGCAGGGAACATAGGACCCTTTTTTAGAAAAAGGGTCCTAAGTTCCCCGGTCGCATACAAAGACCCAGGAACAACCGGGGAACATAGGACCCGGGGAACATAGGACCCGGGGAACATAGGCACGCTCCCGCCTGCAGATAGCAACATTTTGGTGTCCTTTGGGAAAATATTTAGAAAGAAGACAAAAGTACACACAGTTGTACAACTATTATCTTTATGATCTTTTTTTTTGTTAGTTTCTCTGTTACTGTGTGTGGCCAATTAAGCGACTTTTGGCCATACCTGGCTGGTGACATTTAGCGACTTTCTGGTTGATGTTAAGATTAATAATAGCAACAGTTCTCTTCATCTTAATGCAATTTATTGTGTCTGTCTCTCCACATTTTGCCATTAGGTACTTTGAGCTCTTGTTGGTCAGTCACTCTAAGGTACATTGTTGCTGCCATCATAGCTAGCAAGCTGCCTGCAGATAGCGACATTTTGGTGTCCTTTGAGAAATATTAAGAAAGAAGACAAAAGTACAAGACATTGTACGATTACTATCTTTTTAAAATTATTTGTTTCACTGTGTGATTGACCGACTTTGCCGCTAGATTTCGCGTCTTTTGGCCATACCTGGCTAGCGACTAAAAACATCATTTAGCGACTTTTTGGTTGTGAAGATAAGTGGTAAAAGCAGATCTTCCTGTTGGTCTTCCCACATTTTGCCATTTGGTACTTTGCACTCTTCTTGGTCACTCCAAGGCATTTGTCCCTGCCTTCAGCTAGTCACTTGGCTCTTTTGGAATATATTTCACTGTAATTGGCTCTCTCTCTCTCTTTCTCCTCAGTACAAATCAGCCTGTTCCCTTGCCATTCATCACTGACCACTCTGCTCTCCTGTCTGTCAGACATTATTGCTGCTTGCAGATAGCTTGGGGTCCTTAGAGAAAATATCAGAAGAGAAAAGTACACAATTATCTTAATTATCTTTTTTATTCAGTCAGTCCTTCAGTGAGTCCCAGTGTGTTGGCGATTAAGCAACGTTGGCATTCAATTAGCGACTTTTGGCCATACATGGCTGGCGACTCAAAAAACTAGAAAAAAAGTACAAAAAGTTGTACAATTAATATCTTTATTATCCTTAATTCCCCTGAATCCTAGAGTGTGTTGCAATTAAGCAACTTTGCTGCTAGGTTTAGCGACTCTTGTTTTGGGCATACCTGGCTAGCGACTACAAACATTATTCAGCAACTTTTTGGCTGTTAAGATTAACGTTAATAAATTAAATCCTAATACAATTTATTGTGTTGGTCTCGCCATCTTGCTATTAGGTACTTTGAATTCTTGTTGGTCTCTGCTAAGGTATCTGGCTGTTGTCTTTGCCTTCAGTTAGTCACTTGGCTCTGGAATATATTTAACTGTACTTGGCTCTCTCTTTCTCCTCAGTACAAATCAGTCTGTTCCCTTGCCATTTAGACATTTTCTTGATTGGATCATCACTGACCACTCTGCTCTCCTGCTGTCTATCAGACATTGTTGCTCCCATCATAGCTAGCAAGCTGCCTTGGTGTCCTTTGTGAAAATATTTAGATAGAAGACTAAAGTGCACAAAGGTGTACAATTATTATCTTTTCAAAATATTTGTTTCACTGTCAGTGTGATTGACCGACTTTGCCGCTAGATTTCGCGTCTTTTGGCCATACCTGGCTAGCGACTGAAAACATCATTTAGCAACTTTTTGGTTGTGAAGATAAGAGGTAAAAGCAGATCTGCCTGTTGGTCTTTCCACATTTTGCCATTTGGTACTTTGCACTCTTGTTGGTCACTCCAAGGCATTTGTCCCTGCCTTCAGCTAGTCACTTGGCTCTTTTGGAATATATTTCACTGTAATTGGCTCTCTCTCTCTTTCTCCTCAGTACAAATCAGTCTGTTCCCTTGCCATTTAGACATTTTCTTGATTCGATCATCACTGACCACTCTGCTCTCCTGCTGTCTATCAGACGAATCAGTTGATTCTCTGCTCTCAATTGTCTATGCTAGTAAGCTGTTATTCTCTGCTTTGGAGTGTTGATGCTGGGTTGCTAGTTTTCTAAATCACCTCACACACTTGAAGGAAGCAGCACCGATCATAAACACACAAACAAACTCACACACACACACACACACACACACACACACACACACACATAGTTGGTTTATCTGTTGTGATAGGCAAAGAGCCAATGTGCAAAGAAAGAAGGGAAATATGGATCATAAACGTTTAAGTGGAGGAGCTAGAAAAAAAATTCAGCAAGAAAAGAAAAAAAAGGAATCAGTTTTACTTGAGAGTGTTCCAAATATCTCCAGCTTCTTCAGTACAAAGACATCTGCTGAAAGCAATTCTATAAATGCTACTGCAAATTCAGCTAAGGTTAGCAATGCACCTGAGCTAGCATGTAGCTCCCAAGATCCTGAGACCACTACAAGTGTAGACACTGAACCAAATGCTTCTGATGCTTATGATTCAACCAATTCAGCAGTAGCCAGTTGCTCGGATGAATGTGAGGTCACTGCACCTCTGGACAGCATAGAAAATGAGCTGAATCTTTCTTCAACACCATCTACAGTGACAACTCTACCTAGTGATCCCGCTAAATGGGCTGAGACCCTCACTGAGTCAATGAAGGAAGTTCTTATTCAAAGAGGTGCAAAATCATTTCACAACCGTCACAGCCATTATCCAGCTTCTGTGAGGAACAGTGGGCTAGGAGGCAAAACCCGATGCCTAAACAATGAACATTTTACTTCACACTTGCCCAATGGACAACGAGTACAAAGAGAGTGGCTGATGTACTCTCCCTCTACTGGTAATGTTTACTGCTTTGCATGCAAACTGTTTTCCCCAAAAACGCATTCTTTTGTGACAGGCTATTGTGATTGGAAACACTCAGAAAGATTTGGTGAACATGAGCGAAGTGCTGAGCACATAACCTGCATGCAAGCAGTCTTGAACCGCGCCAAAGGTGCCACAGTTGATGCAGACCTGTTCAAACAGTTTCAGGCAGAGAGCAGCTATTGGAGGCAGGTGTTACAAAGAGTTGTTGCAGTCATTAAATTCCTTGCAGAAAGGGGCCTTGCATTTAGGGGTAAAAATGAATCGTTAGGGTCTCCTCTCAATGGGAACTACCTTGGTATTCTGGAGGTCCTGGCTGAATTTGATCCCTTTCTAAAGGATCACATCAGAAAGTTTGGGCAGATGGGTCGAGGTAATACCTCATATCTGTCCTCCACCATTTGTGAGGAATTCATTGAATTGATGGGTGCAAAAACCAAACAGGCTATAGCAGATGAACTGCAAGCAAGCAAATACTACTCTATCATTGTGGATTCAACCCCAGATTTATCTCATGTGGACCAATTGACATTCATATTCCGTTTTGTTAGCAAAGAGGGCAGTGTTGTTGAACGCTTTGTGGGTTTTGAGCCCATTACTAGCCATACAGGTGAAAGTTTGGCTAACTGTGTCATGTCTGTGTTGGAAAATCTAGGGTTAGAGCTGTCAAATTGCAGGGGGCAGGCTTATGATAATGCCAGCAATATGTCAGGGAGGTATAATGGGTTGCAGGCTCACTTAAAGAAAAGCAACCCATTAATACACTATATTCCATGTGCAGCTCACTCTTTGAATTTGGTGGGAGTCAACAGCATTGACAGATGTGGAAATGAAGTCTCTAAGTATTTTGACTTGATTCAGTCTATTTACAACTTCACAACTGCATCCACACACCGATGGGACAGGGTATTTGGCAATTCCAACATAGATCTCACACTTAAAGCTTTATCCAACACGCGTTGGAGTTGCCGTGCAGAATCTACCAAAGCACTGTGGCAGAACTACAGTAAAATAAAAGCAGCACTACAGGTTATTTCCACTGATGACACAGAGAAACGAGACACACGAACTGAAGCTGACAGTCTAGTGCGGAAGCTGGATTCACTTGAGATGGCCTTCATGGCAGGCTTTTGGGACACTGTTCTGTCCAGATTTCAGGCCACAAGTCTGCAACTTCAAAAAGCAGACATGGACCTTGGTACAGCAGTTAGATTGCTGGAATCTCTGCGCACCTTTGTTCTCTCCCAAAGAGATCTATTTGATCATTTTGAGCAGAAAGCCTTAAACATGTTGGGTGGCACCCCATCTTACAGGGCTGAACGGACGAGGAAACGTAAAAAGTTTGCTGATGAATCAGCATCCCCAGATGTTGTGCTTGAGGGAAGGCAACTGTTTCAAATAGAGACATTTATTGCCTCTATTGATCAACTGAGTTCAAGCCTTAATCACCGTCTGGAGGCCTACAAACATCTGAACAATTTGTTCAGTGTCCTTTTCTCTTTGGATACAGAGTCCAATGCTTCAGTCCTTCACAAGGCCAAGATTCTCACTGAATCATACCCATCTGACCTCAATGAAAGTCTTGGACAGGAGCTTATACAGTTCAAATCTTTTATACAGCTCAACAACACTGATGAGGAGAGGACCCCTTCAGGACTGCTCAAAACAATAATACATTTTGGACTACAGCCTACGTTTCCTAATACATACATTGCGCTACAGATTTTTCTCACTCTACCGGTCAGTAACTGTCAGGGAGAACGCTCATTCTCTCTTTTGTCAAGAGTAAAAAATGAGCTGCGCACAAGAATGACTCAGAAAAGATTAAATGCATTATCTCTAATGGCAATTGAGAGTGAGCTGACAAGAGAGTTGGACTTCAATGATGTGGTGGATGATTTTGCAAAATTGAAAGCACGAAAGAAACCCCTTGCTTAAAGGTGCACTGTGTAAGATTTTTAGGTTATTTCCAGAATTCACCCATTCACTAATGTTAGGCTACCTGTTTTCATGAATACTTACCACCACCATAAAATTCTAAGTATCCATTATGACTTGGAGAATTGCACTTTTGCCATTTCTGGGAAGTGTCACCTGGATTGTGAAGATAGGATTGACTTTAGGCAGAAGCTTGGTGCTTTCTCTGGCAAACTGAACCTCAAGCTTCATTCTCTGCAGCTTTGCATTCTTGTGCAGACTTTCATCCACAAGGAACTTTTCAACTTCCCCACTATCGTGAAGGGGCCATCAAAAGATTTCAGTGTGTCCAGCATGTCTAGTCTCTTACTCTCCTTTCTTTGAGCCATCTCTTGTTTCTCATCTGCCCTACTCTCGAATTTTGCCTTCATGAATTTACTCCAGTTGAGTTCAACCTCCCTTTTTGCTTGTGCTGCTGCCTTGAAACCTCTGAAGCTCCTGGCTCTTCTGTAAAATTATTGACCTATTGACTGCGTTCAGTGTGCCCAACTTCTTCAGTTTGTAGTCCACCTTGCCACATTGTCTCTCCATCCCAATGTTGTGCACAGGGGTGCCATCAATGTTACTAGCCTGTTCACTGACAGGGTCCATTGGGAAGGTCTCCTCATCCATCCTCTGCCTGGCCAGGACAGTCTTCAGATGGGGCAGCATGAGATCTGTCAGCTGCTTCACTTCATCCAAGTATTCGGCAGCCACGTCTGACACTGAGTTCAGGACATGTCCAGTGCCTGTCCAGCCACTATAGCATTCTTGGAAATGGGCTATCTTGACCTGCATGCAGCCCTTGTACCATGAACTGGCCTACACCTTTCTTTGTGGTGCTCTCCGATGCATGTTATCATTTTACCTTTCTCCTTCTCCTCAAGCTTAACCACAAATAGATACAGACTTTGAGCCTCAATTTGCTGCACAGCTGCCGTTATGCCAATGTGTTTTCCTAAGATATTATTTTATTTTTAATGATAGAAGGGAGGAAAAGGGGGCAAAAATCATGTCCGATTTAGTTTTTTGGGTGGGTTGGGGGGTTTATTTCATGATAGCTACCAACTTCCAATACATAATATCTCTCAAATGACCCAATGCACCATCACTGAAGTGGGCGTAATCATTTTCAAAAATGTTTATTTTTAGGCCATTTATCCCCTCCCCCTGTGTCTGTGTGAAACCTGTGCTTGTCAGTGTCTGTGTGGTATACCTAATAGTGTGTGTGCAGTATGTGCACTCTTCTGTACAGTACAGTGTGCATGTCTGTTCACAGTATACAGTATTTCTTGCATAGTGCGTGCGTGTGTGTGCGCCCACACGCGCGGGGGGTTGAGGGGCCAAGACCATGTCAGGCCCAGGGGGCCAAAATTTCTTAATCCGCCCCTGTCATTAGCGCATTTCAAAGCTTCAAATCTTCAGCGTCACTTCAGCTCACTCCATGCTAACATCGACCAGGAATTTCCAAAAGGGACAGAACTTCGCAAGCACAAGTTGGCCACTTTGAAAAGTCAGGCAGAAAAGCAGAAACAGTTTTTCCAAAAATATACGAAGCACTCGGATAAATTTGGCTGAGCAGAGGTCTGTGTGTGTGAGTGTATGTGTGTGTGTGTGTGTGTGTGTGTGTGTGTGTGTGTGTGTGTGTGTGTGTGTGTGTGTGTGTGTGTGTGAGGAAGGGATGGGGTGATGTTCATGTGTGCCCATGTGTAGGATCTGGCTCCTTGCAGTAGCATAGTAAAAAAAAGTGTCTCTCAGTCTCTGACTGGTTGGCCAAATGAGTTTTAAATTGGGACTTAAATGCTTCTACTGAGGTAGCATCTCTAACTGTTACCGGTAGGGCATTCTGGAGCCCGAATAAAAAACGCTCTATAGCCTGCAGACTTTTTTTGGGCTCTGGGAATCGCTAATAAGCCGGAGTTCTTAGAACACAAATTTCTGTCCGGGACATATGGCACAATACAATCAGCAAGATAAGATGAAGCTAGACTGTTTAGTATTTCATACGTAAGTAGTAAAACATTAAAGTCGCATCTTAAGTGCACAGGAAGCCAGTGCAGGTGAACCAGTATAGGTATATATATATATAGGCATATATGTATATAGGTAATTAAAAGTTTTAACACGGAAGAGTCACGAATTGGTATAAACCTTCCGGAGTGGAAAAGGCAGTTTTTTTCCTGGGACTCTGGTGACAAGGTAATCTGCCAGTAGCCCTTGGTTAAATCCAGTGTCGTGAAAAAACGAGCAGTGCCCAGCCGATCCAGGAGCTCGTCGACCCGAGGCATTGGGTACGCGTCGAAACGTGATATTTTATTCACCTTGCGGTAATCCACACAGAACCGCACAGACCCATCCTTCTTCCCTACCAGAACGATGGGGCTGCACCACGCACTGTGGGATTCTTCTATTACCCCCAACTCAAGCATGGTTTTTAATTCTTCCCGAACTACTTTGCGTTTGTGGGTGGTACACACTGGTGCGGATTGCTTTGATTCCCAGTAACCCGTATAGTTACTTTATCGTGCGGGACAGAAAGGACATGCCCTGGTCAGTCAGAATCTCTTTCGGGATTCCGACTCGGGAGATGACCTGAAACAGAGCTTGCGCGACACTCTTGGCAGAAATAGAGTGCAGGGGCACTGCTTCGGGATAGCGCGTTGCGTAATCCACCAGGACTAGCACAAAGCGATATCCCCGTGTGCTCAGGTGGAATGGTCCGATGAGGTCCATCCCGATTGTCTCGAATGGGACCTCCACGAGCGGCAATGGGAGCAAGGGCGCATTCGGGGTGGCCGCCGGATTCACCAGCTGGCAGTCCGGGCAGGCAGCGCACCAGATGCCCGGCCAATAGAATCGGACCATGACCCGATTGAGTGTCTTATCGTACCCCATGTGGCCAGACATGGGATTAAATGCGCCGCCTGGAAAACCATTTCCCGGCTGCATTTTGTCACCAACAACTGGGTGGATTCCTCTCCGGTTTGAGTGTCACGGCTCACTCTGTATAACCTGTCCCTAATAATTGAAAAGTGGGGGAATACCTGCACTTTCCCTGGGCGCACCAGCTGACCGTCGATGTAATCCACCTGGTCCCAGGCCGCGCGCAAGGTTTCATCACGGGACTGCTTGAGGGGAAAATCCTCCGTAGGGTGCCAATGGGAGGGGCGGGTGGGCCTCCCGCGAAGCCCCCGCCGGTTCCCGCTCGGCAGTATCAGATAAACCTGCGTCGCCACTGAGAACTGTGCGGATATTCCCCTTTCCTACGGCCCGTAAACGTATCCCCACACATTGTGTCACTGGATGGTTAAACCCCGGCCAATTTGTCCCTAGAATTACGAGATGCGTAAGGTGCGCGCTTAGGGCAACCTTGACACTATGCTTTTGTCCCTTATACCAAATTTCCACTGGCACAATAGGATATGCGTGCACATCCCCATGAATACACTTAATTCTCCCCCGTGTCCCCTGCCTCAACGCCCCTGGTCGAACCAGGTTTTGGTGGATCATGGACTGTTTTCAGCCCAAATCCACCGTTGCCCGGTATGTACTCCCTTGTACCCTTACCGGGACACAATACGCCTCTCCTGGATCGGGGGTGGGGGGGTCCGACAACCCGCATCACCTGTCCCACCTCCATCAGAGAGCACTCCCGCCTCACTTGACCGGGCTGTCTGCACCTCCAGCACACTGGCCCTGGTGTTCAAGGTGCCGTCTGCGGGGGAAGCCCCCTCTCAGCAGCGCCGGTACCCTAGAAATAAGGAGCATAGGAGATATTACAACCCCCGGACCCCCCCTTGATATTGCTGGTGGCTGGTGGAATTGGTGTGGTGTGTTGCAGTGCGGCCATGTCCGGGGCGGGAACCTGCTTGCGGGTTGAGGTCGCCTCCGCCGGGCGAGGTCTTGGCTCCAGGGGTGCCGCCTCCGGTTACGCGAGCCGTCTTCGCGGTACTGGGGTGGGCCTTTCGGCCGGTTTTGGGGTCGCCTCCTGGTGGATCGCCAGATGGTCTTCGGCCAGGGTCACTGCGGCCATTAGGTCCTGCGGATGGTGGTAGCGGACCCACGCGGCAGTTCTGGTTGGGATAGAGTCTACAAATTGCTCGAGCAGGATCATCTCAAACATTTTACTGTCTGACTCCTGTGGTTGGAGCCTCCGGGTTGCCACGTCTCGCAGTTGCTGCGCTAGCGCAAACGGGCGGTCTTCGGGTCCCAGCCGCAGGGCGCGGAATCGGCGTCGGTGGTCCAGTATTGCGCGGCGGAGGCTGGAGAAGTGCACCCGGGCGGACGCCGGGAGACTAAGCGCCGCCCGCTGCACCGCTCCCGCCAGGAGCGGCAGCAGCTTCACGCCCCACTCTTCGTCCGGCCAGTCACACGCTGCTGCCGTGGCCTCGAAGACGTCCAAAAACGCTTGGGGATCTTCAGCCTCCACCATGCGCTGCATGGAGGTGGATGTCCCCGCTTTCACAGCCCCTCCCGCCCTGCTCACTAGCGCCTGCAGAATTTGGGTCTGCTGGCGGCCCGTCTCCATCTGCTGCTGAGATGCCGCTGACACTTCCGCCAGGACTCTTCCAAGTGACTCCAGGGGAGTTGGGGCCGACATCTTCTTTCGGTCCTGCTGACTTGGGTGCCAAATGTAACGCGTCTGTGTTGTAGGGTTCTTTGGGGACCGACAGATTACGACCAAGCCCAGTTTCCAGTTTTGCAAGGTCGTTTTATTTATTTTTGTTTCTCTCCCTCCTTCTCAGCACGCCTGCTACTTCAGCCTTCCGGCTCTCCATTCTCCCCTCACGGTCACCAACGCTGCTAATAAAGAGACAGGTGATTAGATAACTCGTTCTAGCTGAGGTATCCACTCACCTGTCATCGCTTCACAGCCGGCTCCTGCACATGCCATGCCCGCAGATGACGCGTGGACCACGCCCCTTCCACAAAGGTATATATAGTATAGGCGTAATATGATCAAACTTTCTTGTTCTTGCCTAAAGTCTAGCATTCACATCAACTGTAATCTTTTATTGCTAGACATAGTGAGACCCGAAAATAATATGTTACAGGAATCTAGACGAGACGTAACGAACACATGAATAATGATCTCAGCGTCGCTGGTGGACAAAATGAAACTATTTTTTGCGATATTACATAGTTGAAAGAAGGCTGTTTTAGAAACACTCTTAATGTGTGACTCAAATAAGAGAGTTGGGTCAAAGATAATACCCAGATTCTTTACAGAGTCGCTTTGTGAAATTGTTTGGTTGTCAAATGTTAGGGTGGTATTATTAAATAGGTGCCGGTGTCTAGCAGGACTGATAATCAGCATTTCTGTTTTCTTTGCGTTGAGTTGCAAAAAGTTAGAGGACATTTATTGTTTGATTTAATTTAAGACACACATCCAGGTGTCTACAATCTGGCATGTTGGTCAGCTTTATCTAAAAATTATATCTGTAGGGAAAATTTTAAAAAAGAAACACAGTAAAGATTTGATGATTGTTTTCTAACAAGTTTCAGCATTTTGGAATGGCCACTTTGAACTCCAAAAAGTGGACGGGCCTGCATCAGCCTTCTGCCGTCACCTGCATAAGACAGAACGCAATCTCATAATGTGTAAAATGTGTTTTGATAGCATATTCATCGCAAATCATGTTATTTTTTTAATTTAAAATGCATTGTTGCAATACAACTAAAGAAGGGGTCAGCCTGCGTAAGGTTCCAATTGATGGGAATATGAGTAAATTAACATATTTTTCGGAGTATAAGTCGCACTGGAGTATAAGTCGCACCTGCTGAAAATACATAATAAAGAAGGAAACAAACATATATAAGTCGCACTGCAGTATAAGTCGCATTTTTTGGGGAAATGTATTTGATAAAACCCAACGCCAAGAATAGACATTTGAAATGTTAAATAAATAAAGACTCGTGAACAACAGGCTGACTAAGTGTACGTTTTATGAGGCATAAATAACCAACTGAGAACGTGCCTGGTATGTTAATGTAACATATTATGGTAAGAGTCATTCAAATAACTATAACATATAGAACATGCTATACGTTTACCAAACAATCTGTCACTCCTAATCGCTAAATCCCATGAAATCTTATACGTCTAGTCTCTTACGTGAATGAGCTAAATAATAATATATTTGATATTTTACGGTAATGTGTTAATAATTTCACACATAAGTCGCTCCTGAGTATAAGTCGCACCAAACTATGAAAAAAACTGTGACTTATAATCCGAAAAATACGGTATGGACCTCTCCAGTCAAATTGACCTGTACAAAATGGGACGGACCAAGCGAGAGGATTTGCAGGGATCATTTTATTAATTCTCGAACGGGACAAGCGGTAGAAAATGGATGGATGGATGGATTTCGAAGAAGAAGAGTTTTGAATCTGTATCCGGAAAATAACCGGATCCTTATCGTTGGGTATTCTGAGTGTTTCAATTTTTTTTGCTGTCATCCCAGCAGGCACAAGACATTGGTACAACGTTGATGTCCTTTAAAACTGGCTTTGAAACAACATTGCAAAATGGCTGTATTTGTAAATGGAGACAATGTTGAAGTCTAATGTTGGATCCACATTGTTGGTTGGGAAATGACCAAATTTCAAAGGTCAAATCAAAGTCACAACCTGACATTGAATAAACTTTGTCAAAAAGCATGTTGTTTTAACGTTGTATTTGTGTTGTAGAATATTAGTTGCAAAATGACCGAATATCATTGGTCAAATCTACGTCAGAAGCCAACATTGATTAAACGTCGTCAAAAAGCATGTTGTTTCAACGTTATGTTTGAGTTGCTCAACATCAGGACCTAATTCAACTTTTATTGTCTTGTGCCTGCTGGGAAGTAATCTGTGTGCTTGGTCCGTCTGCAGCTGAAGTAAACAGAGCCTTGCGGTATGGAACAGTCTAACACCAAATTGAAAATCAACCATTGCAAGGCGGGTCACCTTCAGTAACAGTTTTATCATATCAATTTCAGAATGTTAAGACACCACAGCATCTCCTGTGCCATTTTTAAAACACAGGTAAATCTAAAATAATGTAATACAGTGAAAAAGTGTAATATTTTTAGTCACTTATTTTAGAAAGTGAAACCCATAATTTATATTGATTCGACGTCAAAGAGGATGCAATAATTATCAGTGTTTGTAATAATGGCGTTTTTTTTTTACCAGTAACGAGTAATCTAATTAATTACTTTTAGGTCCGTTACAACACCGTTAGCGATAGTTTGATGTAACGTAGCAAGCAATTTTCGATGTTGTTTTATTTATGTCGACGTCAAGACAGTGTCATAAGTGCGGAAAGGATAATGCAGGAAACGTTTTTTTTCATCCGTGAAAGCAACAAGCAGCACCGCTCTAAAATGGACTTGATATCAAACAGGAAGAGGCACCATCACACTGTGACACGGCAGACATACGCACACGTACACGATGGGAATAATAAACAATAAATCAATGACTGAATGACTTGCCATCCAAACAATACACTGTTTATTGACAAGAAGATATGACAGCCATCAAAGCAATTTCAATCTATTTATTAACCAGAGCTAACACGATCCAAAAGAGCTGGCGTCAGAGCCAAAACAACGGCTAAAGCTAACAAACACACTTTGTTGAAAACCTCGATGACGTCACATGTCACTTGGCAACAGGCCCCGCCTTTTAAAAGCACATACATGTCTTCTATTTAAAACGGCAACTGCAAATGCCAGATATTTAAAGATTGTTTTAAAGTAGCATACTAATTACTTTCCCTAGTAATTAATTACATTTATTTAAGAGTAATTCTGTCAGTAATTCAATAGTTTTTTTAATGAATAATTAATTACATTTTAAAAGTAATTTCCAAAACACTGATAATAATACATGCAAAAAGTCCAACCAAATATTGAGTGCATACAGTACAAATAAACAGGAGCCTGATATTTGTGTTTAAAATACTCATTTTTTAAAATTGATCTTGAGAAATGTTCACATTTTTGCGCGACTGAATTTGTTACGTTACAGGTCGTGTATTAGCGACGGTCGTGTTCTCAAGATGCGAAAAGAAAAGGCAGAAGGCTGCAGAATCAGCATGCAGGTAAGCAAGTATTTAATTCCATATAATCAAGAAAAAAACAAAGATGACGTGCCACTCATAAGCGCACAAAAATCACAGGAAAAATAAACTGAAACTGTCTTTAACAAAGCTGGACATGAAAATATCTGTCGCGGAGTGAACGGCGAGACCGGTCTGCAACGGGGCGTGATTAGTGGCGACAGCAGGTGGGGCCACTAATCAATAAACAGAAGTCGGGTGTGTATACTCAGCACCCTCAGCAACAAGAAAGTAAACAAAGGAAAACAAGGAGCGCTAGAAAAAGAACTAAACACAAAACCTATGAGAAAAACAACAAAAGCACGACAAGACATGATCTGAAGCACAGGTCATGACAGAATATTTGGGGATTTTTATTATCTGTAAGTCATAATTATCTTAAATACATGAGTGGAATGAATCGTTGGGATTTACTTTCTGATGTGAGAGACATACAATATTGAATTGTTACCAGGACATTTTAAAATTAGTTGAGATGTAAACAATATTCTGAGAGTGTTAACGAGTTCAGATGAATGATGCTGGTGTTATTTCTTCTACAAGAGACAACGTTGAACGGGTAAAGCATCTGGATTTAATACATGGAAGTAATAAAGATTAAAGGAAGCTAATAAACTGCACACCTGAGACCCATTTTTTAGTATTATTAATGGTTCAAATCAAAGAGGAGAAAAACACTATTAGGTAATTATGGACAAACTAACTAAATAAACAGAGGAACAATAATCATTTACTAAAGGTGGATGTTTTGCAATCATTTTTGCGGATTTCAAGGTACATAAATTAATCGGCAGTGAAAAGCTTCTTTAAAAAATTCACCGACCTTTTCATCCTTGTGTTATTGCACCATTATTGGGTATTTTCTCCCATCTGCGGTCAATTAAGTGAGCGACATTCAACATTTGTCAATACTAAGGAAGATAAAGCAAATTGGGGAGCACAACTCTGATCATTTAAAAGACCATATGTCACAATTAAACTGAAAAGAGTAAATGACGTTATTGACCTTATTTTAACTCCGTTAGAACTCTGCACCATTTATCTTTTCCAAATGACGCTATTACAACAAACTGAGCTCCTGCAAATGCCAACACTGCAGCTATTCATCGCTCAGGTGCAAAAATGATTCATATTTCATCGAGCAGATATGTAAAGAGTGTCTGTAGCTCTAAAAGAAATTGCCGTGACCTTCATGAAAATTATATTTTAAATGCAAATCTAAGGCGTGGTGGATGAAAAACGTATAAATAAAATCTGAGACATGAATACTTATGATGAATGTATCCGTCCAGAATCAATATGTCTTTGCAGATAGGCTGGGCGAAAGAGAGCAGATAATTTACCGCATCTACACCGTGAAGTTAAAACACTCTCCTGAAGTGGTTTAATGCATTATGTAAATGCACTGCAGAAAAAAAGCTTTCTTCAATATGCTTCCAGACGACTGTGAAAATGCAGGCATTTTACATTTATGACATGTATAGAGTTACCTTTTTGTTTCATTTGTTAACCATTATTGCTGTTATTCTGTAATACTTTATACCAAATAACATTTAAATCACCTTGCAAAGATAATTTTTTGATAGGGATATAATTTAAGGCTCTCTGAAGGTTTCCGGATCTTGAAAACCCATTTCTGTCAAAAAGACTGTCTGACACGTCTTTTTTTTTTTTTCTAGTAGTTTTTTTTAGTCGTTCTGTAACGGAGGCCAGCCAGTACGTTAGTAGACCTCACTCCCTGATAACCTTAAGGACAATGTTGATAGCCCGGGCGTTTAGCTCTGTAGCTCGTCTCTCATGCGAACAACCCAGGTTTGAACGGAAAAAGCAAGGACTGAACCAGGCGGGTTCAGTTACCGTATTTTTGAACGGTATCAAAATCTATCAAAATGTTTTAGTACGACTTTGGTAAGCTATGAAGCCGCACAGCTTGATGGATTGTACTATGCTTCAACATACGATTATTATTATGGCGTGTGTATAAGGTAAGACATATTATCTGGCGTTTTGTTTCGCCAATATTATACAAAAGCAACTTTTCTTACCTTCTGGTGCCAGCTGATCTGTATTAGGGATCTGCATAAGTCCTGAAAAGTTGCGCCTTTGTAGTTGGTGCTGACACTGTAGTCGATAAGCTTCTTCTTTTTCTCTATCTTCTTGTTATGTACCATTCATCCGCTGCTGTTGCCATTTCTAATATAAAGTAGTGTAAAGTTCTTACTTATTTTTGCCATGAAAGCGCTAAAGCATGCCGGTGTCGTGAGTTTACATTATTCACCCAAGGAACTTTAGTTATTAGAGAGTTCCCGTCGGACGGTTTTTCACGGGGCACATTTCCGGCGGATGAGGAGATGCTGCTCTGTTATTGATTTAAGTAAAGTCCGAATGTCATTAAAACAGTTAGCTCCATCTTTTGACACTTCTTCCACTCCCGTCCTTGCACGCTACACCGCTACAACAAAGATGACGGGGAGAAGACGCTGCCGAAGGTGAGCCACGTAAATAAGACCGCCCACAAAACGGCGTATCCTGAAGCGACTGTCAGAAAGCGGCTTGAAGATGATCTGTTAAACATAATCTATGCAACATTTTGACCAAAGAACCACCATTACATGTTATGTAGACCACAAGGAAGTGTTTTCCATTTAGAAATAAATAATTATAATACGACTCCTTTAATGCGCCCTATAATCCGGTGCGCCTTATATATGAAAAAAGATCGAAAATAGACCATTCATAGGCAGTGCGCCTTATAATCTGGTGCGCCCTATGGTCCGGAAAATACAGTATTATTTTTTTTAAAGGAAATATTCCCTTATCATCGGTTAAATGGGTCATATTATGATTTTACTTCTACTTTTAAAACGCTTCCTTCCGGTCTACATAACATATAATGGTGGTTCTTTGGTCAAAATTCTGCATAGTTTATGTTTTACAGACCATCTTCAAGTCGCTTTCTGACTTAATTATGTCTTTTACTTTCTAGCGCTTCTATATCAAGTCTACTGACAGACAGTGGCCTGCAGTCACTAGAGGCAGGGGAGGCATGGCCTCACCTGCCATCATGGAAATTAAAAAAAAAGTAAAAAGAAAAAAATGTATTAAATTGTTATATGTATCCAGTGATTATACTAAAGTTATTTTCCATTTAACTTCACCAGTTATAGATTATTTTTATTTTTATTTTCACATTTGCCGTTCAAATACTGAGAAGAGACGGTGCGGTGATCAGCAGCCAGTTGAGGCACGTCACTGCGTTGTGCCTCACCATGGATTGTGCGCAATGACTCGGCTAACTGCTGGCCTGCTGTGCAGTGAGACCGTATTGCTATATGAATTATATTATACATTTCCATAGTTTAGTTAGCTAAGGTATATAATGTACAGTGTATTTTGTCAACAACTGTATGTGTGTCACGTATTTCTTGTACTGAGCGATCATAAAACTGGAGGCTCGTGTCATAACCCCGCCTCCTGGTGCCAAGCATCTCCGCCGCAGAATGCACCGCCCGACAGGAGCGCCACACCAACCAAAGCCCACACCCAAACCCTCCACGTGCAAGACTGAATCCACCCCAAAAAAGTCACTTAACAGGAAGCCAAAAAGTGCAAAAACAACAATGCTCGCGCGGCGCGCCGGAGGAGCCGTGAACAGGGACACACCATTAGGTACACCTGCAGACTGAAGCGCAGATTTCATATTTCATTCATTCACAACTCTTCCAACATGAACACCACTGCTGCCGCACTTATAGTAAATGTAAGACCATAATAACGTTTTTTTTATTAAATGTGCTTTTTTGTGTGCTACAGTTTGTAAGTGTAAAGTTAAAGTACCAATGATTGTCACACACACACTAGGTGTGGTGAAATTTGTCCTCTGCATTTGACCCATCCCCTTGTTCACCCCCTGGCAGGTGAGGGGAGCAGTGGGCAGCAGCGGCGCCGTGCCTGGGAATAATTTTTGGTGATTTAACCCCCAATTCCAACTCTTGATGCTGAGTGCCAAGCAGGGAAGAATGCTGGTATGAGCTTTTAAACATAACCCGTTAACTGCTGCCAATCAAATGGTGTATAAGATACTCTTTAGGGTTCATATGTTTGTAAATCTCACTGTGAGGAAGTCAGTGCCTCACCTGACATGAACCTCAACGCACGCCACTGCTGACAGATATAAGTTAGATTTATACACTTCTCTGTGATAGAAATGGCAAAAGTGGAGGATGCATGTACGAGCCAGTCTGCCCCACAACAAGAGGATAGAGAAAAAAAAGAGCTTATTGACGGCAGCATTGGCGGACTTGCGCAAAACTCTTCGAGTAAAATGTTACAATATACTGAGATATGTGCTGACTTCACCAATTGGAAAAACAAATGAGGCAAATTCCAAATGGGACACATTTTCATTGTTGTAGCCTTGGGTCACAGGGTGTTTCGGGTCTCACAACCTAACCCCTCTGTTACGTTCCCTGATGGCTCAGAGTCTAGGGATCGCCTTGTGGCTTTCTCTCCACCTTGTGGATTGTAGTGCTCTCTTCTTGGCTGCTGCAATCAGGCGCAGGGAGATGACTTTGAAGGGGGACCGGTAGGGATGGGAATTGAAAGAATTTCTCCCGTTCCAATTCCACTTTCGATTCTGCTTAACGATTTGGTTCCTTATCGGTTCTTTTATCGAATGTTATTTGGAAAAAACGAGAACAAAAAGGCTGATTCGCATCAATTTAGTTTAGATGTAACATGACTTTACAAAGCCAACGAGGGGTCTTGAGAGACACATAAGATAGAAAAAACAACTTTTGAAAATAAATATAAGAAATACATATTCTTCTATAGAATTTAAAAAATTAAAACGTGGAAATTACGCAAGGATGTAACATTTACTAACATTTTTAAAACTTTTAAGTATCCTTTGTCATCTTGGTGACACTCAAAATATTAGAATGTTTTGTTTACAAGGTGAAACTATCATATACATAACATGCAACTCAAGATATTTGAAGCCTTTTTTGATATAATTTTGATGACTATGGCTTACAGTTTATGAGAACCTTGAATTGAATATCTAAAAAAATGTGGGGTCTTCAAAAACTGTAAGCTAAGATGATCAAATTTATAATAAACAAGCGCTTGGCATATCTCACTTTGCATGTAATGAGGTCATAGCACATACTAGTTTCACATGTGACGTTGAATTGTTGACATGAATTGACTTAAACATGATATTCTAATTTTATGAGTTTTACCCATATGATGGAAATGACTGAGTGAAAATGGGGTTGCAGGAAAATATGCAACTTTTCTCCGACTATAATTTAACATTAACCTCTTTAAAACCAGGAGTGTTTACTGTGACAAATTGGTTCAAGCTTTTAACCACAATTTATTCACTGCTTGTCTGTTCTATGTGTACACTTCCCTGCCGCCTTGAAATAGAAGCTAGCGGCAGCGGTAACTTGAGCTAGTACTTACTGCCCGCCTCAGAACCAGTCGGAATCTATCTCTCGTCATGCTCGTCTAAATGAGAAGGCATTCATTTCAATTTAACGAATTATAGCGCTGACATGATAGGCGCTGAGTTAGTACCTGTTGTATTTAGAGCAGATGACGTGGTAGCTGTAACGGTACAGTGGAGAAGGTGACGGCACGGAGACAGGGATGTCGCTTAGCTTGCAGTGTATTTATTAATACAATAGAATGATGTGTGTAATTAATCCAAATATGTGTTGCGTGACTCTGTTATTGATTTAAGTAAAGTGTGAAGCGATTATATGTTGAGTGTTACCGGGAAGTGTTGAAGGTACGTGTTGAGAAAGATGTGGAAGTCCAGAAAGAGCAAGGCAGGCTCGGATATCCGGGGACAGGTAAGTGGTCAGGGGCTGGAGCTAGAGGACAGGCGAGAGGTAGAGATCCGGGGAGGCAGCAGGAAGTCCAGAGGGAATCCGGGGAGACGAGACACACAGCTCGAAACCAGGGAATGACACGTAGCTGCAGGATGACGACACAGGACAAGACCCGATGAGCACAAAGGAGGGGAAACACAGAGAGCGATGAAAGCTAGAGACGTGTAAGACTTACTGTACAGGTACAAGTAGCTACGTTCTGGCACTGGAACGCAGGACGCGCTGGCTTAAGAAGGAAGTGGAGTCCTCATCAGCGTTGGGTGTGTTGATCACAGATTGAGTGCAGCCGCTAAGGAAGAACAACATGACTTCTGCTCGGAGACATCAAACATGACAAAACTCCTCTGGGGAACATTACAGTATTTTGCTCCCCAGGGCATTGATTCGACTGCTACTGTTCTGTTCAGATTGTCTTAGGAGACATTTCGCCGATCATCCGAGCAGACTTTATCAGTTCAAGCTGAAGACCAGAGCCGTTTTATCTAGCATCTAATCGATTTAATCTAGACTCTTCGTGTTGTCATTGACGATTTTTTGCCTGAGCATCATTAACTAATGACAAAATATGTTGTAAGACCACCTGAACAGTCCAGATTTGATTGATTGAGAATTCAATGACCGAATGAAAATATTTGCCCTCAGTTTTATCATGAGTGATTCTTAAAATCCATCCCTGTTCAGTGGGGTGTTGTGAGCAATCTTGGCTGTGACTTTTGTACAAAAATAACAGAAGCCTGCTTTCTCCCCAGCAGACAACGGGGGCAATGTCGGCATGTACCAGATTACTGCTGCGTGATAAGTTGTCTCAGTGACAAGTATGGAGGACCAAAAGAGCAGCAAGCAAGAGTACATACCAATCAAACCTGAAAACAGAGCAGCTACCCAACAGATAAGAGGACAGCTTCACAACGGGTGGTAGTCTGATACCATTTACCAACTGTGTGTATGAACCTTTGCAACTTTCTATTATAATTTGTTGGCAGATGAATATAGTAAGACTTGTAATAATAAAGCAGTTCTAGTGCAGCTTAACACAGTGATATACTTGCAAGTATTTGTACAGAGAGACCGAGTTCGTCTCAGGTTTCTGTGCAAATTATATTCATTTCATGTCATAACAAACCCGACTGTGAAATGAAAATTTTCCTATTCGATCTAAGTGTTGTCAGAAGAAATTACAGGTTTCAATGGCTCAAAATATAACGGAGTAGAAACGGAATAATAATAACCGCCTTGCTTCTATTTTCACGGTTCCAATATTTAAATCCCAAATGACAGCCCAGAATTCTGTTGTATTAATTACAAAGATACACACAACTTTTCAGATTGTCATTTCAGTACCTAGGAACACCTTTGTGTTTAAAGCAGACTTATGTTCATTTTTAAATTAAACAAAAGACATATTTATGAAAATATTTTCTTTCTATGTCACTTTACCCACCTCGGCAGCCATATTTCTGTCAGTCCACCACAGGTAGTGGTGACACCTCCGCCAGTGTGTCGCTGAATGTGAGTAAATAAATCATAGGTGTTCACTGTAAAAGCGCTTTGATATCTTGAAAAGCGCCGTATAAAAATCCAATCTTTTATTATTATAATCTTTATAACATCGTAGCCGTTACAGAGGCAGGGCACTGCCTGTGTGTAAATCTTTTCCCCAATGATTTGATTTTAATGGAACATTTAGCTCCTACAATTGACTTCAATATTTTTACTTTCTCAACATATACGTTTGTTCATTATTCTTTATGTTAATGTTTACAAAGGCACATAATAATTCCCTGGATATTGGAGGACTTTAATGATAAACAAAGGATTTGAATAACTCCAAGATAGTATTTTTTGTGCTTTTGTCTAGTTGTGTGAATGCTCCAAAGCATTCACATGTATGTCATCTATTTGTTATTCAACTTCTTCTTCTCCAGATTTTGGCGCGCTCTACCTTCCACATGTTTCACCCAATTCAAACCATTCCAATTTCAAACTGTTCAGCCTATTCGGGAATTGCGGGCTTTTCCCTTGACAAATTCCAAAAATTCCCAGATTTCCCAGAATTCCAGGTTTTCAGGGACATTTTTCTCCTTTCAAAATGAATTGGCCATTTTTCAAACTTCCACTATTTCCACATTTTTAAACCGATTCAAACTATTCCGCCTTCAACATATTCCACTTATCCTGGACATTCAAACTATCATTTTTTCAAGTTAAAAACAATTCCAAGAATTCCCAGAATTCCCTTTTTTTCAAACCCTTTTTTCTGCCGACTACTCCTTCCAAATTTTTCAAACTACTTCAACCCTTCCACTGTCCAAACATTCCTCTTAAGCAGGACAAAAAACGAAGTACTTTTTTTGAACTGGAAAAATTCCCGGTTTTCCCCAAATTTCTGGAATTTCTTAATACCATTTCTCAATTCAAAATGTTACAACGTCAACATTTCTCGACCGATTTGAAAAATTTCAACACCAACTCATTCAGAATATTAAAATATTTTAACATTTTCCCCAAAATTCCCGCTTGTCTCGAAATTCCCAAATTTCCATGAAATTCCCATTGAAATGAATGGGACATTTTTCAAAGTTCCATAACTCCCACAATTTTTATCAGATTCAAACCATTCTAACTCCAAAATATTCAGCCTGTTCAAAAATGTGTGCTTTCCTTCAACAATTAAAAAAATAAATAAAATCCGGATTTCCAAAAATTCCCAGTTTTCAGGGCCATTTTCCCCATTCAATGAATGGTCAATTTTTTTAAACTTCCACAATTCGCACATTTTTCAACCTATTCAAACCATTCCACCTTCAACACATTCCATTTATCCTGGAAATTCAAACCAACACTTTCCCAAGTTCCAAACCAAATTCCGTTTTTCCTGGAAATTCTAACTCTTCAACATTGAAATCATTCTAACATTCAAACTATTCTTACATTCATACTACATTCTATCCGCATTTCAGTTCAACTTCAGCATTGGAGCATTCGCAGGAATTGCCTCATCTTGTTATTGTGTACTATTTATTTGGTTTGGCTTTACCCCGGATTTCCACTAAATGCTGCTGAACGGCGCCACCAATCTCCACCACCTGATGCGCATTGTTGCGGCTCGGCCGGGCTGCGAAATACTACAGTTTTTTACGAGTTCTTGCAAATCCGTGCGTAATCGGGTGATAAGGGGAGTTGTAGTAAAGCGAACAACCAACAGTTTTGTCTGTCCTTTCAGAGGAACAGAAGCAAATAAAATCGGTCCTGCCCATTCGAGATAGGTAACGGCTGCTGAAACGTCTCTGTCTGTCTGTGACGTCACTCACTGGACTTGACTCGTAGACAAAACGGCAGTTTTGCCTTGCAGAACAACTACTTTATTTCTGTATTTGTAGCAAGCAAAATCACAGCAGTAACAACATGGCCTGGCGAGTTTTGTACACACACATAACCACGTCTCATTCAACTCCCACTCCCCTTCTTCCCCCGGCCCCTGTATCAGCTTGTACAGGGAACCAAATAGCTGTCCATGATATGCCTGTTATGTGATTGTTTGAATCAGCCTGTCCTCATCCATTTGTGTCAACAAAGTGAAATTGTGTCTGAAAACCTTTGACAAGTTGACTTAAGGTCAGTACCCGCCCATTTCAAAGTGAAAAGTACAAGCCGCTTTGAACACAAAGTATTTTATTTGGAAAGTAAACCCAATAATTCATTTTGTGTTTGTGCAGTACTTCCTGTCATACACAACCAGATTTAAAGGCCTACTGAAACCCACTACTACCGACCATGCAGTCTGATAGTTTATATATCAATGATGAAATCTTAACATTGCAACACATGCCAATACGGCCGGGTTAACTTATAAAGTGCAATTTTAAATTTCCCGCTAAACTTCCGGTTGAAAAACTCCTTTGGATATGACGTATGCGCGTGGCGTAGCCAGTAGAACAGAGGTATGGCTCCCCCATTGACGCCAATACAAAAAGCTCTGTTTTCATTTCATAATTCCACAGTATTCTGGACATCTGTGTTGGTGAATCTTTTGCAATTTGTTTAATGAACAATGGAGATTGCAAAGAAGAAAGTTGTAGGTGGGATCGGTGTATTAGCGGCTGGCTGTAGCAACACAACAAGAGGACTTACTTGGATAGCAGACGCGCTAGCCGAAGCTAGCCACCAACCGATGCTAGCCGCCAACCGCATCTGTGATCGGGTGAAGTCCTTCGTCGCGCCGTCGATCACTGGAACGCAGGTGAGCACGGGTGTTGATGAGCAGATGAGGGCTGGCTGGCGTAGGTGGAGCGCTAATGTTTTTATCATAGCTTTGTGAGGTCCGGTTGTTAAGTTGCTAAGTTAGCTTCAGCGTTGTTAGCAACAGCATTGTTAAGCTTTGCCAGGCTGAGAATTATTAACCGTGTAGTTACATGTACATGGTTTAATAGTATTGTTGATCTTTTGTCTATCCTTCCAGTCAGGGATTTATTTATTTTGTTTCTATCTGCATTTGAGCCAGATGCTATCACGTTAGCTCAGTAGCTAAAGAGCTTCGTCAATGTATTGTCGTGGAGATAAAAGTCACTGTGAATGTCCATTTCGCATTCTCGACTCTCATTTTCAAGAGGATATAGTATCCGAGGTGGTTTAAAATACAAATCCGTGATCCACAATAGAAAAAGGAGAGAGTGTGGAATCCAATGAGCCAGCTTGTACTTAAGTTACGGTCAGAGCGAAAAAAGATATGTCTTTCACTGCATTCTAGTCCGTCACTCTAACGTTCCTCATCCACAAATCTTTCATCCTCGCTCAAATTAATGGGGTAATCGTCGCTTTCTCGGTCCGAATCGCTCTAGCTGTGTTGAAAACAATAGGAAAATATGAGGAAGTGAACAACTGACTACGTCACGCTACTTCCCGTAGGGACAAGGCTTTTTTTTATCAGAGACCAAAAGTTGCGAACTTTATCGTCGTTGTTCTATACTAAATCCTTTCAGCAAAAATATGGCAATATCGCGAAATGATCAAGTATGACACATAGAATGGATCTGCTATCCCTGTTTAAATTAAAACAATTCATTTCAGTAGGCCTTTAAGCTCAAGAGATTCACTGCGTTGCGGCAAAAATAGAAGCTCTGTCTATATTTAGCGCAGGGATGCCATGCGGCTTCCGACATGGCGGAAGCATGTGCAGAGGGTCCGCCAGCATAGGAAACTGACACATCGACTTGAGTGGAAACCAAAAGAGTCCGCCGCAGTAGTCATTACGCATCCAGTAGAAATCCAAACTTCTCACGATTGTTTGCAGTAGGGCTACAACTAGTGTTGTCCATACCAATATTTTGGTACCGTTACTGGTACCAAAATGTATTTCGATACTTTTCTAAATAAAGGGGACCACAAAAAATTGCATTATTGGCTTTATTTTAACAAAAAAATCTTAGGGTACATTAAACATATGTTTCTTATTGCAAGTTTGTCCTTAAATAAACTAGTGAACATACAAGACAACTTTTCTTTTAGTAGTAAGTAAACAAACGAAGGCTCCTAATTTAGCTGCTGACGTATGCAGTAACATATTGTGTCATTTACATGCTATTATTTTGTCAAAATTATTAAGGACAAGTGGTAGAAAATTAATTATTGATCTACTTGTTCATTTACTGTTAATATCTGCTTACTTTCTCTTTCAACATGTTCTATCGACACTTTTGTTAAAATGTAATAATCACTTATTCTTCTGTTGTTTGATACTTTACATTAGTTTTGGACGGTACCACAAATTTGGGTATCAATCCTATACCAAATCGTTACAGGATCATACATTGGTGGACTGGTACTTTTTAGAGGCGGTATAGTACCGAATATGATTCATTAGTATCGCAGTACTATACTAATACCGGCATACCATACAACCCTAGCTATGACTAACTATGTTGAAGTCGACTACTCAACTATCTTAATGATTAGTCGACTAATCAGATTAGATCCAATGAAAAGCTTTGTCCTTGCACGCAGTATATAAGAAAACATAGATGGGTGCTACACTTAAATTTATAATAGCGTTGATAGAAGGAAGTTGTTGAAGGATTTTCGTTGAACATTTTAACAGGCCAAAGTATAAAATATAAAATAAAAAATGTAGATGAGTTATGCATTGGTTAAACATGTGCAGCAGTCTTTGAACGGTATTGAAATATTGCACATGAAGTAAGGATGGTTATAAAGTGTGTATAGGAGTGTGTATGGTAACAGCAGATTTATAAAAAAAGTACATAGGAATTGGAACTTAAAGTGGCTCATTATTTATAATACAAATAACTATAAAAACATAATTTCAGCAAATTTTTATCCGCAGCTATGTCCACTATGTTCAAAAACAAAATAATAGAGGTACTAAAAAATGTTTTATTTACTGGTGCTTCTGAGTCGCGATTCTTATTCATTCAGATTCAAAATCGATTGATAATTTTCAAAACATATTTTATTATCTTTTTTTTTTTTAATACATCTTAAAAAATAATGCTTACAGGCTGCGCATATGTCATATGTCAGCAACAAAAGGAGGTTTTGTGACCTGTAACCTGTTTTGAAAGTTTTTTTTAAAATGTTATACCAAGTAATATGTTAAATGGATCGGTTTGAATCAATTCTGAATGGACTCGTCAGCCCAAGAATGGAATCGAATCGTGAGGTGCACAAATTATCCCGCCTCTACAAAATATGTATATATACAGTATATTTGTTTTACTTCCACCAGAGCAGAAGTCAGGTCTCACCATACAATTTTGCCTTCCATTGAGGCATTTCAATTTCTCTTAACCTCAACCTCTATCGGAATGTGTTTGTGCACTTGAGCCGGCAGTCTCGTCTCATTCTATGGGGAACAAATTGCCATTTAACAGTTTGCTAATTAGTTGGAACATGCTTGCCAAATATGGACTTGTTTGTACACTTTTTCACATCCACGGACTCACATTCACTCTTTTGCCGAACGCAGTCTTCCATGAACTTAACATTCAGAGGAAATCTATCTCTGAATCAGAGACCTGCTCTAATTAACAAAGTTTTGGACAGGTCGCTCGATAAGAGGATAGGGATACATATTTACTTTTCTAAAATGAAATAAAATGTGGGGTCTTAACCTTGTATCTGGAGTACACATTTTACATGCCCTCTTCAAATAAACTAACTTTAGTGTAAAAGTATTGTCACCTTCTATTTTGTCTAAAAGTACAGTTTGGAGAAGTGTTCTTTTAGTTTGGCTATAATCCTCCATAGTAGCAGCCAGAATGATTTAAAAAATCTTTCTCGTGTCTGTCTTGTTAAAAAAAACAAAAAACGCTGGCTTCCTCTCTGGAAAGTGACGTAAAAGAGAGGTAGCAACAAGCACCTACTAGGTCACGTGCGCCCCCTTCATGTGGTGACTCAGAATGTGATTTGTTTTGTATTTATAGTCTAATTAGCAGATTATAATCTTGTCACACTGATATTAAATGCATCACACTGGCTGTAGATTCTGCAGTGCAAAAAAAAAAAAAAACATTTAGCCGCCATATATGTGTTTACAAAGTACAACAAATAATAATCCTGACGTCTTGAACCATAAGGACGAATGAGACAATCTATCATCCATCACATATTCAGCAAATTATGTGAAACACTGCTCATTGATAAACCTTATTAATCACGTTAACTTTATTGATTACATAGAGTACAGGCCAAACGTTTGGCCACACCTTCTCATTCAATGCGTTTTCTCTATTTTCACGACTATTTACATTGTAGATTGTCACTGAAGGCATCAAAACAAGTATCTTTATCTGTGAATGACATGCAGTGCATAGGTCCCCTCATCTGTGGGGGGGACCCATTTTGACCTAAGAAGCCCTGGTAAAATGTCAGTTAGTGGAAGACAATACGCTGCTTATGAAATTTTACTGTAAACATACTACTAGCCTCTTCCTGCTCTGTCACTGATAATGATACAATTGCAAATTTTAATTGGGCATTTTAACTGTGGCATGGTTAGTGTTGGTCTTGTAAGGCAGACATAATGGGTTCGATCCCCTGTCAGGGTTGTGTCAGGAAGGTTTGCAAATGTGTGTTTCAATTATGTAAAATTTTGTTATTTAGCACTAAGAAAATTACTTTACCATGAATTCTTTTAGTACAAAAAATCCAGATAACATAATATATACAACACAAATGGCATCCTAAGGAGAGTTTTTTTTACGTGTTTTAAAATGGTTCTATTTTAGTTCGAATCGCAATTCTTGTTTATTCAGTTACTGAATCCATCCATCCATCCATTTTTTACCGCTTGTCCCGTTCAACTAATCATTTTCAAGAATATATGCAGTACAGGCCAAAAGTTTGGGCACACCTTTTCATTCAATGAGTTTTCTTTATTTTCATGACTATTTACATTGTAGATTGTCACTGAAGGCATCAAAACTATGAATGAACACATGTGGAGTTATGTACTTAACAACGAAAGGTGAAATAACTGACAACATGTTGTAGGTAGTCACCTGAAAGGGTTTTTACTTAAAAGGTGTCATAGTTTTGGTGCCGTCAGTGACAATCTACAATGTAAATAGTCATGAAAATAAAGAAAACGCATTGAAATGAGAAGGTGTGTCCAAACTTTTGGCCTGTACTGTATATTACAGATTGAGTACAAGAAGTGAACAAATGGGTTAGCAATTGCTCTGAAACGGAAGGTAAAATGGAATAACCTTGGCTTCTTCCTACTCTTTTTCAGACATGTAGAAATGTTAAACTGTAAATAAATATGTGCTGTACCACATTGTAACTGTATGCATGTTCAAAGTAAATATTATGACAAAAAGAGAGGAAATACTCACCACCGTGTATTTGTCCCGCGTACTGTGACACAGTAGAGTACACACTAAGTACACTAAGCAGCTGCAAAGTCTATACATTCTGCCCTGTGCATGATTAGGAAATGTGCAAATGTAATAAAATGATTGTAATCATACATAAAAATGCATTTATGACACAGTTTAATGGAAAAAGGTATACTGTATGTATTTTATGTGATTATATATAGTATATATATGTATATACATGTATTTTTTATCATGACAAGGAGGCTCTGTTGTGAATTCCGTATAGTTAAATATGGCTGCCGAGAGACGTGCAAATATCTCAACCCACGGTGGGCCTGAGTGAATGTTTGCATCATTTCTGTGAGAATCCTGTGTGGGACTGAGGAGTCGGGTTGGTTAATTTATCCAGGACTAGCTTCAGTGTGCTTAAACAACCACCAGGTAGCATCTCTGAGCAGATAAAACTGTATCATCTCTTTTAGACTTACGTATCAGGGGCCATATTCCTAAAGGTCCGGGCTCGGGATCTTTCTGTGTGGAGTTTGCATGTTCTCCCCGTGACTGCGTGGGTTCCCTCCGGGTACTCCGGCTTCCTCCCACCTCCAAAGACATGCACTTAGGGATAGGTTGATTGACAACACTAAATTGGCCGTAGTGTGTGAATGTGAGTGTGAATGTTGTCTGTCTATCTATCTATGTGCGTGACTGCTCGCTGACTGCTCGCTGTTGCGAAAAAGGTTAATTATCGCTCTATCTGTGTGCTTTTAATTGTTCTACAGCTTTCTTTACTACTTCTCAAACATATTTAGTGGTACTATTTAACTTGCAAATCACCCGATCTCTGTCTCACCACCCCTCCCTCAGCTAGCTAGCTGCTAAGCTAGCGAAGCTAGCGCGGAGAAAGGCAGCGCCGGTCGGAAGGAAGCTACTCCCGCACACCGCGTCCACTCCCCGGAAGACAGCAGGAACTTCACTCGGTGACAGAAAACACTGTGTGTAATGGCTTCCTGCGCGTCTTGCGCCTTACTCACGGAGAGGTTGGCTCTGCTAGAGAGCCGTGTCCGCCAGTTAGAGCAGAGTAATCTTGTAACTTTAGATGTTGCGGACACATCTGCTAGCGTTAGCTGTAGCGAGCTAACTAGCCCAGCTTGTAGCTGTCCTAAGCGGCCTACAAGCTACGGTGTACCGGTTGAGACGCATAATAGATTTAGCTCTTTAGCTAGTCCTACACCCCAGTCTACCAGGCACCACACCTTAGTCATAGGAGACTCCATCACCCGAAACATAAAGCTTAGCAAACCAGCCACAATTAAGTGTATTCCCGGGGCCAGAGCACCTGACATTGAAGCTAATCTTAGGGAGCTAACTCGCAACAGGCCTTGTAAACACGTACGACAGGCTAATCGCACCACTAGTTATGTGAATATAGTTGTACATGTTGGCTCCAATGACACTAGAATGAGACAGTCAGAGATTACAAAGAGAAACATAGCCAGGACTTGTGATCTCGCCAGAAAGATGTCCAGGCATCGAGTAATTGTCTCTGGCCCCCTGCCTGCGAGAGGCAATGATGAGAGATATAGCAGACTAGTCTCGCTTAACAAGTGGCTGTCTATCTTCTGTACTAGGGACTAACGTTTATTGATAACTGGCCCTCTTTCTGTGGCAAACCAAGCTTGCTGATGAGAGACGGCCTTCACCCTAACACGAAGGCGCCATCATCCTGTCTAAGAACATAGACTACTGTTTAAGTCTCACTGACTGACTACTTTAGAGCAAGCCCGGTCACAGGCAATTACAGAGTTTGTTAGTCCGGGTGAGGAGTCAGTTAAGCTAGAACTAGCCAGCGCCAGGCTGGATAATCCATGTACGCATAACAATTATCTTAGAATAATACACAATTCACATAGTGTTTTTTTTCTGTTGTGACTGTGTCAGAGGTAGACATGCATTCTACTGAGGTGGCAAATTATGATGTGTCCAGTTTATCGCAGCACCAAGCAAACAATCGGAAAATTCCCGTCATATCAATTCTTATATATGGTCGAAACTATTTAAAGTGCAACAAAAAAATTTAAACGCAACATTGTTAATATTGCTACTACGGATAATCTCAACAAAAACTCGTCAAAACAGCCCAATACCTATAATATGGGCTTTTTAAACATAAGATCATTGTCTCCCAAAGCGTTATTAATTAATGAGGTCATTAGAGACAACAATCTTAACGTCATTGGTCTTAGTGAAACCTAGCTCAAACCAGACGATTTTTTTGCGCTAAATGAGGCATCTCCTCCTAACTATACGAATGCGCATGTTGCCCGTCCTCTTAAAAGGGGAGGGGGTATCGCACTAATATACAATGAAAACTTTAACCTTACCCCTAACCTAAATAATAAATATAAATTGTTTGAGGTGCTTACTATGAGGTCTGTCACACCGCTACCTCTCGACCTGGCTGTTATCTACCGCCCCCCTGGGCCCTATTTGGACTTTATCAGTGAATTCTCAGAGTTCGTTGCTGATCTAGTGACGCACGCCGACAATATAATCATAATGGGGGACTTTAATATCCATATGAATACCCCATCGGACCCTCAGTGCGTGGCGCTCCAGACCATAATTGATAGCTGTGGTCTTACACAAATAATACATGAACCCACGCATCGCAACGGTAATACGATAGATCTAGTGCTTGTCAGGGGTGTCACCACCTCCAAATTTATGATACTTCCATATACTAAAGTAATGTCCGATCAATACCTTATAAAATTTGAAGTTTTGACTCATTGTCAACAAGCTAATAATAATAATAACTGCTATAGCGGCCGCAACATTAATGCTGCTACAACGATGACTCTTGCTGACCTACTGCCTTCGGTAATGGCACCATTCCCAAATTATGTCGGCTCTATTGATAACCTCACTAATAATTGTGACGATGCCCTGCGCGAAACCATTGATAGTATAGCACCGCTAAAGCAAAAAAGGGCCCCTAAAAGGCGCACCCCAAGGTTTACAGAAGAAATTAGTGCCCATAAATTATCATGTAGAAAGCTGGAATGCAAATGGCGCGCGACTAAACTTGAGGTTTTCCATCAAGCATGGAGTGATAGTTTAATAACTTATAAACGCATGCTTACCTTAGCTAAAGCTAAATATTACTCAAATCTCATCCGCCTCAACAAAAACGATCCTAAATTTCTGTTTAGTACAGTGGCATCGCTAACCCAACAAGGGACTCCTCCCAGTAGCTCCACCCACTCGGCAGATGACTTTATGAATTTCTTTAATAAGAAAATTGAAGTCATTAGAAAGGAGATTAAAGACAACGTATCCCAGCTACAACTGGGTTCTATTAACACAAATACGACTGTATATACGACGGATACCGCCCTCCAAAATAGTCTCTCTATTTTTGATTAAATAACATTAGAGGAATTATTACGGCGTGTAAGTGGGATAAAACAAACAACATGTTTACTTGACCCACTTCCTGGGAAACTTATCAAGGAACTGTTTGTATTATTAGGTCCATCAGTGTTAAATATTATAAACTTATCACTTTCCTCCGGCACTGTTCCCCTAGCATTCAAAAAAGCGGTTATTCATCCTCTGCTCAAAAGACCTAACCTCGATCCCGACCTCATGGTAAACCACCGACCGGGCTCCCACCTTCCGTTTATTTCGAAAATTCTCGAAAAAATTGTTGCACAGCAGCTAAATGAACACTTAGTGTCTAACAATCTCTGTGAACCCTTTCAATCCGGTTTCAGGGCAAATCACTCTACGGAGATAGCCCTCGCAAAAATGACTAATGATTTATTGCTAACGATGGATTCTGATGCGTCATCTATGTTGCTGCTTCTTGATCTTAGCGCCGCTTTCGATACCGTCGATCATAATATTTTATTAGAGCGTATCAAAACACGTGTTGGTATGTCAGACTTAGCCTTGTCTTGGTTTAACTCTTATCTTACTGACAGGATGCAGTGCGTCTCCCATAACAATGTGACCTCGGACTATGTCAAGGTAACGTGCAGAGTTCCCCAGGGTTCGGTTCTTGGCCCTGCACTCTTTAGTATTTACATGCTGCCGCCAGGTGACATCATACGCAAATACGGTGTTAGCTTTCACTGTTATGCTGATGACATCCAACTCTACATGCCCCTAAACCTGACCAACACGCCGGATTGTAGTCAGCTGGAGGCGTGTCTTAATGAAATTAAACAATGGATGTCCGCTAACTTTTTGCAACTTAACGCTAAGAAAACGGAAATACTGATTATCGGTCCTGCTAGACACCAACATCTATTTAATAATACCACCTTAACATTTGACAACCAAACAATTACACAAAGCGACTCGGTAAAGAATCTGGGTATTATCTTCGACCCAACTCTCTCGTTTGAGTCACATTAAGAGTGTTACTAAAACGGCCTTCTTTCATCTGCGTAATATCGCAAAAAATCGTTCCATTTTGTCCACTAGCGACGCTGAGGTCATTATTCATGCGTTCGTGACGTCTCGTCTCAATTACTGTAACGTATTATTTTCGGGTCTCCCTATGTCTAGCATTAAAAGATTACAGTTGGTACAAAATGCGGCTGCTAGACTTTTGACAAAAACAAGAAAGTTTGATCATATTACGCCGATACTGGCTCACCTGCACTGGCTTACTGTGCACTTAAGATGTGACTTTAAAGTTTTACTACTTACGTATAAAATACTACACGGTCTAGCTCCAGCCTATCTTGCCGATTGTATTGTACCATATGTCCCGGCAAGAAATATGCGTTCAAAGAACTCCGGCTTATTAGTGATTCCCAGAGCCCAAAGAAAGTCTGCTGGCTTTAGAGCGTTTTCTATTCGGGCTCCAGTACTTAGGAATGCCCTCCCGGTAACAGTTAGACATGCTACCTCAGTAGAAGCATTTAAAGGCCTACTGAAACCCACTACTACCGACCACGCAGTCTGATAGTTTATATATCAACGATGAAATCTTAACATTGCAACACATGCCAATACAGCCGGGTTAACTTATAAAGTGACATTTTAAATCTCCCGGGAAATATCCGGCTGAAACGTCGCGGTATGATGACGTATGCGCGTGACGTAGTCAGTTTAACGGAAGTTATGGTACCCCGTAGAATCCTATACAAAAATCTGTTTTCATTTCATAATTCCACAGTATTCTGGACATCTTTTGCAATTTGTTTAATGAACAATGAAGGCTGCAAAGAAGAAAGTTGTAGGTGGGATCTGTGTATTAGCAGCGGACTACAGCAACACAACCAGGAGGACTTTGTTGGAGAGCAGACGCGCTAGCCGCGACCTCACCTTGACTTCCTACGTCTCCGGGCCGCCAAACGCATCGGGTGAAGTCCTTCGTCCTTCCGCCGATCGCTGGAACGCAGGTGAGCACGGGTGTTGATGAGCAGATGAAGGCTGGCTGGCGTAGGTGGAGAGCTAATGTTTTTAGCATAGTTTTGTGAGGTCCGGTTGCTAAGTTAGCTTCAATGGCGTTGTTAGCACAGCATTGTTAACCTTCGCCAGCCTGGAAAGCATTAACCGTGTAGTTACATGTCCACGGTTTAATAGTATTGTTGATTTTCTATCTATCCTTCCAGTCAGGGTTTTATTTTTTTTGTTTCTATATGCAGTTTAAGCACGATGCTATCACGTTAGCTCGTAGCTAAAGCGTTTCGCCGATGTATTGTCGTGGAGATAAAAGGCACTGAATGTCCATTTCACGTTCTCGACTCTCATTTTCAAGAGGATATAGTATCCGAGGTGGTTTAAAATACAAATCCGTGATCCACAATAGAAAAAGGAGAGAGTGTGGAATCCAATGAGTCAGCTTGTACCTAAGTTACGGTCAGAGCGGGAAAAAAAATGTATTTCACTGCATTCTAGTCCGTCACTCTAACGTTCCTCGTCCACGAATCTTTCATCCTCGCTCAAATTAATGGGGTAATGGTCCGAATAGCTCTAGCTGCGTTGAAAACAATAGGAAAATATGAGGGAGTGAACAACTGACAACGTCACGCTACTTCCGGTAGGGGCAAGGTTTTTTTTTATCAGACACCAAAAGTTGCAAACTTTATCGACGTTGTTCTCTACTAAATCCTTTCAGCAAAAATATGGCAATATCGCAAAATGATCAAGTATGACACATAGAATGGATCTGCTATTCCCGTTTAAATAAAAAAAAATCATTTCAGTAGGCCTTTAAGTCCCATCTTAAAACTCATTTGTATACTCTAGCCTTTAAATAGACCCCTTTTTAGACCAGTTGATCTGCCGTTTTTTTTCTTCTCTCCTCTGCTCCCCTCTCCCTCGGGGAGGGGGAGTTGCACAGGTCCGGTGGCCATGGATGAAGTGCTGGCTGTCCAGAGTCGGGACCTCAGGTGCACTGCTAGCCTGTGCATCGGTTGGGGACATTTCTGCGCTGCTGACCCGTCTACGCTCGGGACGGTTTCCTGCTGGCCCCACTATGGATTGGACTCTCGCTGATGTGTTGGATCCACTGTGGACTGGACTTTCACAATATTATGTCAGACCCACTCGACATCCATTGCTTTCGGTCTCCCCTAGAGGGGGGAGGGAGGGGGGGGGGGGGGCGGTTACCCACATATGCGGTCCTCTCCAAGGTTTCTCATAGTCATTCACATCGACGTCCCACTGGGGTGAGTTTTTCCTTGCCCGAATGTGGGCTCTGTACCGAGGATGTTGTTGTGGCTTGTGCAGCTCTTTGAGACACTTGTGATTTAGGGCTATATAAATAAACATTGATTGATTGATTGATGATCTGTGTTGGCCCTGTGATGGTGTGGCTACTTGTCCAGGGTGTACCAAGCCTTCCGCCCGAATGCAGCTGAGATAGGCTCCAGCACCCCCCACGACCCCAAAAGGGACAAGGGTAGAAAATGGATGGATGGACGGATAGTTGCTCCAATAGTGGCCAAATTCTAAGAAAATTCTTTGAATCATGATGTTTTCTTAGAATTTCCCATAAAAGTAAAGAGTAGATCCTAGCAAAGATAAAATATATTCTCAAAGAATCCTAACTCATAGGAGAACTCCTAAAAGCAGGAAAGAGGATTTTTAAGAGGCTTAGAAGTTCCCTAAACAGAGAACAAAAAATGGCAGTGGATTAATTACACTTAATAGATTGGATAGTGGAGGAATCACGTTTGTGGTTGATCTCATTAGAGATGCTCTGACTCCTCCAACCCATCACCACAATGCATTACCAGCCGAACCAACCAACACTGCTTCTCACAGGCCGCTCAGAAATCACAGACTTTGAAGAAAGCTGAGACATTTTACCCCCCTGAATACCAAATTGAGTTGAAATGTTGAAATTGCAAAAATCACCAATAAAAATTTGAAATTAAATATAACTATCACTATGTTAATACTGTGCAAGTGGGCCCAAGTTTTGTGGGCTAATTTTAAAGTATAATTTACTATTCGTTTAACAGATATGTTCTTCTATGTGAAATATGATTTACCATTACACAGTCGTAGATTATATGATTAAGTTGATCAATTTGAGGATCCATCCTTTGCCCACTACCACCAAAAGTATATTTTCATCTAGCTTCTCGGACAACTGGCGGCCCGCGGGCCGGAAAGCTTTTAGATTGGCCCGTCGAATGTCACCCAAAAAGGCTTGATGAAACCATTCAAACTAGGGTGGCTCATGTATGCAGTACTACTTCCACCCAGCAGGAGGAAACCGCAAAGCAAGTGTAACAATTAAGCAGCAGTGGGTGAGTAGAAGATGGCACTCTCGACCCTGAAAAAAATCAAAATAAATCGTGAAAATCTGACTTTAACAGCGACTGCACAGCAAAGTATGAATGTATGCAAATTGACGTCTCTTTTATTCATGGTCGTGTTGTTTTTGGCTCTTTAACTCTGGCGATCAAAACTGGTTAAATACATGTAGCGCTGAATTCGACCAGCAGAGAGCGATAACGCCACACCTCAGGTTTAATTGTGTTCAACCACATGTGTGAAATGTTTTCTGTATGCATTAACACTAAACCTATTTTATTATGTACACAATGGACTTTATACGTTTGTAATGTTTATATTTTCAGTCTTACAAACGTAAATAAAGGAGGATGTATAAAGAAAAAAACTGAGGAAGAAAAATAATTCAAAAGAAGGAACATCAGTCGTCAACTACATATGTTAACTATCTGTCTAGCTGCACACGCTGGAAACTAGTAGCGAGGGCAGAATAATTCATTTATTGACAGTGCAGTGTGAAAGCTGATGTGCTTACTTTGTAAATAACTAAACGCAGTCTCAAAAGAATGTAACCTGAGGAGGCACTTTCGAAAGTAACAAATGTTGATGTCCGGCCCCTTAGACCTTGGGCTCTTGAAACTGTGGCCCTCTTCAATATGTAGTTGAATAGCCCTGTTATAGGACGAACCAGTCACAGCTTTAATAAATGATAACTCATACCTAAGAACAGGGTCAACCACAACTCCTCACTAAGATAGGAGTTTATGTCCATTCCACGCTCAGAGTTCTCTGAAAAGGTTCTGGAATCACTCCTAAGCGAAGACTCCTTGCTAGGAATTTGTTACGTTTGGGTCGCATGTTTGCGGTAGTCGTTTCCCCAAAATGCAGAAGGACGTCAAGAAGCAGCGTGCAGGTAAGATGCTGATTTATTCTCAAAAGGGAATAGACAAAAATCAAATCAGCATACCGCTGGTAACATACAAGATGCTCCAGGCTAGCTTTAGCTTAGCATGGCCATGCAGGAAGTCTTTAGCATGGGAAGGAAGAAATACAAAAACTAAAGAGTAGCGTGAAGCTAAACAAACTGTTGCTTGTAGCGAGCAAGACTGCCAGGTATAAATAGCTCTCTGATTTGTTTTATATTTTCATATTTTCTTGTAATCAGACCGTATTTTTGGTATATTAGATTACATCTTTTCCTGACATGTTTCGACTGTCATCTGCAGTCTTCTTTGGAAGGGTCACCTGACCACTGATCAGGTCTTTTATTCGATATTTGTCACGGCGCGGATTCGAACCTGTGTCTCTCATAATTCTGAGTGTCATAATTCCTCCTCTGGCTGCTCGCTCGGACACGCCCCCGCTCACGCTGGGCGCAGCACGCCCACTCAGCGACAAGGCTGCAGGCAATCACTCATCAGCACACCTGGGCTTGACGAGAGGGAGCGGCATAAAGAGACAGAGAAGCCAGGAGACCTTCACCAGAACGTAGCCAATCTCAACTGAGTAAGCATCACGTCTGGCACCTCTCCCTTGTTCCTTGCTCGCCTTCTTTGTGCTCTTCCTCGTTCCTGTCTTGATGTCCTTTGTGTCTTCCACAGTATCTTCCGTGGTCGTGTCTTGCCTCACGACCTCCTCCCTGATTGTTGCTTGCCTTCCCCGATCCTTGACCACCGTTTGGACCCTGACATCGTTGCCTCTCTCCAGCCCCCGACTGTTTGCCTTCCTGCTGACTACCCCTTCGCCTCCCTCTTTGGATTCGACAAAAGATACATCCAACACGCATCGACAACACCCTCTGGTAAATTCTACATTGTTAATTCCACACATAGTCTGCATTCACTCACTAGTGGTAGCATACACATCCCACACATTCATCAAAGGTTTAAATAAACCTTCAAAAATGCAGTTCTGCCTTGGTGTCGCCTCCTTCCCCTTGCCTAGTACACAACAATATTGACGTGTTTCTTGCCACTTAATGTTGCATAATTTTTATATGAGATTTCCATTTAATTTTATCATAAATCATTATACCTACTTGGTATAATGACATTTGGTTTCATTTACTTTTTCGATTTATTTTCTGTGTATTTGTATTTGTATTTGACTTTCCCTTCTACTATTACCGAATAGCATTATTTTAGTTTTACTGAGATTTCAGGATAGTGTCATGATCCGTTGCTCGGATCATGTTTTGTTTAGTTAAAGACTCCCTTTGTTCTCTTTCAGCACCCCTGTGTTTGTTTTCTTGTTTGTAATTGGTGAAGATTATTTCCACCTGCCTCTGATTAGTGTTTGGGACACTCACCTGCTTCCGTGCACTAATCCGAGAGCTATTTATTCCTCCGTCTGGCTGTCTTGTTTGCTCATGCAACAAGTTACATAGGTCTACTCTTTGATTCCTGGTTCAATACTAAGTTTTCCTGTTAATTATTTCCTTAGCTTCCCGTGCAATCGGCACACTTTTCCGTATTTTTTGTATTTTGCCTGATTTATGAAATATAAATCATTGTCTTACCTGCACACTGCCTCCGGAGTTCCGTCTGCGTCTTAGGGAAACGATCCGCGCATTAACATCCAACCCCGACGTGACAAGTTTTTTCACTATCATGTCACGCTGAAATAATTTACTGCAATGTCCTAATCCCATCGTTCACGTTAATGAGCCAGTCAATACTTTCGGTTTGTTCATGACTGTCACAATTCAAAACCCTTGAATCTTTTGATCAAATCTGATAACATTTAACAATGCAAAATACATTTTATTTAAATTTTATTTTTGTCAGACTATCCTAAACAAAAGCTAATCCAGACCTACTGTACCTTTTAGCTGAAACTGGTTCAGACTGAATCAACATGATTAACCAAGACCAGCTACCTAGGACAATAGTCCAATTTGTTCACACACAAAAATGTTAATGCACATTTTCTGAAGGACAAGTCCAAAGAAATGTAGTGTTGGAAACATAAAGTACAGGCACAGGTGTCATTTCTTCAGGTGTTATTTTTACAGTTATAGAGGGCGTGTGTAATCTGATTTGTCTGCACAGCTGCAAGGTTTTGACAGCATTTCAGCGAACCCAGCGAACACAGCGAACACTTAGCAACTGCACTAAAACTTCAATCCTTTGAGTGTTTTACATGGTCTGTTTCAGCTGATTAGGTGTTACGCAGTCGGAGGCTGTCCACGTAATTACACCACTCACTTGCAAGCAAGGGGAATGGTGACAACGTGTAATTATCATTTGAAGTATTTTCAGACGAGGGAGTCATTTTTCTGCATGAGAGCAGCTCAAAGAGATGGACAAATCAGTGGCAAAATGGAGAAATTATTTTATTTACATTGTTTTACGACAATAGTTTTTGTCTTCTTCTGAAAGTGCGGTTTCAATATTTCCAAGTGGCATGCTCATGCCAGCTGCTAGTTAGCTTGAGCTGCTAATAACGTTGGTTGCGATCTGCCACGAAATAGAGAAGACGGAGCTTAACCTCTTTCGGCTGCTGCTATATTGCCTTTGAGTTATTAAAAGGTAATACTAGGAAATAAATCATGCATCTCACCTGCATGGTAGAAGGTTGTGGCAACAAGCCGAGAAGTTGGTCAACTTTGAAAATCCCCACAATACCAACTTGATACTACATGTGTCTTAACAAATACAACGCAGCGTAACACCATCCTAACATCACTTGGGAACATTTCATATCTGAGAAGTGGGGATTATTATAAATTTAGCAGTTAAAACGGCGCAAAAGTGCTAAAAGTTACAACCATCCCTCCAGTTAGCATCGCAGTGTAAACAGACATTGTAAGTCACTGTATTATGTTCTTATATGAAACGTTTAGCTATAGTGCTGCGTGATAATGCTCCAAGGCTCTCACAAAGTGGTAGTAAACACAAAACAAGCTATTTATGTTATGTTGTGCACTCTGTGAAATTAATGTGCCCAGGAAAGAAGTTACAGTAATGCTTAAAATGACAAACATACAGTAAATATTACATTATTATTATTAATCATGTATATATATAAGTACAGGCCTAAAGTTTGGACACACCCTTCTCATTCAATGCATTTTCTTTATTTTCATGACTATTTACATTGTAGATTGTCATTGAAGGAATCAAAACTATGAACGAATACATGTGGAGTTATGTGCTTGACAAAAAAAGGTGAAATAACTGAAAATAAGTTTTATATTTTAGTTTCTTCAAAATAGCTACCCTTTGCTCTGATTATTGCTTTGCACACTCTTGGCATTCTCTCGATGAGCTTCAGGAAGTAGTCACCTGAAATCGTTTTCACTTCACAGGTATGCTTGAAGCTCATCGAAAGCAGATCATAGCAGGCCCATTGCGGGGTAAAGTCAACGATGTTACCCAAGATGAAAACATTGATCCTAAAGGGAACGTCTCTCTTACAGTCTGCACCGGAGCAGAACAGCAGGACAGGTGTAACAACTACATTATTACCTGTCATTCTTTAAACTCTTTGTGCAGATGTGAATGTTCATTATTTAAATGTTTACTCAAGTTTGAAACAAAGGTGGTAATACTAATCGCCACATTTGGCGAGGCATGTTTTAAAGCAACACTTGAACTGCGGCGCTTCCTTGTTTAAAGCATCACCTTTATCGTTAGTTTTGAAGCCCAAAAACTTCCATATTGCATTTTACGCACCCTCTTTATTAACCAGTAGAATTGTCGTTTTTTGCCATTCTTCTCCACCAAGATGTTATTGTTTGTATGCACTTTGTGTGTGCGTTTTGACACACTCAACATCATGCGCCTCGGCTCTGTAGTCACCGCCACACAGCGGCACTTAGATGAAAGAACGGTATCGGTATTTTTCAAAGGCAGTATAGTACCGATTTAAATCAATTTGTATTGCGGTACTTTATTAGTATCAGTATACCGAACAACACTAGTAACTATAACAAATTATTTTTTTAAAGTAATTTCCCCAACACTGCTCGGAGGAATGAGCATACCCAAAAAGCATCCCTTTCAAAACCCGCACATTTCACTCAATTAACACTTTTATCTGCAAACTTTATATGCTTTAACTGTCATATCTACACGTTTCTTGACTGAAACAAATGTCACATGTCTCCCTCGCTTTGGTTGTCAATTTGTCATTTGCCTCAAGTGCAATTCTGCTGACTGTGTTCATTTGCTCTAAAAAAAAAAAAAAAAAAAGCCATTTGAATGCACGCGGAGAAAAAGTTACTTACAAATGGAAAAAAAATGGCTGGTAGACGTTTCATCAGTTTGAATAAATAAGCTGTATGGATCATAGAAGATTATGTCAATAAACAGAGGAAATATGTCACTCTCCTCACATGCCACATCAAAATGCCTCAGACATCTGCAGCTTTACTAAATCGATGTAAAGTAACAAAGCTGGGGATTTCAGTGGTTTAAATACCACAATCCTAACCAATGATGAATAAGGAATTTACTCAACTCTTATATCAATAACCTAAAAAAGCACATATCTCTGTCAGGCCTTATTTCCCAATAGTAAAATTATATTTTATCATTTCACCCCAAAACCTTATCACTAATTCTGTTTCTGATATTTCCTGAGTTTCAAGACATTCATATTCACAATTTTCCAAATTGTCCAACAGTTTTAGAACAACATTTCTCAACGAGCTATTGCAAGGAATTTAAAGTTAATTTTTAAAGTTAATTTTTGCTATGATATTACGGACCTTCTATCCCTCAGGCGGTATTGCATCAAAAACCGACATCAGCGTGTAAAGGATATCACCACATGGGCTCAGGAACACTTCAGAAAACCACTTTCAGTAACTACACTTTGTCGCTACATCTGTAAGTGCAAGTTAAAACTCTACTATGCAAAGCAAAAGCCATTTATCAACAACACCCAGAAAGGCTGCCGCTTTGCTGGGCCTGAGCTCATCTAAGATGGATTAATGCAAAGTGGAAAAGTGTTCCGTGGTCTGACGAGTCCACATTTCAAATTGTTTTTGGAAGCTGTGGACGTGGTGTCCTCTGGACCAAAGAGGAAAAGAACCATCCGGATTGTTCTAGGCGCAAAGTTCAAAATCCAGCATCTGTGATGGTATGGGAGTGTATTAGTGCCCAAGGCATGGGTAACTTACACATCTGTGAAGGCACCATTAATGCTGAAAGGTGCATACAGGTTTTGGAGCAACATATGTTGCCATCCAAGCAACTTTATCATGGTTGCTTATTACAGCAAGACAATGCCAAGCCTCGTGTTACAACAGCGTGGCTTCATAGTAAAAGAGTGCGGGTACTAGACTGGCCTGCCTGTAGTCCAGACCTGTCTCCCATTGAAAATGTGTGGCGCAATATGAAGCGTACAATATGACAATGGAGACCCCGGACTGTTGAACAACTTAGGCTGTACATCAAGCAAGAATAGGAAATAATTCCACCTGAAAAAAAGCTTCAATAATTGGTCTCCTCAGTTCCCAAACGTTTACTGAGTGTTGTTAAAAGGAAAGGCCATGTAACACAGTGTTAAAAATGCCCCAGTGCCAACTTTTTTGCAATGTGTTGCTGCCATTAAATTCTAAGATAATGATTATTTGCAAAAAAAAATAAAAAAATTGTTTCTCAGTTCAAACATTAAATATCTTGTCTTTGCAGTCTATTCAATTGAATAAAAGTTGAAAAGGATTTGCAAATCATTGAATTCTGATTTTATTTACGAATTACACAATGTGCCAACTGCATCTGTTTTGGGTTTTCTATTTTTGATAACTCCAAAAAAATGGTGTAGCATTCACTGATAATATTAAAGTTGAGAAGATACGTAGTAGGAGTGCCAAAAAAAACCTGATTCACATCCAAATCTCGATTTTTATTCATTTATATTCTAAATAGAGTATAATTCTTATTTTTTTTATTTTTTGGGGCAAATTATCTTTTTAAAGATACATTTTTGGATTTGATAATTATTATTGTTATTATTATTGGTACTATGTTGCTTTTATAAATCTTTGGTTTTCCTTTTTTTAGTATTGTATTTAATAAGTGCTTTGTATTATATATCCTAAATATGTTAAAGCTGGGATTGGGTTGGAGTTGAGGTTGCTTGATTTTCTTTGCGTAGGTTGATTAACATTCTGTAATTTTTGTAAATAAAATCTGAAAAATTAATTTTTAAAAGACATGATTTAGGTCAAAACTGCGTGTATAAGTTGTATGTCCGCAGCCAAGAGAAGCTTTTGTAAGGTTACAGTTTTGAAAAAGTTTTATGATAATTTTCATACCAAATAATATATGACGAGAATCGCGTTGAATGGGGAATTGATTCTGAATCTAATCGTTATTGTCAAGACTGGGACTTTGGCGTGATTTGTTCTCCCGTGGTGCAAATGATTTGGACCATACGTGGCGTGACGGTGGGTACATGATTTAATTTTAACACTAAAAAAAAAGGAATAAACAAAAAGCGCGCACAAGGCGGAAGTACAAAAACTTGGCTATGAAAATAAAACTTGCACAAAAAGGCAGAAACTATGAACAATGAGACAAAAACACTAACTGTGGCATTAATAAACAAAACTTACTTGGCAAGGAACTGTGAACATGACATGAAGCAGAGTGATGAAAAAGTGTGATGTCGCCAGGACGAACAACAGAAACAGACAGATTTAAATAGTGACATGATCAGTGAAAACAGGTGCGTGACTCAAAACGTGAAACAGGTGCGTGACATGACAGGTGAAAACTAATGGGTTGGCAAGGTAACAAACAAACAAGGAAGTGCACAACCAGGAACTAAAAAGAGTTCAAAAAATAAACAGCACATGGCCAAACAAAAACATGATCAACAGACATGACAGAACCCCCGCCCTTACGGACAGATCCCAGATGTCCAAAAACAAAAAACAGGATCAAAAGTCATGAGAGGGCGGGAGGGGGACTTGGCGGTGGATCGCCAGACCACGTGTCCCCGTATCCACCGGGGCAGAATCAGGTGGCGGCGACGCGTAAACCGCCGTTGTACCTGACGAGGTGGGCAACCTGGGAATGGCCACATCCATGGCCAACGAGGAGATCGGCGCACTTGGCGTGGCGGACGACCAGGTAGTGGCCACATTCGTGGCCGACGAGGAGGCAGGCACGTCATCGTCGTTGCAGGCGTGGAAGCAGCAGATGACGCAGGTGTGGGTGCAGCAGACGAAACAGGCAGCGAAGCTCAATGTGGTGCGTCAGGCGGAGAGTCTTGGCATGGTGGGTCTTGGTCTTGGCATGGGGGGTCTTGGTCTTGGCATGGAGTGTCTTGGTCTTGGCTTGGAGTGTCTTGGTCTTGGCGTCGTGGAGCTGCGATGGGCTGCGATGGGCGGCGCTTGACGGCGTGGAGCTGCGACGGGCGGCACTTGGCGGTGTGGAGCTGCGCCGGGCGGCGCTTGGCAGCGTGGAGCTAGCCTTGGAGCAGGGACAGGTGCTAGCCTTGGAGTAGCTAGCCGTGGTGCAGGTGGAGGTGGCCTAGCTGGGGGTTGCGACTTGGTAGGCCGAAATTCCGGTGGTGGTGGCCGAACCGGAGGTTGCGGCTTAGCAGGCCGAAAGACTGGTGGTGGCGGTCGTGCTAGAGGCTGTGGCATGGCATGATGCTGAGCGACCCCACCTGAACAGCTCCCAGCCCTAGCCCCCCGCTCAAAGAGCGGATACCAGACGCGCTCCCCGCGGTCTGGAACAGTCTTTTGGGGTGGGTGGAGGGAGGTCAGGAGGGGGGCCGAATCCTCCCCTTTAAATTGTCCAAAATGTCTTTCCTTCCCCCCCACCTGGGCTTTTGTGGGTGAAAAAAAAGATATTTTTTTTGACTTGGGCGTGACTTGAGTCCTGGGGGGGCAGGGCATGAAAACTGGGTGACTGTGATTGACAGGATCGGATTTCTAAAAACATGTCTTGGTAATATTCAATCATGGTTTTAGAGTCTTTGGTTGGAGGCGGGTGATCTAAAGAAAAATAATTCAGAAAAAAAAAATCCTGGTCTGTGATGTCATCCTGGGAAAGCCGGGCAGGCTGCGGCCCATTTCCGCCCGGAGGGGGAGGAGCTTGCGGGAGCGCCGCGTGCTGTCCGCTCACCTTCCCTGACGTCCTCGGTCTGGAGCGGCGCTTCCGGGACAGGGATGACGCGCCAATGTCCCCGGGCCAAACGGAGCTGATCGGCACCAGTTTGCCGGTCGGACCCCACATGAGATCCTTGCGCTCCATGGGGGAATAGCGAAGTGTCTCGGCTTCCATGGCGCGCAGGACCTCCCACGTTCCTTCGTCCAATCTTGCGGGAGAACTTTTTTGCTGGCGACATCTGTCAAGACTAGGACTTTGGCGTGATTTGTTCTCCCGTGGTGCAAATGATTTGGACCATACGTGGCGTGACGGTGGGTACATGATTTAATTTTAACACTCAAAAAAAGGAATAAACAAAAAGCGCGCACAAGGCGGAAGTACAAAAATTTGGCTAGGAAAATAAAACTTGCACAAAAAGGCAGAAACTATGAACAATGAAACAAAAACACTAACTGTGGCATTAATAAACAAAACTCACTTGGCAAGGAACTGTGAACATGACATGAAGCAGAGTGATGAAAAAGTGTGATGTCGCCAGGACGAACAACAGAAACAGACAGATTTAAATAGTGACATGATCAGTGAAAACAGGTGCGTGACTCAAAACATGAAACAGGTGCGTGACATGACAGGTGAAAACTAATGGGTTGGCAAGGTAACAAACAAACAAGGAAGTGCACAACCAGGAACTAAAAACAGTCCAAAAAATAAACAGCACATGGCCAAACAAAAACATGATCAACAGACATGACAGTTATCCTGAGATTTCTACCTCTAAAATGCAGTATTTTTTATCCTGTCAAAATTAAAAGAACAACTACATTTACCCAAAAATTATTTTATTGACACACATTATCTCTTGCCTTTGGTGGGGGCCATGTTGAATGAAGTGGTGGGCGACATCTGGCCCCCGGGCCTTAAGTTTGACACCTGTATGTTAGAGCATTAAAAACGGTTTATTACCTTCTAAAAATGTTTTTTTTTAACATGAAATAACACCCATATAGTCACATTTACACTTGTTTCACCCAATATAGTGGCCTTCAGTGTGTTCTACTGTAGATTACAGTACTCACGGAGGATCATTCAAGAGTCATTGCTATGGTTTTCACCCGGCCACTAAAACACAGCCACGGCGGATACATTCTTTGTCGCGATTGCTCTAAGTTAGAACTAGGCTTAGATGTGCTGAAACCACGGCTGTAAGTTGTTTTGCTAAAACCTGGTGAACAGTCGCAGCTACGATCATTAGCTGTGATGCTAGCAATGCGTGGTCATTCCACATCCATCCCATCAAGGCTGTATTATTGACGTTGAAGATGAAGTGCATCTTGACAAGTTTCGTCTCCACTTCACATTGCTCAGACAGCTGAGAGCTGTTGAAAGTCTTGTTCACTAGCGGAACAAATTAGAGACTGGGGGTGGGACAAATGACCAGGCACTTTAAAGCCAAATAATAAATCTAATCATAACATCACTTTACAGCAGGGGTGCCCATTACATCGATTGCGAGCTACCGGTTAATCGTTGAGGGTGCCAGGCATTAAAAAAAATAGATCTAAAATTTTGTGATCATCAATCTTCACCAAGACGTCACTTTCGTCACTTGATTGACATTCACGGCACCCAAGAGTCTTGTGAGATAATGCTGGCTGCTGCCAGATCATTATTAAGAAAGAATGACCGACAGGAAGGCGAGAAACACTTTTGATTTCAACCGTACCTCCCGTCAAAAGCCTAAAGACTAACCGCCCAGTTCCTGTCTTCACAATAAAAGTGCTGCTCCATCCTGCCTGCGCTAACAAAATAAGAGTCTCAGAAAGCCAACGCAAACAAGCTAGCAAACTACGGAGTTTGCCGTCAATGTATTTCTTGCAAAGTGTATAAAAAGGAGTATGGAAGCTGGACAAATAAGATGCAAAAAACCAACCACTTTTATGTGGTATTGGACAGAAAGAAGAACTTTTTTTTCTCCTCCATTTGGAAATGTGGACGTTATCATCACTACTGTCTGATTCCAATCAATGCAAGTCATCAGAATCCGGTAATACACCAACTTATATTATTGTCTTCATGAAAGAAAGGAATCTATATGTGTTGAGCATGCATGTATTTTGTACACCTTTTAACATGTGAACAAAAACGGCTAAATAAATAAATATAAAATATTTATATATATATATATATATATATATATATATATATATATATATATATATATATATATATATATATATATATATATATATATATATATAGTATTTGTATGTGTTTTTGAGGTAGATCACCTCGACTTGGTCATTTAAAAAGTAGCTCGCCTGCTGAAAAAGTGTGTGCACCCCTGCTTTACAACATACATTTTCCATACAGGTTCAGCACCGCGGATAGCGACCACATCATTTGACACTTGCTTTAACTACGGTACTAATGAGAGCGCAATAGGCCAGTAGCCCATACTGGTGATTCTCAAACTGTGATAGGGCTCCATCGAGTGGTACACCAACGAATCACTTGTTGAAAGTTCCTTAGTCAAACACAGTGTTTTCAAGTTGTGTGTAATGTTACAGTGGCCAAAACATAATACTTGTTAAATAAAACCTCTGTCGTGTCTTTAATGAATACTTAGGCCTACTATGCTACTGTGTTTTAATGTTGTTATTATGGTGGTACTTGGAAAGCCAATGTTTCTTTTCTTAGGTAAGGGGTCGGCAACCTTTACCACTCAAAGAGCCATTTTGGCAAGTTTCACAATTTAAAGAAAGTAATGGGAGCCACAAAAAAAAATGTAAAATGAAAAACACTGCATACAAAGCTTAAATGCTTTGTGCTATGTTAACCAGGGGTCTCCGACACACGCACCGGCACGCACTTTAATGTGGAAATTTGATGTTAGTGCAGCCCGCGAGTTTTGAATGAATGGCGCTTGATAGCGTCATACTTGCCAACCTTCTCATTTTTCCCGGGAGACTCCTAAATATCACAGCGTGATGACACTGCATTTGGCGCCCTCTACAGTCTGCCCTAACAGTGTACCTGCTCGGCCACATGTAGAATGCAATTTCAGCTTGCTCACGTGAGTGACAGCAAGGCGTACTAACTCAGCAGCCACACATCTTACACTGACGGTACCAATACCCAGAATCCCATGCAGCCCTAACTCTTCCGCTCAACCAACGCACGGAGAAGGGGGGGGGGGGGGTGATGTGTGGGGGGATTTGGTGGTAGCGGGGGTGTATAATGTAGACCGGAAGAGTTAGGGCTGCATGGGATTCTGGGTAATGGTTGTGTTGTGTTTATGTTGTGTTACGGTGGGATGTTCTCCAGAAATGTGTTTTTCATTCTTTTTTGGTGTGGGTTCACAGTGTGGCGCATATTTGTAACGTAACAATGTTAAAGTTGTTTGATACGGCTACCGTCAGTGTAAGCTGTGTGGCTGATGAGTAAGTAAGCTTTGCTGTCTCCTGTGTGTGCAAGTAATAACAACATGCAACATGTGGCTGGACTGGCACGCTGTATGTAAATGCTATAGAGGACAATTACTGTAGTGCAATTAGGGCACGCCCTTTATTTAGTAATTAGAGCGTAAATAGGATTATTTTTTCCCTGGGAGTAATCTATGAGAGACACTGAGATCCATAAATCTCCTGGGAAAATCGCGGGGGTCGGCATGTATGTAGCTGAGCCGCATCAGAGTGGTCAAGGAGCCGCATGCGGCTCCGGAGCCGCGGGTTGCCGACCCCTGTCTTAGGTGGTACATTGTGAACCCCCGGCCTTTATCGATAGCTATGAAGTTTAGTAAAACTGGGACATGTTCACGTACACACACAATTTCAATATGAAGTACTATATTCATACTCAGCACTATTTGAAGGGCAGGCGACAAGCCTTGCGCTGCGCAAACTCGCCCACAATCCTCTGTATGTCCATGTTCATGGCTGTCTCATTCTCTGTGGACAACATGGCAAGTCCACTAAGTCTCTCCTGTCCCACTGGGCTCCTCAAGTGGTTTTTAATTAGCTTTAATTTGGAGAATGAGCACCTAGAGGCTGCAACAGTGAAGGGAAGAGTCAAAAATAAAGGGCCGGTGCAAACCTCACTGGATAGAGAAGTTACTGCTGGGTGGTTGACGAGGAGCATTTTTGCCAGGTCTGCCCCAGACTTGTGTTTTGGTATCTGGTCCCTGAATCTCTGCCAACAACGTCGAGTTCATCTGCAGGAGGACGAACAACATATATCTCTAGTTTTTTGTTATTTGGATTTTCCTTGCTCACGTTTCCTTTTCTTTGCGCTTTGCCGCTCCACTTTTGTTTATAAGACCTGCCACTCATGTTAACTTTGCAGTAAAATTACTCACCTAGCTTGTGCTTTGTTGACAAGTGACTGATGACGTCGGTGGAATGTTGATGACGATTTTACCCAGAATACACAACAATCGATTCACTTGTAAATGTGAATCGATCGTAGAGTGAAATGTCCGAGTGGAAAATAAAAACAGTCACACAGCACAACATTTTATTCAATATTTTACACCTAGTCAATCACTAAAGTCAGTCTTGTAAAGGTTTTAGCAACCCTGACTCATCCTGACTGTATAAGACCACACACGTCCATTGAAGATTTTTTCTTTTCGATCCAAGACCAAGTAAAATTCAGGCTGATATTTGCGATACCAAACCGACACCAATAGTTTGTGCAAATATGCTCAATGTGTCTGCAAACATTTTAAAAGGTGTATTTCAAATAATAATAGAGCATAACGAATAAAGTTATGTATTTGTTGTATCGCATTGCTATTAGTATATATTATTATGTATTTATTTATTTATTATCATCATTATCAATATTATTATTATTATTTGTATTATTATTTATTATATATTTTTTCAAACTCGGAAGTATATTGAGATAGTGGCGTGAATAACAATTTAGCCAAACGGGACAAAATCATACAAAGTACACGGAAATTGTTTCAAACCATAACAAAGGAAATAAGTAACACACTGAAAGCATAAAAATTAATGGATTAATAAGAACTTGTCACGGCCCGGGCACACACCAGTGCGCATTCATCTGTGCTCCAAGAGCGCGCCAGCGCGCGTCACTCCGGCTGCAGCAAGCAGCTGCATTCAATCATCAATCAGCAATAAACACACCTGTCGCTGATGAGAGGACCTGCCTTCTTAAGCCAGTGAAAACCTGCATCCTGGGCTAAAACATATCGACCTGTCCTGTACAGTAAGCCTAATCTATCTAGTTCTATGCTATCTCTGTGTTTTCTCCCCCGCCATGTTCACTTGTCTCGTGTTTTCCTTGTCGTCATCCAGCAGCAATTCCTCCGTTCCCTCGTTACGAGCTGTGTGTCTCGTCTCCCCTTATTCCCTCTGGTTCTCTGGCTGCTTCTTGGATCTCAACCCCCCGCCTGGACACGGACCTTCGACGCCTCTCTATTGCCCCCGACTTCCTGTCTGTTCTCTGGACCTCCGAGCCTGTCTTTCCCCTCTTGGACTCTCGCCTCTCGCTCATCACTCCCGGTAACACTCAGCAGTTAATTCCTACACATAGTCGCACACCATACACTTTTGGATTCGTCACACTCCATTCCCTTGTTTATTATATTATTTCCTTATATATATATATTTCATATATGTATAAATAGTTAACTACGTCCCTGTTGTCTGTGCCGTGTTCTTCCCCTGTATAACCGTAACAGAACTGCTATAAAAAAGAAGTCACAATTTAGTTACATGAACATGTTACTGTGAAAATACTGAACATGTAAACAAAAGCGTTCAACATCAACACATTGCCTCTATCACAAGTTAAGTTGTTAGCACTGTGTTCCTGTTAATGATACACATCATCTCAAATAACTACAGTATGAAAAGTATCGATAATTTGATTTGTGATTAATATTAGAGCAAAAATATCTGTTATGTCCAGCTCTTTAATTGGTGGTGATGAGAACAAAACAGTTTGCATGATCTAAACTCTTTCGGGCCGAAGCCGTGGGAGGTGGCCCGCCCTCCCAAGCCCAGAACCCTTACCCCGCAAAGCCCCCCCTGCAGTAACGCCCCTGGTCTTGTTAGCATTAAGTCACATCGAGTCTGGTCTGTCTCGCCTCTCTTTCTGCAAAAAAAAATGGTCAACTTGATTGCCACAGCAAAGATACAGTAGTGCCAAGATTTTCCATAGTTGTTTATAGCGATGTTCACCCTCAACCCGGAAACGGATGTTCCACCTGGTAAATATATCTTTATCGATAATAGAAAATAAGACAAATACTGTACTGTACAACATATACGACATAAATAAGACTGGACCGCACGCCTGTGCATCGGTTGGGGACGTCTCTGCGCTACTGACCTGTCTCCGCTCGGGATGGTCTCCTGCTGGCCCCACTATGGACTAGACTCTCACTGTTATGTGGATCCACTAGGGACTGTACTTAGAGGGGGGTTACCCACATATGCGGTCCTCTCCAAGGTTTCTCATAGTCATTCACATCGACGTCCCTTGTGTGGGCTCTGTGCCGAGGATGTCGTTGTGGCTTGTGCAGCCCTTTGAGACTTTTGTGATTTAGGGCTATACAAATAAACATTGATTGATTGACTTAATTTAACAGGTAATGTAGGCCGACAGAATATGCTTAAAATAAATAATAAAATGGAAATAAAAATGTTTAAAAAAATTAGCGGTGTAGTGAAGCAGCGGTATTTAGCAAGGGATGACTGTACCGTATTTTCCAGACCATAGGGTGCATTGGATTATAAGGCGCACTGCTGATGAGCGGGTCTAGTCAGGTCTATTTTCATACAAAAGGTGCACCGGATTATAGGGCGCATTAAAGGAGTCATATTATTTTTTTATTTTTTTTCTGAATGTAAAACACTTCCTTGTGGTCTACATAACATGTAATGGTGGTTCTTTGGTCATAATGTTGCATAGATTATGTTTTACAGACCATCTTCAAGCCGCTTTCTGACAGTCGCTTCAGGATGCACCGTTTTTCAGGACTTATGCAGATCCCAAATACAGATCAGCAGATACCAGAAGGTAAGAAAAGTTAATTTTGCATAATATTGTGAAACAAAACGCCAGATAATATGTCTTAACTTATACACACACCATAATAATACTCATTTTGTTGAAGCACAGTACAATCCTTCAAGCGGTGTGGCTTCATAGCTTACCAAAGTCATACTAAAACATTTTGATAGATTTTTGAGAACAGTGTGTAATGTTCTATATTTTCAATGGAACATATAACATTTTGGTGTTGATTACTTGAGTCATATTGCAGTCTACACGTATCTCTTATGTGTGACTGCCGTCTACTTGTCATACTTATCATTACACCATGTACCAAATAAAGTAGCTTCGAGGTCGGTAAGCACAACCAAAATGATTCCGTACATTGGCGCACCGGGTTATAAGGCGCACTGTCGAGTTTTGAGAAAATTAAAGGATTTTAAATTTGCCTTAAAGTCCGAAAAATACGGTAATGTATTAATAAAATATATCTTGTGTTGAGTAACAATACACATTGCAATTCCTTCCCAATTATCGTTCTATGTTAGGAGCCCTATTGTCTATAAAGATACCTAACATACACAAAATATACACATACATACAGAACAAAACTGGGAATTTACATGAAAATCTTCACTATAGTACCTTTGTCATGAAATATTTTTTAAATCTTGTTGAAGGTACATACGTTTGGGGAAAAAAGCAATACATATAAGCTTAATGGAAGTTGGTACAATCCTTTTGATGGTACATTAGTTTGTTAATTTTGTTTAGTTCCATTATAAGTCATTAAGTCAGCTCTCAACAATTCACTTCTTGGTAGTTTCCAGTCCCTTCAGGACTTGTACTACTTTGTTTTCATTTACCAGCTATTTGTTTGCACAAAAACTAAATTAAAAAAAACTTTACGGATGATACCTGTTACCATGCTAACATAAGTACGCTAGCTTTTTTTAAGCTAATTTTGTACACTTCAGTCAAATGTTGGTACTGGATGCATGCCAACGTTAGAAGTTGAGCATTTTAAACACATTTTAAACACATTTTTCAGGTACACACAGAGTAATGTATTGCTGTACCTGACGCATGTTAATTTTAGCATGCTAACATTAGCATGCTAGTCTTTTTTCTAAAGCTAATTTAGCAGTATAAACCTCGGTGTCATATATTGTGTATTTTACTAAGGATAAATGTAAGCATGATTATGGTTAGCATATTAGCATATTACTGGTAACATGTTAGTTTTATAAGCTAATTTTGCTCTTATTTGTGTTACGTGATGCTATCTGTCCAGTGTGCTAACTGTTAGGATTTCAGTTCGGCATTGGCTCTTTAGCAATAACACAAAATGTCTACTGAAATTGCATTCTCTAGTTCTTTGAACAAAATCTATATATTGTACTGATTTTGAAGGTGAAAACTACAGAAATGGCTCTGCATCCTTTGATTCCTCAGTTTCTGGCCGTCAGTGGAAACACTTTGGGCACCCCTGGTCTCGTCCGTTGCTGTCTATAGTTACTGTATAGCTGTGTTACAACTCTTGGTCCTGATTTGTACATTTCACTTCATCATCGCCTTTATTTCAGGATTTTTTTGTTAAATTATTCACAATTGCTCCATAATTTATCATACACTTGTTTATGCATGACTTGGTGCCCAGGGGTGTAGTTTGTTGTTTTCCTTTCCAGTCCGGAATACTTCTGACAAACTGTGGACTGGAGGCTTCTGGTGTAAATGTTAAACTGAGTTTCTTTTAAGTTGTAGTTGTTTCTCTGAATACTAATTAACTGAGGGAAAACACAGTAGGATTTATTGATTCTTCCAAATTGTGTATACACAATATTTACATTTACTGATTGCAACTATAAATATGTAGAAAACAAAGCACTGTTTACCACGGAGAATGTGTTAGTTAACTCCTACTAACTTAATTTGCAGATTAATCTGTGTTTCAACTAGGGTTGTCCCGATACCAATATTTTGGTACCGGTACCAAAATGTATTTTGATACTTTAAGATACTTTTCTAAACAAAGGGGACCACACAAATGGCATTATTGGCTTTATTTTAACAAACAATCTTAGGGTACATTAAGCATATGTTTCTTATTGCAATCTAACAACAAATATGTCCTTAAATAGAATAGTGAACATACTAGACAACTTGTCTTTTAGTAGTAAGTAAACAAACAAAGGCTCCTAATTAGTCTGCTGACGTATGCAGTAACATATTGTGTCACGTATCATTCTATTATTTAGTCAAAATTATTAGGGGCAAGCTGTAAAAAATAATTATTAATCTACTTGTTCATTTTCTGGTTATTTTCTGTGTCAACATGTTCTATCTACACTTCTGTTAAAATGTAATAATCATATATTCTTCTGTTGTTTAATACTTTACATTAGTTTTGGATGATACCAAAAATCTGGGTATCAATCCGATACCAAGTAGTTACAGGATCATACATTGGTCATATTAGAATATAATATAATATAATAGAATAGAATAGAATGGACTTTATTGTCATTATATTTGCATATAACAAGATTAAGGACTCCATTTTAAGGTGCAGTAGGGGGAAAAAATATGGGGTAAAAATAAATTACACAAGAGGTAATAAAGAAAAAACTAACAATTGAAATAAACAGACTACTATCCAATAAAAATAATAAGCAATCCTGTACAATATACAAAACACTGTAGAAATACAAAATACTGTACAATATACAGAACAAGACAAAAGTACCGGAGTAATAAATAACCATCAGTGTCGGATGTATTGCACTTGAAGGGTAATATTGCACAGTAGAGTATTAGGGTAGGATATTGTATAGGGGTGAATTATTATTATAAGTTAGAGTTCAAGATGGTGACAGCTCTGGGAAAGAAGCTGTCTCTGAGCCTGTTTGTTCTGGCTCTGATGCACCTGTAGCGCCTGCCCAATGGTAGCAGGTCGAACAGGTGGAAGCCAGGGTGTGTGCTGTCCTTAGTGATGCTTTTTGCTCTGTTGAGGCCGCGGGAGTTGTGTAAATCCTTCAGGGAGGGGAGGGGGCAGCCGATTATTTTTTGTGCAGACTTTATGACCCTCTGAATCGCCTGTTTGTCTGCTTCAGTGGAGCTGGCGTACCACACTGTTATGCAGTACGTCAGCAGGCTCTCGACAGCCGAGCGATAGAAGGTCACCATCAGCTGCCTCTCCAGTCTGTTCTTCCTCAGCACCCTCAGGAAATGTGTAGTCTCCGCTGGGCCTTCCGGATGACCGCAGTTATATTTTGGGTCCAGGAGAGGTCAGCAGATATAAGGGTGCCGAGGAACTTGAAGGAGCTGACTCTATCCACCCCCTCGCCGTTGATGTAGAGGGGGGCGGGGTCTGCAGTGTTTTTCCTAAAGTCAAAGATGAGTTCCTTGGTTTTTGTGGTGTTCAGTGCCAGATTATTCACTGAACACCACGCTGATAGCTTCAGGACCTCATCTCTGTATGCAGACTCATCCCCCCCTGTAATGGGACCCACCACCGTTGTGTCATCGGCGAATTTGATGATGGTGTTTTCCGGGTGGGCTGGACTACAGTCATGGGTGTAGTGGGAATACAGCAAAAGGCTCAGCACACAGCCCTGTGGAGAGCCGATACTGAGTGTGCGGGAGGAGGAGAGATGGGGGCCGAGTTTCACTGTCTGAGGTCGGTTGGTCAGGAAGTCCTTAATCCAAAGACAGGTGGGTGTGGGGAGGTCTAAGTCCAGCAGTTTGGTGACCAGGATGTCTGGAATGATGGTATTGAAGGCGGAGCTATAGCCGATGAAAAGGATCCTGACATAGCTCCCCCGGTGTTCCAGGTGGCTCAGTGCAGAGTGGAGAGCCATGGTTATGGCGTCGTCCGTGGATTTGTTCGCCCGGTAGGCAAACTGCTGTGGGTCTAGGGTGGGGGGGAGGCAGGCTTGGATGTAGTGTAGGACTAGCCTCTCGAAGCACTTTATGATGACAGGTGTGAATGCTACTGGGCGATAGTCGTTGAGGTTGTTTGTGGCAGCTTTCTTGGGTACCGGGATCATTGTGGCAGATTTAAGGGTGGGATGAGTGCCTGTGCCAAGGAGAGGTTGTAGAGGACAGTGATAATGTAGGAGAGCTGGTCAGCACATGCTTTGAGCCGCCTTCCTGGGATTCACTTCCTTGAGCACCCGCCTGACCTCGTGCTCCTCAAGAGTGAGTGTGGGAGTGCTGGGGGCTGGGGGGGTTGGAAGGGCTGGGGGTGGTGTGGCTGTGACTGTTTGTGATGTCTCAAAGCGAGCAAAGAAGCAGTTCAGCTCCTCTGCCAGCGATACATCCCAGTCTCTGGTTGCTGCTTCACAGCCTTTGTAACTGGTGATGTGCTGTATGCCTGCCACATCTGCCGTGGGTTGTTGCTTGAGAGGTTGTCTTCGATTCTCTCTTTGTAGTCCATCTTGGCTTCCTTGAGTCCCCTTTTCAGGTCAGCACGCGCAGCAATGTATAGAGCACTGTCACCTGACCTGAAGGCGGTGTCGCGGGCCTTGAGGAGCATGCGGACCTGGCTTGTCATCCAGGGTTTCTGGTTTGGGTAAACCCGGATGCTTTTTTCCACAGTGACATTTCTGATACAGTACTTTATGTAGGATAGTACCGACTCTGTGTGTGTGTGGGCAGGTCTTGGTCTTGGAAAATGTCCCATGCAGTGTGTTGAAAGCAGTCCTGTAGCTGGGGGAGTGCATCCTCAGGCCAAGTTGTAACAGTCTTTATTACTGCTTTTGTCCTTGATCTAAGGGGGATGTAGGCAGGGATGAACATCAAGGGGAGGTGGTCTGACTGGCCTAGGTGGGGGAGGAGGATGGCTCTATATGCCTCTTTGATATTAGAGTAAACATGGTCCAGTGTGTTTCCCCCTCTAGTTGGGCATTTAACATACTGGTAAAATGTTGGTAGTACTGTTTTCAGATTGGCTTTATTAAAATCTCCAGCAATAATGTGAGCGCCATTGGGGTGGGCACGTAGCTGTTTATTTATTGTATTTTAGCAGTAGAGAGAGAGCCATGCTAACGTTAGCATCCGGTGGTATGCAAACTGCCGTGATGATTACTTCTGTTAGCTCTCTTGGCAGAAAAAAGGGTCTACATTTCACTGATATGAACTCTAGGTCGGGGGAACAGTGACTGTCTATAATAGTGCTGTTATTAGACCATGCGTTATGTACATAAACACAGAGACCACCTTCCCTGCTCTTACCAGAGTCCTTGTTTCGGTCCCGACGTAGCAGCGTGCGGTCTGCTAGCTGCACCGCAGCATCGGGGATTAGGGGGTGAAGTCAGGTTTCGGAAATGACCATAAAACAACAGTCCTGGATGTAGCTATTTCCAGCTAGCTCAAGCTTTAGCTCGTTCATTTTGTGAGCGATGGATCTGGCGTTGGCGAGGTAAATGCTCGGCAGCGGAGGCTTGTGGGGCTGTTTCTTGATTCTCTCCAGGAGACCAGACCGGCAGCCCCGCCTTTGTTTCCTCTCGTGCCGCCGCCTGCGTCGCCTGCCGGATCCGATAACAATCCACGGAGATTCTCCTCGGGTATGTTGTGTGAGCGGTGGAAATCGCTCGAAACAGCTATCCTGTGTTGAAAACCAATGTCCAGCAGGTTTTGATGACTGTGTTGTGTCGCGAAGGTAGACAGACATAACCAAAACAATATAAAACATAAAAGGAAGCACTGAAAGTGGGAGCTGTAAGCCGCTGCGTCCGTTCGCTCCGCCATCTTGGATACTATTCAAAGTCCTTATTTGTCCAGGGATAAATTTACTGAGTTTATAAACATAATATGAGTTAAACAAAAAGGAAAATAATGTCGATGTAATCATAGTAGTATCGACTAGATACGCTCTTGTACTTGGTATCCTTACAGTGGATGTCAGGTATAGATCTATCCATGGCGTTTGTTTACATTCAGGAACTCTAGCTTTTGTTAGCGGTGACGCCGGTGAGCTATTGTACTCTACTACGGTGTGTAGTGAAGCATGTTTAGCTATTCTTCGTCCTGCAGGGATGATACTTGTAAGAAACTCACTTTATTTGTCGCCATGGAGGCGAGGATTAGTGATTTAGAAGTCGCTAAAACACTGCCGACTGCGGATGGATGTTAGCGGCTAGCTAGCTAGCCATGTCTTAAAGCACCTCTTCCTGAGGGCGTTTTAGTGTTATAGCTTCACCTTTATCATTAGTTTTTAGGCCAAAATGCGTCTGTTCTCCCTTTTCTGTCTACACACTATGTTTGCTTGTAAGTACTCTGTGATTGTGCGCTGCTGAACATGCTCCTCTGCTCGTAAAACGAGCAATGTCGGTAAAAAAAAATATATATATTGGGAACCGGTACTTTTCAAACAGAGTATAGTACCGGTTTTGATTCATTGGTACCTCCTTACTACTATACAAATACCGGTGTACCGTACAACCCCAGTTTCAACAAACAACATTCATACAAATGCAATATGACTTCACCTCCACAAACATGAGTGTAAAACGAAGTGTAAGAAGAATGAACTCAAACCCCCTCCAGAAATCAGTTATTGATCTAAAAAGACAAGACTCTTCTGACCTATGACCTTGTGGGCTACAGGTGTGGGTTGTACTGTGTAATAGGCTGTGATCTCAATAAAACACACAGAACTGTCAATAATATACGGTGGGGGGTGGTAACTTGCCTGCAGCTGTTAAAACTCAACATGCAAGGGTACTCTAATGTGGGCGATGGCTGACATACTATATGTGTGCATAAACGTAACGTTTAAATAGGTGCTAAAAATGAGAAAGAACTTAGAAAAATTCAAACCAAGCGAGTTCATGATTTATTTTTGTTGTTATATTTGTGGTTTATTTATCACGCCAGTAGTCAGTGGAGCTCTCGCAGGAATATTCCCAGCTCGAGGCAATATGGATCAGTAGGAAACAGAAAGGAAGAAACCTCCTCACTCAAAGGTCCGGAGGGGGGAGGACCTGGACATGACATTCTTGTGAGGGGAACATTTTTCATTTTCCGTCAAACACCAGCGTGTGGTGAACTGTGCACTGCAGGTATTTGATTAAAGAGAATGTGCCGTCCATAGTGCAGACTCCTCTGTGATTTGGTTTTGTGCAACATTGGATCTTTTTAACAGTGGAACTTCTGGAGTTGAATGCGTCTGTACTTGTACTATTTGGAATTTGACTATTTCTTGTAGGAAAATATGCCTGTAAATTGTCTGATCGCACATGACAGATTGACTTTATTACCATATTTTCTGGACCATGAGGCGCACCGGATGAGCGGGTCTATTCAGGTCTATTTTCATACAAAAGGCGCACCGTATTATAAGGCGCATTAAAGGGGTCATATTAGGATTTTTTCTACATTTACAACACTTCCTTGTGGTCTACATAACATGTAAAGGTGGTTCTTTGGTCAAAATGTTGCATAGATTATGTTTTACAGATCATCTTCAAGTCGCTTTCTGACATTCCTTTCAGGATGCGCCGTTTTGTGGGCGGACTTAGTGAGGGGAAGTGGAAGAAGTGTCAAAAGATGGAGCTAACTGTTTTAATGACATTCAGACTTTACATAAATCAATAATAGAGCAGTATCTCCTCATCCGTGGCTCACTAGTGCAACAACAACGCCGGAAACGTGTCCCGTGAAAAAACGTCCGACCCGAACTCTCTAATAACCAGTGTTGGGACTAACGCGTTACAAAGTAACGCGTTACTGTAACGCCGTTAGTTTCGGCGGTAACTAGTAATCTAACACGTTATTTTTTTATATTCAGTAACTCAGTTACAGTTACTACATGATGCGTTACTGCGTTATTTTACGTTATTTTTTATGTAGTATCGGCTAGAAACTGATGCGCTGCGGTGTCGTTCTTCTGAATCTTCCTCTGTCACACGCCGGAGAGAAGAAAAGAGGCGTGTGTGTGTGTCTGGGTGTGGGTGTGGGGGGGACGGACACACGTGATCCGCGGTTTGATATAGAAAACAAAACAAAAAAGTTGTTCGCATGCACGTTCAGTCCACACACAGCGTGGTCATGGCGAGCGGAGTAACGGAGGAGCTTGAACGCCCCGCGCCATTTAATCGGTGTGTTTATAGGAGCAGACTCCGTTGTGCAAGACGAGGGTTTTAAACACATGCTGAACGTGCTTGAGCCACGTTACGACATCCCGTCGCGCACCCACTTCAGCGATAAGATTGTGCCAGATCTTTATGAGCAGGAGAAGAAAAAAGTTGTGGATGAACTATCCAGAGCATCATCTGTTGCGCTCACGACAGATTGGTGCACGTCCAGGGGGACTATGTGACGATAAGCGCTCACTTCATCACAGCAGACTGGCAGATGAGAAGACACGCCCCCTCTACGAGAGTCCCCTTGCACAGGTACTGACACAAGCAGTGGAGGAATGGAAGATAAAGATATCCCAGTCACAAGTGATAATGCCAAAAATCACATAAATGCAGTGAATGAGGCAGGACTGGGACCACAGATAGGTGCTTTGCACATATAGTGAATTTGGCATCACATCTCAGTCAATAGGATGGATCAGGAAGGAGGTTTCCTAGCACAACAGCTGCTCATGTACTTAAGACAAAGCAAGAAATGCTAAAGCTGCCTACTCATAAAGCTCATACATGATGTCCAAACGAAGTGGAACTCCACTTATGATATGTTGGAGCAGCAGGCAGCTATATACTCTGCATTGACCCACAACACCCTGAAGAAAAATGTCAAAGACATCATCAACCTGTCTGATGATGATGTGAGAGTGGCAGAGGAGGTCCTCCAGGTGCTTCAACCCTTCAAAAGTGTTACATCTCTACTGAGCACTGAAACTTCACCATCTGTGTCAATGATCCCGCCACTGAAAACAAGGATTGTACAATCCATGACTCCAAGTGTGGAAGACAGCAGCATCAGGCTTTATTTCACTATCTATGTTTCAAGGAAGATGATGTGCCTTCTTATGTTGCACTTTAAGTTGTTTTTTATTAATGGTCATTGGTCCAAGTTTAAAGAAAAGAGAAATGCCTTTTTATGTTGCACTGTTTTTCATTAATTATGTTAAAATGAAAAAAGAAATGCATGCCAAGTTGATCAACAGATTGTATTATTCTCCAGTGCAATAACAGTACTGAAATGAAGGCTAAAAGGGCATTAATGGGAGCTTTAAAAAAAAAAAAAAGAAAAAAAGAAGAAACTAAATAGTTACTTTTCACAGTAACGCATTACTTTTTGATGTAAGTAACTGAGTTAGTAACTGAGTTCCTTTTGAAATTAAGTAACTAGTAATTGTAACTAGTTACTGGTTTTCAGTAACTAACCCAACACTGCTAATAACTAATGTTCCTTGGGTGAATTATGTAAACTCACAACACTGGTAGATTTAGTGCTTTCATAGCGAGATATAAGTTAGAACTTTACACTACTTTATTTTAGAAATGGCAACAGCTTTGGGTATGACTCAGTGGCCTAGTGTCTGCCCTGAGATCGGTAGGTTGTGAGTTCAAACCCCAGCCGAGTCATATCAAAGTCTATAAAAATGGGACCCATTACCTCACTGCTTGGCACTCAGCATCAAGGGTTGGAATTGGGGGTTAAATCACCAAAAATGATTCCAGGGCGTAGCCACCGCTGCTGCTCACTGCTCCCCTCACCTCCCAGGGGGTGATCAAGGGTGATGGGTCAAATGCAGAGAATAATTTTGCCACACCTCGTGTGTGTGTGACAATCATTGGTACTTTACTTTAACTTATAACGAGAAGGTTGTGAAAAAGAAGAAGCTTACCGACTACGGCATCGGTATGGACTACAGTGGCGGAAGCGCGCACATTTTCAGGACTTATGCAGATCCCGAATACACATCAGCAGGTACCAGAAGGTAAGAAAAGTTGTTTTTACATAATATTGTGAAACAAAACGCCACATAATATGTCTGCGAATGGGTGCCATTTTGCGGTCCTTATTCACGCACCATAGTAATCATCATCATCATCAATGTGCGGCCGTAACCGAGACCTTGCACAACCCTCCGCCAGCAGTAGGGGTCACCCATGACAGAGCCCAGCTCTGAAACAAGGATCCCAGTGTCCCGTGTGATTACTTCAGGGTGGGTGATGCGACCCCTGGTAGATTGTTTCCAAAGGAGGAGCTGTGATATCAGCTCTTTCTTGGCAAGGAAGCAGTTTCCAGCAAACTGTGCGCGACTTTGGCTCAGCTGGATGCTTGCTCGAGGTAGGTTCCCATATATTTGGTCCAAGGTGGGATGGGACTGCCACGACAAGCATTGAACCCTTCAAAGCAGGTTGGTATAGCAACCGTCAAGGCGTTTGTGAAGGCGCATATTGCAGTTATACTTGTATATCTGACTACGGTAGCCGTAATGGGCCGACAATCCATCAAGCGGTGTGGCTTCAAAGTCATACTAAAACATTTTGACCGATTTTTGTTCTATATTCTCAATGGAACATTTAAAGTTTTGGTGTTGTTTACTGGCGTCATATTGCAGTCTACACGTATCTCTTATGTGTGTCTACCATCTGCTGGTCACACTTATCATTACACCATGTACCAAATAAAATAGCTTCGAGGTCGGTAAGCACAACCATAATTATTCCGTACATTAGGCGCACCGGGTTGTAAGGCACACTGTCGAGTTTTGAGAAAATGAAAGGATTTTAAGTGCCTCTATAGGCCTAATTGGCAATCAGGATGCTTTTTAATCATCAATCTGCATATCTTTCCCTATGCTGCCGCACTATTACTGCATTGTTTTCCCTAATAACAGGGTTTCCACTTGCACTTTGCCTGCTGTCTCAGCATCCTGGGGTCTAGGCCAACAACACCCAACTCGGAGTTGAATATAATCCATGAAATTCCAACCGCATGACTTATGAATTGAGTTTTTTCTTTTGCTTTTTTTTGGTGCAAAGTCGGTCTAAAAGGGATTCCTGTTCCACTTTCTCTATTCACATGCTCATTCACATGACTTAAAGATCCTGATCTTTGTGTTTCATGACACAAAGAAACAATCCTCAGCTGGTAGAAAGCTGCCTTTGTTTTTCCATTCCAAACCTTCACATGAGCATCTCTCCCTCCCCGCTTTTTGACTACACTGCCAAGATGGGTACGGCTTTTCACTTCCACTAAAGCTTCTGCCTCTGGCCTGATGGACATTGTGTTGTTGTTTGCTTGAAGGATCTTGCTCTTCCCTTTGTGTAAAATGATGCCAAGGCATACCCAAATTGTTTTTTCCTGCAATTTGTTGCTGTGTTCTGTAAAGAAGTGTCAGGTCATCAGCAAAGTTGAGGTCATTCAAATGTGTCCAAGGTGTCTATTGGATACCATTCCTCTTCTGGGCAGTCCTCAATACCCAATCTATCCCCAACAGGAAAAAGATTGATAACAGTATGCATCCTTGCCTCACTTCTGTTTACATTAGGAATTAGTAATTAGCTGTAGAGTGAAAAGGTCCTGGAGAACTCTGGGTCAGTCTGCATTCTCAGGTAAGGCCTCAGATCTGTGGAACTCTTTGCCACTGGAGTTAAAGTCACAGTCGGACATTAAACTTTTCTCCACAAAACTGAAAAAGTGGCTTAAGGAAAATCAGAAGTGTGAGCACTAGAACTGGGTGTAGTATGGACAGATTGGGCCAATTATTTTTAAGGTATTTTTTATTTTGTACTTGTCTTAATCTTTTTGTATGTGTTTTTCACTTTTCTCAACTTTTCTGTAAAAACCTAACCAGGGACAAGGGTTGCAAATTAGCCTGTGGCTAGAAGTCTTATGTACTTTGACATCGGTTACCTATGAGTAGTTAAGTTAAAGTTAAAGTTAAAGTACCAATGATTGTCACACACACAGTAGGTGTGGTGAAATTTGTCCTCTGCATTCGACCCATCCCCTTGATCACCCCCTGGGAGGTGAGGGGAGCAGTGGGCAGCAGCGTAGCCGTGCCCGGGAATCATTTTTTGGTGATTTAACCCCCAATTCCAACCCTTGATGCTGAGTGCCAAGCAGGGAGGTAATGGGTCCTATTTTTATAGTCTTTGGTATGACTCGGCCGGGGTTTGAACTCACAACCTACCGATCTCAACTCTAACCACAATGTTTAGTTGTACTGTCCCTGTCAAATAAATAAATAAATACATAAATAAATAGAGCTGGGCAGTGTACTGATATTGCGAGTTATACTGGTATATTTTAAAAAGAGATATATTTTAGACAATGCCGCCATACCAATCGTTAGCTCTTCTCTGCGGCTGACATGCACAGCACAGAGCTTTATTTACTTTCAACCTCTCAACTTTGCCCCTTGCGTGCTACTTAGGCTTCTCTGACGCACAACGACACAACACAACAAACTCTTCGAAAGAATATGCCGGCTGCGGTCCCGAGTGATGCGATGCTTCGGTCACCGACTGCATTTGGCTAGTAGTGAGTGACTCCAGCTTTATTTACACATACACCAATTTGCTTGTAGCGACTTGATCGCTAATCGCATCTGTTCATGTTCTGTTGGCGACTTACTGTAGCACGGCAGCTAGTGATAGCTCCTCTCTGATCCTTGGTGTGTCAAATGTTTCGCCACCCTTCGGCTTGAAAGGGATTCTCCGCGTAGCTTGTATGGACCAACCTAGTATTGCTTGTATTCCGTCACGTGACTTCTTCCCAAAAGTGGAAAACAGTGGTGGTCAACCAAGCCAAGATGGTTTTTGTACAGCAAGTACACAATAGGATTAAATCTTCCTGAAAAAAGCAGATACGAGCAAAAAATTAAACTATGCAATGGAATAAATTCCTATACTTTATAAATAAATAAAAATGCCGAGTGATAAAGGATTACACGTCGGTTGCATTCCCAGACATAACAAGCTATCTTGTGCTCCAGACGCCATCCTACACTACAAAACAGATGGAAACTTGGAAAAGCATGGAGGTCTATGGCTTCTTTGTGTGTGGCTGGGTCAAGGAAATTGGTATCAAGACCCTCCCGGATACATGAGCATCGATTTTGCTCGGGTAAGTTTGCATTTCATGATTTACCTTTGCGTCTAAGTAAGCAATGTTTGTTGCACGCTGCATTTACGGGTTGCATGTTTTTACCCGTCTTTATCAAAATATAACTACAGATGTCAACATTGAAAGTTTAATTTATGATTGCTGTCTTTGGTAAAAACTTAACTCTTTTAGGTTTTGCTCACATTTGATTTATTTTATTTAGATTTGCCAAGTTGGTACTTTTCGAAACAGTCATAGCAGACATGTGTTTAAGAAATACAAATAATATCAAGATAAAACCTAAATGGGAAACATTCAACGTTAAAAGTATATCAAACAAACCTTTACAAAGTTATCACTGCAAACGTCTGCTCCCTTGGACTGGAGTGTGTGTTGCTTTTCTCGTCTTTGTTTCATAAAATCTTGCACTCTTCCGCTCTTTTTGATTACCTCTCGAGGAACTCGGAAGAAACGTTTATCCTTTTCGCGATTTGAACCGTTTGCACAGCCAAAAACAACGCAAGCATAGGGCATTTTTTCTTTAAGAAATGCAAAATGGCGCGCAGTACCCATTGTGAACAGAGCTAGCTTGACGATCACACATATTTAATTGGCAGGATGTGAGAAAAAAAATCCAAGCAATAGCGGCTGGGTAGCTGAAGAGTAGTTTCAAACTGAACAGCTAGCAGCAGCCTTCACCGCACTGAGTGAGGAGAAGCTACATCCATCCCCGCGATAAACTTAACATTTATGAACAAAATTAACGAAAACTGCTTTAACATAATAACGGCTAGCTCATTACTTGATAAGAATAAGCAACACGTTACGTTATTACTTACAACAAAAAGTAATCTGAGTACTGTCAACACTGATTTTTTTTTTTGCAAGTTTTGTTTAGGATACCGATATGTATCGTACATCGCCATTCGACCTCAAAATTCCGGGATATCAGTTTTGGTCCATATCAACCAGCCCTACTTGGAAAGCATCGGTATGACATAAATCACTCCGCAGGCGTTTCCTTCATATGAGTTCCTAATGAAGTTAGTAATATTTGCTGGTACCCCATATTGTTTCTACAGTGTCTAGATAGCCTATCCACACTGCCAAACACATTCTCAGTCAATAAAATGAACATGGGAAGGTGAGTTCCACTCCAAGGACTGATTCTGCAGTATTATCTGGTCGGTGCAGGATCTCCTCTTCTTGGAATCAGCTTGTTAATCTCTGTTTCGAAAAACTTTATTGAAGATCTTACCTTGGGTCGACAGCATTGCTATTTCCCTTTAGCTAGAACAGAAACCAAGGTCACCCTTCTTTGGAGGCTTATTGACACGGCCATTCTTCCACTCTGATGGAATGTCCTCCTCCTTTCCACAGTGGCCACTTTATCCGCTTTCAAAGCTTCTCCAAGACATGTCTGGCCCGGCTGATTTCCCGTTTCTCAATTGCTTGATGGTGGTACACATTTCTTAATTTAATGAAACGTCAGCAACGATAGGAAGGTCACTGTTTGCCGATTGGATATTTTCTCGGTTTGATGAAGAAGGTCTGTTCAAGAAATTCTCTAAATGCTCCGTCGTTGTACGCTTCTACTGTTCTAACCCTGGAATAGTTTTCCCTTCTCTGTCCATTTCTAGCCTCTCTGGCCAGTTAAACGTATTTGTGAGCTTTTTGATGTTACCATAGCTCCCTTATTTAACTCTCCTATGTCATTTCTCTTGTCTTCCCTTATGCCCTTTTCGACTCTCCTATTGGCTTCTGAGTACTGTTCTTTGGCCTTGTCTTTTCTAGCACAAGTGGAGCTGTTATTCAATGCTGCCTTCATCCTTGACCTCTCCTGGATATTTTATAAAGTCCCTGCTTGCTTCTCAGAGTAATGCTACCTTGCTCTAGAGGGCAGGGTTGAAGGCTAGTCTTTGTATTCAGTCACGTGATGTTTTCAGATCTCTTTATGTCCGTTAAAGTGGTGGTCATCCAAATTGATATGGTGACTGTGCAGCTAACAGCGTTCGAACTAGATCTTACCGCTAAATGCAGATGCAAGCAAAAAAATCAACCTATGCAATGGAATCGATCCCTATGGGTTATCAAAAAAAAGATTTTGTCAAGTGATATCGAGTCCCAGACATCTCAAGCTATTTAGTAATCCAGACGTCATTCTACACGACAAAATGAATTAAAACTTTAGAAAGTATAGAGGCCTACAACTTTGATGTGTGTGGCTGATTCAAGGAAATTGGTATCAAGACTCTCCTGGATAATTTTAAATCGTTTTTGCTCGGGTAAGGTGACATTTCATGATTTAACTTTGCGTCTTGCGAGGACACGTCAATGTAAACAAACTGCAGGTAGAACTTAATAGCCTTGATTCACTGTTTTTCATTTTGGTTTACAAAACACTCAGAGAAATAATGTGTTTTAAGTACTCTGAAACAAGATAAAATACAAATAATATCCAGATACTACTTCATAGCATATCAAAAAACTCTTTAGTGAGGCAAATTTGTGCGTTCTTTGACTCTGCTTCCTTGGACTCACCTTTCGAGGAACTTTGAAGTAACTTTTATCCTTTTCACAATTTCGACGGTTCGAACTGCCAAAAACAATGCAGGCATAGGGCGTTTTTCTTCGAGGAAAGGCCTAATGGTGCCCAGAAGCTTGCTTGACCGCCATATCGAGTCTCACATTTTAATGAGTGGGTCGTGACGTCAGGTGAATACAAAGAATACCGGTGGAGGCTTTGTCCCGATGTAGGTTCAACAAAGCCGGGCAGAGCTCAGGGTAGAGGACAAATGAAGAGGTTGGGCATGGTGTTATCAACTCCACCCTGGAAGAGGACAATGTTACATAATCGCAAACAAGAAAGTCAAAGGAAGGAGCAGCAGTTTGAGAAAAATAAACTTTTTCAAAACTATACAGGTAAATTACTGTATGTCATGTTTAAAGGCCAACTAAACAGTAAACATGATTTTATGACCGTAAAATATTACTAAATATACTACAGAAAATCAGTTTTTTGCAGGCATGTCATGGGTGGGGTCTGGCTGTCTGCATACCAGAGGCTTTCTCCACTGAGGAGCTATTTGGACAACATCCCCTGCCTGCTGCCAACTGCACCATGGATGTCAAGGCTGCTAAAGAGACTGGACAGGCTGAACACCTGGGCTAGGCTGGAATTCAATCCGCAGAAGCCAAAGAGCCTTTCCTTGTGGAAGGGTGAGCATAATGATAAGGGAAGGAGGGGTTGGAAGCAGCCTGTGAAAGAAAGAGGGCAAAATATGTCACAAAGTGTCGGTAAAGCGAATGGAATCTGAAACTCTATCCCGTGGAGGTGGGTGCTCGAGGCTTCGTTGGAGAGTCAACTATAAGGCTGCTCAGAGACCTGCGAGAGCCAGACTGCACAAAGCAATCAGCCAGAGATCAGAAGAGGCAGGAAGGCAAACTTTTGGCTGTGGCTGAGGAGATGACTTAGCCAATGGGGAGCAGACAGCCCCAGAGAAAGGTTAGCTGCTGGGAATACTGGGGAGACGTCCCATTCACTGCCCTGGTACCAGCTGTTCTGGCCTAAGGGGCAAAACATCAATGAGATTTGGTCCCCAGCTGATGACCCTGCAGCTAAAAAGGTTGGCACCGAAGAAATGTGCGGCAAGCCTAGAGCTTAGCAGGAAGAACATCTACCTGTATCAATCAATTAGGGCTGTATCAACCAGTGCCCCAGAATGCACTGTTCTAATCCGTTCTATTTTAACATAGATAAGCTGAAACCACTTTTAATGGGGCCAATCTTATGCCACACTACTGATTCCACGACTGTGGAAGTATAACATCTTTTGAAACACATTTACAAAATACACTTTGAGGCAATGATTAAATATTAAAATTAAATGTGCCAATAAAAATGTGCACAGAGAAGGCTGCAAGGAACCAATACATCTTAGGAATAGCACGGGGAGGAAATATCTCTCTCCCCCTACCTGTGTTTTGTAAGAGTGTCATTGCCGGCAGACACAGAGCACAAGCTGTGATCGATCTGCTCAGGGCTGCTGGGACACGTTGCAGCTGGCACGTCTGCGGCATCAGCCATCGCTCATATTGGAGATCAGCGCCTGCACTACGCCGGCATGCCTGGCCTCTGTCCCACAACATGGGATTGGCCGATTTGGAATAATAGGCAGAAGCAGGAAAAGGAGCACAGAGTTTCACCTCCATGCATGTCATATACACTGAACGTTACAGACCTGTGCCACTTGGCGAACATTCCCTGCAACGCACAAGGTTGAAGTACCTGGCAACAATACAGAAGCAGTGTTAATGGATCTAACTATAGCATTTTAAACAATTAATCACAATATTTTAATCAAAAACCTAGAACGTTATGGCATCAGAGGGTTGGTCTTAAAGTGGATTAGAAGTTATTTAACGAACAGGAAACAATAAGTGAATCTAGGCGAACACACATCTACTACGCTAAATATATCCTGTGGTGTACCTCAGGGATCTATACTAGGACCAAAATGGTTCAATCTTTATATATATGAAATTTGTAAAGTTACAAAAGATTTAAAGTTAGTATTATTTGCGGACGATACAACAGTCGTTTGTTCAGGAGAGAACACACAGAAGATAATACAAAACAATAACAGAAGAAATTAACACATTAAAAAGATGGTTTGACAAAAACAGACTATCTTTGAATCTCAGTAAAACTAAAATAATGCTATTTGGTAACAGTAGAAGAGAAAGTCAAACACAAATACAAATAGACGGAATAGAAATTGAAAGAGTAAATTAAACCACATTTCTAGGTATAATGATTGCTGATAAAATGAACTAAAAAATATACAACAAGAAACACGTCAATAATGAATGAAGCAAAACATTTTCTGGACCAAAAATCATTTCATATTCTCTACTGCTCACTAGTGTTACCATATCTGAGTTATTGTGCAGAAATATGGGGAAATAACTACAAAAGTACACTTCATTCATTAAAGGTGTTACAAAAAAGATCAG